>NC_060139.1:642655167-642991417 GCF_021461385.2 Schistocerca piceifrons
GGAGAACCTACGAGTAGACGGAAAGATGTTGGACGTCCACATTTATTCGCAGAACTTTAACTTGTCTGTTTCGTAAAAATGGATAGGCCGCGAGCTATAGCATATCTGACGATAGATTACAATCCTGGTGCAGGCGCAAATGTTTCGGAACACAAGGCTCAGCGCACATTGTTGAACATGGGGCTCTACAGCAAACGACCAATAAGTGTTCCCTTGTTGACTTAACGACCCATCGTCAATTACGATTTCTGTGTGCACGGAATCGTTGAAATTAAACAGGAGACCAATGGAAACGTGTCGCCTGGTCGGTTAACTCTGGTTTCTTGTCATTGATCGTGTCCAGATACGCCGACATCCAGCCGAACGCCGGCAGGTGGAGGCAGAAATATGTCGTTGATGTACTTCACCTTGGCTGCCTCCGGAGGTGTGGTAGTAACCGAAGGCACCATGACATCTGTGGTCAACGCGAATACTACTGCGGACCATCTGCATCCCTTCATGCTTGACGTGTTCCGTGGTGGCGATAGTATCTTGGAGCAGGACAACTGTGCCCGTCAGAATGGTGCTACAATGGTTTGATGAGCGTGGTGGTGAACTCTCGTTAATGTGATGGCCACCAGATTAGCCTGATCTGAACCCGATGGAACACTTCTGGGACGATGTCGAACGCTAATCTCGCGTCAGCAAACCACTGGCCTGTAATTCATGGATATTTCGTGACCTGAGCGTAGACATCTAATATCTATTAATTAGGCAAGTAGTACTTGTCCAATTCATGCCATGCAGTGTCGCTTTTGGATCATCGGTGTATTTACAATTTAAAATGAAAATAGATTTTTGACAAACCCGTGTACTTCTAATGGTGCCGATTTGACGTACTTATTCAGCAATAAACTGGACACCACTTACGATAAAATAATGAAAAATAATGCAAACGCTCACCAGACGTGTTACTACACAAGGCGTTGCAGTGACTACATCCCTTCCTGCAACAAACTAATTAGACATTTTTAAACTTGGATTTGAAGGTGGTTCACACGAAGGGTTACCGAGCAATACGCTAAAAGCAACAGAAACAATCGTCTTCGTCGTAACAGCTAATGCTCACAGTTATCACAGAAATCACCTGTTAGGTAGAGAGCGAGCAGGTAATTTGCTGATAGTTCGGCAACCAACATTACAGTCCTGCATGTCGTTTAAACCGACATCCCGGCTAGTGTACTACATGCGCAAGTTTACAGTCGGCCCGGTGGGTGATGGGAGCGACTGTAAATGGTAAATGCCTTCACGGTCGCTCCCATCAGTCACAGCGCCAAGTGTCAACTTTGTTCGCGCGTGTTTAAAGTAGCAGGCTTAGAAAATGGAGGAGCTATTACTGGCAAAACCCAAAATGTTAGCAAAGGAAACATTCATGGCATATTTAGTAAAAAATTTCCGCTGAACGACACCATCTAAGTATTGATATATGTTTGTGTAATTACACTGCTAATGTTACTGCAGTTGTTGTACTGATTTTGTGTATGTGCCATATCTGTTTCATGCCCAATAATGAGAGACGACAAGGTGTTCCATCCCGCTATGGGCGCTGCTGCGATAGAGGTAGCTGGACGATATTGCAGTTGGACCGGCGCCCATCGAGATCCTACGATCTCGATGGGCGCCGGTGATGATGACATTGATGTGCTATCCCTTAGATTAAAATTGAAATAATGTTATCAACATTGTGGCATCTGTAGAAGTGAGTAGATCATCAAAAAGTCGTTCTTTGCAAAAATAATAATAATAATAATAATAATAATAATAATAATAATAATAATAATCTTCGTCTAATGACTAAGAGAAGATTATCATATTGACCTCTTATAGGAAATACGAATATTCTTAGGCATGACGTATTGTCATGAAAGGTTTCAGCGACGTGTTGGAGGAATAATGATTTAAAGCCAGCAACTATACGAGAGAATTTCGTATGTTTTGTCAAACAGTAACACACACAGCTACGAAATCGGTGATCGAAGTTTTAGTGTCAACTTTGATGAGTCTAAGTAAAAATACTGCTAATAGACTTCATATTTCTTAAATCCAAGTAACTACTCATAGCCAAACAGTACATAGCAACTTTGAAGAAATACGCCGGGAAAAATTCAGACGTCACAACTTTGAAGATATTAATAACTATTTATGGAGAAACGCGTTCGTTTGCTGTGACTCACATCATGACCAGTGGCTGGCTCTGTTATACAAATACATTTTTAATTGACTTTGAGGAATTTTAAGACTATTTGTCTAAAAGTCAGCGTTAGTGTGTGTGATTAATGACTGAACTTACTGTTTTTATAAAAAAAATACAATTACAATCAACAAGTTTTAACACGCATTTTACGTCCAGAACATTTCCTTGTTTCTTTTGGTTCACAAAAAGGAACCACAGCGCTCTAATTTGAGAAAGATATGATTATGAAGCTGAGAAGGATTGCTTGTTTGCACTGAAAGTATGAATTCCGGTGTTAGACGGCCACAGGCGGCTGGCGACAACACGGTCTCAACGATATCAAATTAAGGAGTCATTACAAATCCTTATCCATTAGGCAGATTTGTTATAAGTAGGAACGAACTGGAGATTGTGTCTGGAACGCTCAACAAGGCAACCCCGCATATGATTGGTTACTAAAATTGAATCAAATACAGTGAAACGAAGGATGTGTCAGTGTGGGTGACGTTAATGACGAAATAAAAACAGTGAAAATCGTTGAAACAGTATATGATGACCGTGAAATATAATAAATACGTATTGTAGAGAAAAAAGAAAAATTTATGCCAGACCGAGACTCGATCTGGCCAATAATGGTCACGATGTTAGCGGGACGTTGAATTCCAGCTTCCCTACTTCCGTAATTCACTAAAGGGCTTGTATCTACTTTCGGTAAACAGCAGGATTCACCGAGTCACGCTACAAGTTAACGATGTCTTGTTGCAAGTATCATCAAGGCGCAAGTATTTAGTTTTCAATGCAGAATTAACATTTTTTGTTCACAGTCGTTTTATGACGTACACATGTCAATATATGACTTGTAGTCACCAATGTAAGTATAACATTCCTTGAAAAAACAAATCACGACGCAGTGCGGTGCCAGTTACTTTTCTTCTTTTGCATACTCCACAACACTTATATGCAGCAAAAAAATACGAACTCTGTCAACGCAATTTTACTCCCGACCCACTTCCTCCACTTCTAAACATATTTTTTTACCGTACGAAATAGAAAACAATGTCTAATAAGACATAATTTAGGAATTATGGTATGTTGTAGAAAAGTTTAGAAATCCAGATCCTTTTCTTATCCGAGCGCAGTGGCTGTTGTGTGAGCGGGAAGATTCACCTCTCAGATGTACTTTTAAATCAGTATTCGCATCTATGTGTAATCGTCAATGTGATATCCGTGTCACCGCGGGGTCCATCAGCGCTGCATTGGAGTGGCCACTGTGGCGATGTTGACGGTACTGGTGGTCATTTTAAGACCAGCTGCAGTCTTATGGCACACAGTACAGTAACTTCCCCCAACCCTAATCACCTTAGCTTTTCTTGTGTGCTGTGGCGTACTAGAAGACACGAGCAGGAGACAACATGTTATGCGCTTCCGTATATGCTACGCTATATCACAGGCATCAGTGGATGGATCACTTACTCTTTCAGTTTCAAGTGCACTAATATTTTTAGATTCACGCGCAATAATCATCAGTTGTGACGAATGCTGAGATCCAGCACACAAGGAAAATTACAGAGTATAAGTATTCTGTGCAGGGAAAGTGGTCCTACATCTCCATCCACATCCATACTCTGCAAGCTGCTGTGTAGGATATAGCAGGGGATATGTTCCATTGTACTAGTTATTAGCGCTTTTTCCCTTTCCATTCACGTATGGTTCACCGAAGAATATTTAGAACAACTTAAGTTCTACGAAAGGGAATGACAACAAAACAGTCAGACAGATCACGAAATAAACACCACTAACCAATACTCAAGCAGCAACAATCAAAAATATAAGTCCCTATCGAACAAGACACGAGTGTGGCCCAAAGCCACACCACGGCGTCAGTAAATACGCGTTACAATAGGAAACGAACAGGAAAAGAAGACTGCTCCAGCTATAACCTCCATTCTCGCAATAAAAATCAAAAGCGCAATAGAGTGTCTAGCGTCTTGCGAGCTACAACGTAAATTTTTCGAGTGCTCCACACTCAAAACAAACCTAATGAATAGGGTGGAAGAAGTTGAGGTGGAGCTGCTAAACATAGAACATGGGTCTGAAAATACAGAGGAGTGTCGAATTCCCAAAAGTGAATCGCAGTGCTAATCAATGTGATAATAGCTCAGAGAGAAGTGTCAGTTACACAGCATCACCCAAAATAGAGTATCAGTAGTAATACGACTCTACAAAATGCAGAAAATACATCACGCCTCTTAGATATGCGTCAGGATGTTCCACTAAGGCAGACGACACAAATGACGGATCTGCCCGTACAGAAATATTGCTAACCCCAGTACTGAAATGTACTGTCACCAATACAGCAACACCCAGCCTACTGGCGCAAGACACAACCACAAACCCAGAACCACAAGAAAAAACAGACAGTCTAGACTATGACAGTTTAAAAGAAGAGTTACAACTACAAGACTAGTAGTTTAAGAGAACTGCCAGACTCTCTAAACACCAGCGATACGATTAACACGCCGACGGCGTGACAAAATTTGTTAATCTTCTACCGACCAGACAGTCAGAACGTTATAACGGGTAGAAAACCTACCCATAAACGCGCGAGGATTACGAGAATCAATAAGGAAGATATATGTAACGATCTTGTACGCGCACCACGTCAAGACAACATCCACACTAAAATGTCTTTACAAAGTGCCTGTGACAAAAATAATGCAGCTTAATGGATGAGGGAAGAGGCTAGTAAGCACGGAATTAAGAGAAGTCGCGGCGGAACTCGATGCAGACGTAATTTGCCTCCATGAACAGTACTCCAGAGATGTCAGATTCGCACGCCGGAAAAATAAGAACTACCGGTGACGAAACGCCAGTGGCTTCCATAACGGTATTGCATAAAGACATTGTAGTAAGCAAACATTTTGGCAAGCACATAGTAACAGTAGAACTCGCATGGGGACATACCAACTGCGTCATCTCTCTAGGCACAACACCTCGACAGTATATAGCTTTACGTTCGCTACATTAGGAACGTTGCACAAGATGCAAGACACAAAAATCTTTTAGTATGTGCAGATATAACGCAAAATCGATGTTGTGGCATTCAAGTACAACTGACCATAAAGGAAGAGTAGTGAACGATAAAGTACATGAACAGAATCTCCACATTATTAACGTGAAATGACAATCACCAACGTATCATGGAAAACAGATATCTCTACTGTAAATAATAAGGCACTGACTCAAAGAGGAAACTGTACAATTTAAGAAAACTGCACACAAAATGACAATTTCATCACAATGAAAACCCAGTGACGCTACTTATTAGATGACTCTTACTCCACAAAACAGACCGGAATAGATTGCGAGAAATCATATCAGATGTAAAAGTATGATGAGATAAAAGAAATTAATCAGGTAGTGAAGGGAGACGAAAATTTAAGTCATGGGCGACTGGAATTCGAGAGTAGGAAAAGGGAGAGAAGGAACATAGTAGGTGAATATGGATTGGGGGTGAGAAATGAAAGAGGAAGCCATCTGGTAGAATTATGCACAGAGCATAACTTAATCATAGCTAACACTTGGTTCAAGAATCATAAAAGAAGGTTCTATACATGGAAGAATCCTGGTAAGACAGAGATTTAGGAACCAGGTTTTAAATTATAAGACATTTCCAGGGGCAGATGTGGACTCTGACCACAATCTATTGGTTATGAACTGTAGATTAAAACTGAAGAAACTGCAAAAAGGTGGGGATTTAAGGAGATGGGACCTGGATAAACTGACTAAACCAGAGGCTGTACAGAGTTTCAGGGAGAGCATAAGGGAACAACTGACAGGAAAGGGGGAAAGAAATACAGTAGAAGAAGAATGGGTAGCTCTGAGGGATGAAGTAGTAAAGGCAGCAGAGGATCAAGTAGGTAAAAACACGAGGGATAGTAGAAATCCTTTGGTAACAGAAGAAATATTGAATTTAATTGATGAAAGGAGAAAACATAAAATGCAGTAAATGAATCAGGCAAAAAGGAATACAAATGTCTGAAAAATAAGATCGACAGGAAGTGCAAAATGACTAAGCAGGGATGGCTAGAGGACAAATGTAAGGATGTAGAGGCTTATCTCACTAGGGGTAAGATAGATAATGCCTACAGGAAAACTAAAGAGACCTTTGGAGAAAAGAGAACTACTTGTATGAACATCAAGAGCTCAGATGGAAACCCAGTTCTAAGCAAAGAAGGGAAAGCAGAAAGGTGGAAGGAGTATATAGAGGGTCTATACAAGGGCGATGTACTTGAGAACAATATTATGGAAGTGGAAGAGGATTTAGATGAAGATGAAATAGGAGATACGATACTGCGTGAAGAGTTTGACAGAGCACTGAAGACCTGAGTCGAAACAAGGCCCCAGGAGTAGGCAACATTCCATTAGAACTACTGACGGCTTTGGCAGAGCCAGTCCTGACGAAACTCTACCATCTGGTGAGCAAGATGTATGAGACAGGCAAAATACCGTCAGACTTCAAGAAGAACATAATAATTCCAATCCCAAAGTTAGCAGATGTTGACAGATGTGAAAATTACCGAACTATCAGTTTAATAAGTCACAGCTGCAAAATACTAACACGAATTCTTTACAGACGAATGGAAAAACTGGTAGAAGCCGACCTCGAGGAAGATCAGTTTGGATTCCGTAGAAATGTTGGAACACGTGAGGCAATACTGACCTTACGACTTACCTTAGAAAATAGATTAAGGAAAAGCAAACCTACATTTCCAGCATTTGTAGACTTAGAGAAGTCTTTTGACAATGTTGACTGGAATACTCTCTTTCAAATTCTAAATGTGGCAGGGGTAAAATACAGGGAGCGAAAGGCTATTTACCATTTGTACAGAAACCAGATGGCAGTTCCAAGAGTCGAGGGACATGAAAGGGAAGCGGTTGTTGGGAAGGGAGCGAGACAGGGTTGTAGCCTCTCCCCGATGTTATTCAATCTCTATATTGAGCAAGCAGTAAAGGAAACAAAAGAAAAATTCAGTGTAGGTATTAAAATCCATGGAGAAGATATAAAAACTTTGAGGTTCGCCGATGACATTGTAATTCTGTCAGAGACAGCAAAGGACTTGGAAGAGTAGTTGAACGGAATGGACAGTGTTTTGGAAGGAGGATATAACATGAACACCAACAAAAGCAAAACGAGGATAATGGAATGTAGTCGAATTACGTCGGGTGATGCTGAGGGAATTAGATTCGGAAATGAGACGCTTGAAGCAGTAAAGGAGTTCTGCTATTTGGGGAGCAAAATAACTGATGATGGTCGAAGTGGAGAGGATATAAGATGTAGACTGGCAATGGCAAGGAAAGCGTTTCTGAAGAAGAAAAATTTGTTAACATCGAGTATAGATTTAAGTGTCAGGAAGTCGTTTCTGAAAGTATTTGTATGGAGTGTAGCCATGTATGGAAGTGAAACAATGACGATAAATAGTTTGGACAAGAAGAGAATAGAAGCTTTCGAAATGTGGTGCTTCCAGAAGAATGCTGAAGATTAGATGGCTAGATCACGTAACTAATGAGGAAGTATTGATTAGAATTGGGGAGAAGAGGAGTTTGTGGCACAACTTGACAAGAAGAAGGAACCGGTTGGTAGGACATGTTCTGAGGCATCAAGGGATCACAAATTTAACATTGGAGGGCAGCATGGAGGATAAAAATCGTAGAGGGAGACCAAGAGATGAATACACTAAGCAGATTCAGAAGGATGTAGGTTGCAGTAAGTACTGGGAGATGAAGAAGCTTGCACAGGATAGAGTAGCATGGAGAGCTGCATCAAACCAGTCTCAGGACTGAAGACCACAACAACACAAGAACAACATGTAAAAGTATCAGGAAGCATGGACCAAACTGATGCAGACGCCATAAAAGACGGTAATACCACACAAAAAACCATAACAACGCTCGAAAATATCACTGTCACACGAGTTCACAAACAAGCTAGACAAACTGGAAGGTCCTACCAGCGAGCAAACAATGCCAGAGTAAGACAAGTGAGACTTTAGATATACAGACAGGCAATAAACAGATAACGAGCTGCCATTTTTCACACAAAGGAGTAACATTGCGACAGAATTACACGAAGGCAATTCCGTTTCAAAACTTTACGAGAAAAAAAAAATCGACTCGTCCTATCAACGCTGAACCACTATGACGACACATGAACGCACAGGTGGGAGGCACAATAGGATAGTTACTGCAAAAACTCTTACCTGACGACGATTAAAACACAGATCTACAGGTACTCACTAATCTACGAACGGAAATTGAACTTGAGTGCAGAACAGAAATCTTCGTCCTTTTGCGCGAGTGGAGTTGGAGCTAGTGATAACAAGACTAAAGAGGAAAAAAGGTCCCTGGACCCGGTGGTATCCACGCGGAAGTCCCACAACAGATCGCGCCGCTCGGCACCTCTTTGTAACCGAGACTCCAAGCGAGGCCATGTTGCTCGGGAGAATACCCGCATTGTGGAAAATGGCAAACACTGTAGTCCTCAAGAACGCTGCGAATCAAGACCCGACCGAGCCAAAATCATACCGGCCAAACAGCTTACTGAATACATTTGCTAGCGTCCAGGA
The DNA here is from genome assembly GCF_021461385.2 of Schistocerca piceifrons. Classification (NCBI taxonomy): domain Eukaryota; kingdom Metazoa; phylum Arthropoda; class Insecta; order Orthoptera; family Acrididae; genus Schistocerca; species Schistocerca piceifrons. Next base: position 642,664,006 of record NC_060139.1, read on the forward strand.
AAGCCTACCCTGTGACAGACTACAGTCAGACAGGAAACTACTGGGAATTAGCCGGCATCAGTATAGGTTTCTGAAAAACAAGACAACTGACGAAAAGATACACCAATCCCTCGGCATAATAGAAAAAGCGGCCGGCCGGTGTGGCCGTGCGGTTCTGGCGCTTCAGTCTGGAACCGCGTGACCGCTCCGGTTGCAGGTTCGAATCCTGCCTCGGGCATGGATGTGTCGTGATGTCCTTAGGTTAGTTAGGTTTAAGTAGTTCTAAGTTCTAGGGGACTGATGACCAAAGATGTTAAGTCCCATAGTGCTCAGAGCCATTTGAGAAAAAGCATATCGGAAATATCGCCTAACCGTAACGACAAACTTCGCAGGTGCATTTGACGACTTCGGGTGTCCTGCGACGTTCGCACGTCTTAGGGAGGTGCGGGTACCGGCCACACCGTACTGCAGCCTGAAGGATTACTGCAGCATTAGAGTTGCTGAGTGGCGAGCAGCCAGCCGGAATGTGCCCAAATTACGCACAAGTGGACGTTCATAGGGATAGATCTGTGGAACTATCTTCTCGGATATAGTAACAGAACTTCTGTTACATCTCGTGGAGAGCCTTGACTCAGCCCACGGAATCGTGGCGTATGCCGACTATCCGCTGGTGCTAGTCTCGGCAAAATCCCGTGCACAACTGTGGGAGAAATCCAGTGCTATTCTACAACACATTAAAAACATTAAATTAACTGATGAATTCCTCAGTCAAAGCACTTTAGGTCTTACTTGAAGAAAGACTCATTAGAAACCTGTCGGTGAAACTTCGAAACAGAAACTTAGGAATTACTACTGATAAAGGACTCTCGTTCTAGGCTCACATACAGAAAATAGCAGACAAGACCGAAAAGCTGCTAAAAAACTGGTGAGAATGAACACAACAGTTTACAGACTTCCACTAACACACACAAGAGAAAACACTGAAACGTCCCCTTAGAAAAATTATACAAGACTTTGCTTAAACTGACACACAATATTTTCTTAGCGCAACGCAATCTCACTTACAAAAATCCCTACAAAAGAATGGCCCTGACTAACATTAACCTATACGTTTCACAAACCACTTACCTCACAAAATCTTCATTACTCGAACTACTGCAATACAGCGAGCGCCAATACTGTCAGCTAAATAAAAGATTCTAACTACTGAAGGCACTAACTACTGATAGGCAAACGAGAGATTTTGATAGAGAACAAACAATGTACATTCCTGGAAATGGAAAAAAGAACACATTGACACCGGTGTGTCAGACCCACCATACTTGCTCCGGACACTGCGAGAGGGCTGTACAAGCAATGATCACACGCACGGCACAGCGGACACACCAGGAACCGCGGTGTTGGCCGTCGAATGGCGCTAGCTGCGCAGCATTTGTGCACCGCCGCCGTCAGTGTCAGCCAGTTTGCCGTGGCATACGGAGCTCCATCGCAGTCTTTAACACTGGTAGCATGCCGCGACAGCGTGTACGTGAACCGTATGTGCAGTTGACAGACTTTGAGCGAGGGCGTATAGTGGGCATGCGGGAGGCCGGGTGGACGTACCGCCGAATTGCTCAACACGTGGGGCGTGAGGTCTCCACAGTACATCGATGTTGTCACCAGTGGTCGGCGGAAGGTGCACGTGCCCGTCGACCTGGGACCGGACCGCAGCGACGCACGGATGCACGCCAAGACCGTAGGATCCTACGCAGTGCCGTAGGGGACCGCACCGCCACTTCCCAGCAAATTAGGGACACTGTTGCTCCTGGGATATCGGCGAGGACCATTCGCAACCGTCTCCATGAAGCTGGGCTACGGTCCCGCACACCGTTAGGCCGTCTTCCGCTCACGCCCCAACATCGTGCAGCCCGCCTCCAGTGGTGTCGCGACAAGCGTGAATGGAGGGACGAATGGAGACGTGTCGTCTTCAGCGATGAGAGTCGCTTCTGCCTTGGTGCCAATGATGATCGTATGCGTGTTTGGCGCCGTGCAGGTGAGCGCCACAATCAGGACTGCATACGACCGAGGCACACAGGGCCAACACCCGGCATCATGGTGTGGGGAGCGATCTACTACACTGGCCTTACACCACTGGTGATCGTCGAGGGGACACTGAATAGTGCACGGTACATCCAAACCGTCATCGAACCCATCGTTCTACCATTCCTAGACCGGCAAGGGAACTTGCTGTTCCAACAGGACAATGCACGTCCGCATGTATCCCGTGCCACCCAACGTGCTCTTGAAGGTGTAAGTCAACTACCCTGGCCAGCAAGATCTCCAGATCTGTCCCCCATTGACCATGTTTGGGACTGGATGAAGCGTCGTCTCACGCGGTCTGCACGTCCAGCACGAACGCTGGTCCAACTGAGGCGCCAGGTGGAAATGGCATGGCAAGCCATTCCACAGGACTACATCCAGCATCTCTACGATCGTCTCCATGGGAGAATTGCAGCCTGCATTGCTGCGAAAGGTGGATATACGCTGTATTAGTGCCGACATTGTGCATGCTCTGTTGCCTGTGTCTATGTGCCTGTGGTTCTGTCAGTGTGATCATGTGATGTATCTGACCCCAGGAATGTGTCAATAAAGTTTCCCCTTCCTGGGACAATGAATTCACGGTGTTCTTATTTCAATTTCCAGGAGTGTATTTACCTTAATAGTGGTTCAAAAGTCATAATATATATAGCAGTTCATGACATCCATTCTTACTAATGTACTGTTTCTGATGGACACACGTTCAGATCATCCGCTCTCAAAAATCCGCCATCTCACTTCCCTACATCCACCACTGCTGGCGGCTCACCTCCAACTGCGGAACGCTATGCGCTGTTAACATCCAGCCGCCCAACACTACAATAGCGAACAACAATGCAAACCAGCCACAGACTGCACACAGCACAGCCAGTGATCTTCATACAGAGCGCTACGTGGCGTTATCAATAAAAAAACCTACACAGCCTACTTACATAGCCCCCATGCTCCCCACAAAAAATTTTACAAATTGTTTTGGGCAGTGGCCAATACAGATTTGAAAAATTTTTTCCTAATTACAATAACAAAGATATCAAATGCACACACTTATTGATACAATGTTGGTCAAAAGCTAAAATTTTCTCACAGTCCACAAAGAGAGTCCTGATCATCCATCATAGTAAAATTGCAATTTTTGTTTCTCAAAGTCTGAGCAGTAAAAAAAAAAATGCACCCAGAAGTAGTGGATTTCCATGCAGTCTTGAGAAGTAGTGCTGTCCTTCCAACGGAAAGACAGTGCTGACTCTTGATGGCATGCATACAGGCAGTGGGCCACAACAAAGCAAACCCACAGCAGAGTCAAAGTTTTGAAGAATATTGGTAGGTAGGTAATCACAGAGCAGACCCACTGTAATGCTAGTAGAGATTAAGGTATTGGTGGGCCATCAAAGGCGCAGACCCACTGCGGTCCTTGTAGAGATTATGGTATTGGTGGGTTATCAAAGGTGCAGACCCACTGTAGTCCTTGTAGAGATCTGTTGCGACTGTGCAGGTGCACAATCACCATCGAAGAGTCTTGCAGAGAATATAGCAAGTCCATAAACCACCACTTGTCCACTCACAAAGTTTTTGGAATTGTCCTTAGAACCAGCAATGCTGTTATCGAGTCCCTTGCTGAATTATTAACACACGTGCAAACACTAACAGTCCCTACTTCTCACATATTGTCCATATACTGTGACCAACAGAGACGTGTGCAGTGAAATGTAACTTACAAGTTACTTAATTTGATGAACTGGTGTCAATTACAATTTTATAACATAGGAATACAATAACAAAGGTACAAAATACATCATTAAGGAACATAACAATACAGATAACATTTGTTGTAATAGGGGTTTACAAAAGAATAGAAACAAACTTATACATCAGTGTTACAGGAATTATGACATAAGTAATTACATAAAAGATCAGAATAACTTTTGAAACATCAACTTCACACATGAGCATTTAAACAAAACAGAATAAATAATGTCTAAACATCTTTACAAAGTAAATAACATATTATCAGAAAAATTCTACAATGTAAATCTTATTAGCTAAACACATAAAGACAGGAAAAACACAAATACACAAGAGTTCACAAACATGTAGCAGAATAACACAGGAGGAAAGGACAGGGTTTGTTTTCAGTGTAACATTTGGTACTGCAGTCCAACCCAAAACTTCTTTCCATAGATCTTTCCTCTTATTTCAACATTTGTTTCCACCAAAAAAATCATATCCAAGCATGCTTTCTGTATTTATATGTTCACATATTTCTTACCTCATTATTTATTTTCCATTATCTTACCTCATCATTTATTTCCACGAAAATCCTACCTAAACCTGTTGTCTCTAAGCCCTACTTTTTTGTTCATATCCTCTTTCAAAATACTTTTTTGGCCAAACCATTTTCTTATAGCTTCTCAATGCATTTCTTCCAATTCATCACAACTCGTTCTTTTATATAGCCTACCCCCTCTTAACCTAACTCAAACCTACTGAGGTCAGATGCATACACTAAGGGACGAGGCAATGCAGCAGCACAAAACAATTAATACAAACAGCAATGACAAAAAAATGCAAATTGGCAAAGCAAGTAGCAGAAAATCTAAATTAGCAGAGCAATTGCAATATTACAACTAATATAAGTCAATGTGCAGCAAACAATAAAAATAAATCATTAGTAAAACTGGCTTAACAGAGTAATACAAAGTCAAATTTAGTAGCACTATGCCTGGCAAGCAGCAGCAGCAAATGCAATACCTTATACCTAAACATGACAAAGCTCAAGCAGAAAAAATATTAGAGTAAAAATGACCATGTTTAATACCTATGTCACATCTTAACACTAGAGTGATGCATCACCTTGATTTATCTACGAAACAAGTTACCCAGTCATTGACAAAAATTATGTATGCAATACCTGTGAAGGGATATGTCTTTTTGTGCTCCCTCGCTTTTTTTTTTTTGGAAGTAGATCATAAAATGGTTATTTACTGGATCTGTACGCATAAAATATCTATATTAGCACATCTATTGAATTTTATTCAGCTAAAAACTAGATATTAAACGAAATGAGCAAATATATATATAAAGCAACATATGAAACATCATTCACTAGGCAAATGGCGTCTCCAAAGGCAAAAAAATCTCTCAACTAGAAAGACAATAGATGTAAAAATGTTTCTCATCTTTTCATTAGGCAATTTATTAAATATCATAAATTAAGAGCTCCACAGTGTAATTATATGTTTTCAAGTTTGAGCGTGTCGTATTTGCGATGCTTTCGACAAGGAAATGTCAATAGCGAGGATAATGGCCTCCTTTTTTCTCCACCTGTGCCTCTGAAAGTCACGAACTAACGACTTTTTTCCAGGCGACTGTCGCGCAGCTGGGTGCCCATGACGCATTATGTGAAGGTCACTTAACTTTCTTACCGAAATATTTACGACACCAGTTTGCACTACAGTGACAGTCTCATATAAAAAATTTCACAGGTCAAGAATTTGCGTTACAAACGTATAGAAACAAAATCCTATAAATATAACAGTGTGCAAAAAATTTTCGCCTGCACTGTGATACATTCACACATGTACATACATTTCATAACTCTTAAAGTACGATTCTTGGTTTCCAACAACCTTTTTCACAAACCAGAGTCCATAACCACTACTCATTATTCCTTACCTTATTACACATATACATATTCGTCGACACTTCATCAATATTTCATCATAATAAATACATAGCATAGTCTAATTCCTCATTAGCATGAGCTTATTGATGATAAACATACCTCAACAGGATAATACACATTGTCATCATAATAATAAATCATAACACCTCAGTCAAATCTCAAAATCTTTGTAGCTTCCTCCAATAATTTCAAAACCTATGGAAAATTGTCTGCTCATTTCAATATTGTCATCTGCCTCAAACGTACTTTAAAATCATGACCCCATAGCAAATACATCATACAGAGCTCTCATAGTATCACAATGGTTCCGAAAAAATATGAACAGTTCACAAAGTACAGACAAAATACAATTTCGTAAATGTGAAGTTACCCAACTGTGTAATTGCGTAAACATCTGTCACTGATGTAGCAAAATAAATGTTTGTCTCTCCCAGTTAAATGATCAGATAGCTGTGTAATTTATTTGTTAGAGAAATATGGTACCGATGTGTAAAGTTGTATAAGCAAATACCATATTAGCTAGGGCTCCTTGTGCTTGCCAAACACATGGTACAAAAAGTAGGCGTGTACCCCCCTGAGGATTAATGTAATTATACCCTCAGGTGTTACAGATTACAGCAATGGAATGAAATATATCACAGAAAACCTTTGTATCATTGTACTTCAAATATCTTTAAAAATAAATGTTTTAAGTACAAAATTAATCACTCAAATACGTGTACTGTAGCGCTAAACTGTGCTTCTTGTTGTAAGATAATCTCTGTGGAAGTGTCATAGTTATCGCCCTCCGAAAGCTAAGTTCTGCAGAAGTCAATGTACTTACCTCATGATAAACAAAAGTTAAATGCTTTGCGTATAGATATCTTAGTTATTACGCTTATTGCCATGATGAAGAAAGTACTGTGCTGTAACGTGTTGTTGTGCTACGGAAAAGGCTGTCTCATTGTAGCTATACCACAAAAGTTACTACTAAAACATGTTTTACTTTCCAGAATAATACAGATAAACTGTGCGGATATAAAACAGAAACACCGCAAAAGCAACATTGTAAATTGTCGCTCATTAGTAGCGTCGTGATAAAATCGTGTAACTGTCACATAAACTAACCACTGTGTCATCTGGTATCTCACAGAAAGTACTTTAAATCCAGAATGTAGTTTCAAGTAAACCAAAATGTTGCATTAAAATCTCGTCAGCAGTACTGTTATATGCTCTAAGTATGTGAGCCTTATAGTCGTTACGTAATTGTACAACTAACAAGCAAGAATGTACACACACAATAACATTGTGTCGTCTGTTCACTATAATAATGCTTTCGTAATTTCTGTTTAAATAAGTGCTCTTGGTTCTTGACTCGATATTTAACTTCAAACATTGTAACATGTTAACAGTTTCTAAGTCTGACAAAGCATACTAGTAACGTGAAGTGATAAGTTGTATGGCAAAGACAAAGTTAAAAAGCAGATTATCTCTCAATAAACGGTTTTACATGCGAAATGTGGTGCAATGCTTTACTCTCCCTAGTACGCAGAGTTTCAACTTCAACGCAATTATCATGTGGTATACGTCGAACTCTGTAAGGTCCATTCTAAATCAGAAAGAATTTTTGACTCAAGTGCTTCTTCTTATGTAACAATGAATGAGCTTTAATGAGAACTTTCTGACCAATACATAATTTCTTTGCATTTGCTTTACCGTGTAGTTTTCTCCTTTTGTCTGCTGCAGAATTTATATTTTTAATAGCCAAATCAATTATGTCTTTGTGTCGAAGTTTGCATGTATTCGGAAAAGGTACAAGCTCTCTGATTCTTTTCGGTGGTTCTTCATTCTTCAGTACAAGAATAGGTGGTAAAGCAGTGGAGTCATGAGGCATTTCATTTAGCACGTTTTGAAATAAGTGTAAATATCCGTCCCAATGCTGAGGCTTTCTGTGACAATAAAGTCTGCAAAGCTTATTGATTTCTTTCATAATCCGTTCAGACGGATTACAATGTGGTGAGTACAATGAAATAAAAACAGGTTTGATTTTATGATTCCGGAGCGTACGTGACCAAACAGCAAATCTGAATTGTGGTCCTTTATCTGAAATGACTTTACTAACGTGCCCAACTTCACGTAAGAAATTTTTAACAAAGGCGTTGGATACAGACCGTCCAGTGGCTTTTCGTAACGGAGTGAAAGAAACAAATTTTGAAGGAAGTTCAACAGCGACTAGAACGTACGAAAATCCATTTGATGTTCTGACAAGGGGTCTCAAGAGATCAACAGCAGCAAATTCTTTTAATTTAGATGGAATGATAGGAAACAACGGAGCACGATGTGAGATAGTAGATGGTTTCGCCTTTTGACAAAGTTTACAAATAGACAAGACTCTTCGAATTCGCTTTTCCATATTGTTAAAATAACAAGTCGTTCGAAGAATATGATAACATTTTCGTGGGCCGAAATGTGTGTAGCTGAAATGAATGTACCAAATGAGCTTATTAACAAAATCGTCTGGAATGCAAAGTACCCATAGCTTGTCATCAACAGTGCAGCGTTTGAAGAGTATGTTGTTTCTAACCAGATAATAAATCCGAATTTGTGTGTGTGTCTTTTCATGCCATTTACTTTTGATGTCTTTCGAAATCGGATCTTTATCTTGTTCATGAGCAATGTCCTTTAAAGATGTGGTGATGAAGTTTTCAAAGGCGACTTTCGGAATGTAAAGAATACTGAAATTTTTCTCGAGTTTACCTTCTGTGTGACTTTTCTCAAGCCCAGCCGGTGCGCGTGATAGTGCGTCCGCAACAATGTTCTCCTTCCTGGGAATGTAGACTATTGTGAAGTGGAATTCTTACAGAAACAATGCCCAACGTTTTAACCTGTCATGATTTAATTTTGAAGACATAAGAAATTGTAATGCGCGATGGTCACTGTATACTTTTACGTGCTTACCAGAAAGAAAGAAACGAAATTTTTTAAATGCCCTAACGATAGCTAAAGCTTCTAATTCAGTAACGGAATAATTTTTTTCAGATTTTGTTAGCACTCGGCTAGCAAAAGCAATGGTTTTCGGAGCAGTAGTGTCATTTTCTGTGGCTTCTTGAAATAAATGGGCACCAAGACCGACTTTAGAAGAATCCGTGATAAGGCAGAAATCTTGTGATAGATCTGGATGAGCTTTTATTGGCGCGTTAAGTACCGATTCTTTCAAAGAATTTAATTCCAACTGTGCTTGTTCGTCCTAGTTCCAAATAGTATTTTTTTCCTGTGAGAGAACAAAGTTTTGGTGTAACTAGATTTTGCATAGTCAGAAAACGACGGTAAAAATTTACGAGACCTAGAAAACTGTGGACTTGTTTTTTTGTGGATGGAACTGGAATGGCTCTGATTGCTTCTAACATTTCAGGATCCGGCTGAATGTCTTCAGAAGAAATAATATGTCCCAAAAACTTCACCTTTGTCCTACCGAATTCAGACTTTTCCAAGTTAACTGTAATTCCAGATTTTGCAAAAATATGTAACACGCTGTTGAGAATGCGATTGTGTTGTTCCCATGAGGCTTCTGGTATCAGAATATCGTCCACATATAAGGTGATGTGACGTTTTAAGAACTCAGGTAATATGGAATTTAGCCCCCGAATGATGCTGCCGAAGAAATGTTCAAACCAAAAGGAAGTTTCCGAAACTGATAACAAACGCCGAAACAAAGGAAAGCTGTGTATTTTATACATTCTGGATGAAGTTCGATCTGACAAAAGCTGGATCTGAAATCAATAGAAGACAACACTTTTACACCATTTTGAAGAAGTTCTTCCAACGTTTGCGGCCTGTCTGTTTCAGGAATGATGATAGTATTGATTTGTCTCGAATCTAAGACAAGCCTGATCGATCCATTTTTCTTCTCAACAACATGTAATGTAATGTAATGATTGTTGTATGAGCTTACTGCAGGCTCAATAATGCCCTCGTCAAGCATAGATTGTACTTCTGTTCTAAGACGGTCCCTATAATGCGCCGGAATTAAGTATGGTCTAACACAAAATTTAGTACGCTCACGAACACGAAATTGGTATTGAAATCCCTTGATTGCTCCTGTTTTGTGAGTAAAAACTGTGGAAGGTGCTTGTAAAATCTCGAAAAGGTCTTGCCTATCAGTGTCATTACAATTCTCAATTGTTTGTATTTTATTCTGAATTAACTCATTACTATCAAATGCGCCATCGATATCATCCCTGTCAGTACTTGCAGAGTGATTGTTAGTGTCAAGTTCCGTCGAAAATTCCGAACTGTTGTCTAACAGGAGGTAAAACCGATTAAATTCTTTATCATGGTTTGAGAGCCAATCTTCAAATTTCAAAGCTATTGACTTACCTTCTTTCTCTAAACTTATTTCAGCATCGTGAAAGTTTAAGATTGCTTTGTATTCATTCAAAAAGTCTACTCCCAATATAATTTCCGTCGACAATAATGGCACAATAAGAAAGTTCATAGAGAAGCTGTGGCTTTCACAGAAGAATTCTAAGTTGGTTTGTTGGCGTACATCTACACTTTTTCCAACGATTGCACCTTGCAATTTAATCTTACGTAACGGAAGTGTGGGGCAATCGTTCGATTTGTTGCATTTGCTAAAGGCTGTTTCACTAATTACTGAAATGGGACTGCCAGAGTCAAGTACTGCCGTAAATTCTACGTCATTCACTGTAAAGTGAATCACAGGATATGCAATTTTGTTATGTTTTACGTCGTGTTCCTGGAGTAAGATGCCCCTAATGTCTTCCATTTTTACGTAATTACTAGCTACGGCAGCTGCGTCGTCAGTTTCAGAAGTACGTTTTGTGGCTGCCAGCAGTATGAGTCATTGCCTATTGTCTCTTTGTTGGCGCGCGTCGTTATTGGGATTTGGAGACCTAACTTCTACAAATTCACCTTGTCGAGAGGGCCCTGCCCTGTTTGAATCCCGCCAGTTCTGATGCAATTCAGGACTGTCGTTACGATCATATCGTCTGTCGTCATATCGGTAGATTCGATAGTTTCCTTCTTGTCGGTCATGTGGTGGAGAATTTCTCCCTGAATCGTAACTGCGCGCTGGACCATTGCGTCTGAAGTTATTCTGTCTCCCTTGATAATAATTATTTTGGTTCCCATATTGTCTGTTTCTCTGATTGTCTCTGTGATAGTCATTACCGCGGAGAGGTGATCTTTCCCTGTAATTATTACTACTCTGCCAACCGTTGTCATACGGGTGGTGTCTGTTTTGGTCACAATTTACGTTGTAAGAATAGCCTTGTCGTGTCCATTTATTATTTCTGTCATTGCAGAATTGTGACGGATGTGACCTGTAATTGTTGTGCTCCTGTCTTCGCGTTCTGCGATTGTCAGTGTCAATTTGCAATTCTTGTAACAGGCCCTGAAAAGCTTCAATGTCGTCTTTGCATCGCCCTGCCAAAATAATATGTCGTAAATGTTCAGGTAGTTTGATTAAGCAATTGAGGATGAGTGCTGAGGGGCTGTATGGGTTTGACAGGTACTGATTCTTGTGCAACATGTCTTCAAAATATTTCACAGGACTGGAAAATTCAGATTGTTCGAAATGTTTCATTATTATGATGCTATGTTTTGCTCGGTCTTGTGTAGCTTGAGACCAATATGCTGAGAGGAAGGCATGATAAAATTCTCCTTCACTGTGGCAATCGTGAATGACTGATCACATTCTTACAGCTGGTTCATTCTCTAAATAGCCACACATAAATTCTAATCTGTGCTCTAAAGACCAGTTGGGAGGAAAACAACGAGAGAAGTGATAAAGCCACGCTTGTGGATGAATGTCGTTGCCAGAATTCTTAAATGTTTTGAATTTACGTGTAGTAATGAACAGCTTATAGTCAAAATCATCGTGTCGGCGAGTCGCATGTCGGTCGTTATTACGCCATTTCGGCGGTTCCATTTCAAAATTCGGTGCACCTTGCCAATTTCTTTCACAATTTCCGAAATGCGCTGTGTTGTTATTTTGTGGCTGTTCCGTATTTCTATGTCCCTCTTCCTGTATTGGAGCGCGAGTGTGTTCTGAAATATGTAATTCTTGTATTACTTGTGCCAACTGATCTTGTACTTCCCGGATTTCTCTTTTGTGTTGCGTATTAATTTGATTCTGATTTTGTTTGAATTTCTTAATTTGTTCATACTCTTCAGTGTCAGTGAAGGCTACAGGTCTTGTGTCACTCGGATCATCATCCACCTTTGTAGATAGTTAGTGAACTGATCCGAAAGTTCGGCTACTTTCTCCGACAGTGAACTTATTTCCTCAGTGTGTTTTTCTGAACCAAGTTTCAGAGTGCCCATTTGTGTTGAAATCGTATCTACTGTGTCCTTTAAGTTTTCCTGAGTTTTTGCAATTTGCATAAGCGAATCGGTAGATGCAGCTGAGTCAATTGTAGCTTGCAAGATGTCATGATTTTTATGAACAATAGTTTGCAGCTCTTTTATGGCTGCTTTGTGATTCTGTAATGCACATTCGTGACGCGAAAAAAAAGGTTGGAAATGCTCACAAATTTGTGTTTTTACGTCATTACAGACTTTTTGACATTTCGATTCGATTTTGTGTAACTCAGTATTTAAATCTTCACGTGTTTGTTCAAGAGTGGTGTCTAACTTTTGAAGATTTTGTTCCATTGCGTCTAACTGTTGCTATGTTTGTCCCTGATGTTGTTCCATTGTGTCTAACGTTTGAAGATTTTGTTCCATTGTGTCTAACTGTTGCTGTGTTTGTCTCTGATTTTATTTCATTTGTGGCATTAATTGCAATAATAATGTATTAGTGTCTGGAATCTGTTCCTCTATGCTTTTCGGCAGTGCATTTCCACCGGCAACATTCACATTTTGACGGGCAGAAAATGTGTCTTGACTTATTTGAGAAAACGGTGAAGACGCAAAACCTGAATCTACAGTATTTGCAAGATTATGTCCTCTCATTTCGGATTCCTGAGGCGAACTGTTGCCGACCGATCGATCGATAATGCTTCCCTGTTCACTAATTGTTTCACTGTCTACACTATTATTTGCACCCCGCTCCATTTCCCTATGGACAATTACCAAATTACTACTTTGAACATTAGTTAATTCATTACTCGGCGGCGCTAACACACTGCTTTCGTCTTCACTGTTGTTTCTCAGTTTACTTTGGAGCCTAGCATTACGTTTTTCACACGCCATTAATGTCACAACATTTCAGACGACAACACAGAAAAGCACAATTTGAAGAGCAAAATAATAAAACACTTTAACATAGCACTGAAAATAATATCTAGTTAATTGTAAGCTCAGCTGCGAAATACTTGGTGCAAATCTACATGCATGCCACAACTGTTTTACTGTACAACAATGAAAAACTACAACTACAAAGGAAATTCTCTCTATAATAACGCGCTAGCAATAAACAATAGCTACACTAATTACACAAACTATAAGTAAAAATCAGAAGATTCCAGTGAGGTATCCTCGGCTAAGGGTCGACATATGAAACGTCCCCTTTGAAAAATTATACAAGACTGTGCTTAAACTGACACACATTATTTTTTTAGCTCAACGCACTCTGACTTTCAAAAATCCCTACAAAAGAATGGCCCTGACTAACATTAACCTATACGTTTCACAAATCACTTACCTGACAAAAATCTTCGTTACTCGAACTACTGCAAGACAGCGAGCGCTAATACTGCCAGCTAAATAAAAGATTCTAACTACTGAAGGCACTAACTACTGATAGGCATAGTTAGCAAACGAAAGATTTTGATATAGAACAAACAATGTATTTACCTTAATAGTGTTCAAAAGTCATAATATATATAGCAGTTCATAACACCCATTCTTACAAATGTACTGTTTCTGATGGACACACGTTCAGATCATCCGCTCTCAAAAATCCGCCATCTCACTTCCCCACATCCATCACTGCTGGCGGCTCACCTCCAACTGTTCAACGCTACGCGCTGTTCACATCCAGCCGCCCAACACTACAATAGCCAACAACAATGCAAACCAGCCACAGACTGCACACAGCACAGCCAGTGATTTTCATACAGAGCGCCACGTGGCGTTACCAATAAAAAAACCTACACAGCCTACTTACAACACCACTGAAAAATATTTGAATCCATTATATGCTTTGCATCAAGCACATGGACACACAAACTCCGCATGGTGTCAAACAGAACTTCTATGCGCCACAGGAAGAAGGGTGTGCTCCTACGGTTATCAGGCGTCTTTAACTAAGTCCCTGCAAGCCCTTTCCAATCAACATTACCATTAGGTAGCACGCTGCAACATATTGTAGGAAAATAGGTTTCAGGGATAAAATTAGAGCCCTTACAGAAGAAGGCAACCCCGACAAACGCCATGTTGAAAGATGGCGGCTGTTCACACGGCAAAGGGAGTGGGACGCATGCAATAAGGAGCGGGAAGCCAGTGACTTCTTTCCAAACACAAGGAACAGATTAGGAGTAAAACACACTAACTCACACCGTGAAATGATACATTTCTTAACCGATCGGACATGTTTCTTATCCAAAATACTTACATCGGATGAACATCCGCCCAAGCCAACAACGCGCATGCGGGGAAATTGGCTCCTCCGATCGTGTAATATTACACTGCACCGCGCATACGCAGACCAAACGACAAAGGATAACACAAGGCAGCATATATGTCAGGAATCCAACCGAACGGGCAGACCTAGACAGAACAGTAGACATTATTTCAAGAATACGCAAGAGACTGGCGGTATACACACGCAACCAGACCAAACATAACCATAACGGTGAATGACAGCATTGATGATAGAGAAAAGGCATCATAGAGTGACAGAGAAACAGAAGATGAAGCAGACTGTCTCTAAGACAACATGAAATCTACGTCTACATCTGTACTCTGCAAGCCACCTTACGGACCGCGCGGGGTAGCCGCGCGGTATAGGGCACTTTGCCACGGTTAGCGTGCCTGCCCCCGTCGGAGGTTCGAGTCCCTCGGGCATGGGTGTGTGTGTGTGTGTGTGTGTGTGTCTGTGTGTGTGTGTGTGTGTAGTCCTTAGCGTAAGTTAGTTTAAGTTAGATTACGTAAGGTGTAAGCCTAGGGACTGATGACCTCGCCGATTTGGTCCCTTTGGAACTTACCACAAATTTCCAAATTTTTCCACCTTACGCTGTGAGGCAGAGGGTACTTTATGTATATGTGTTACTTCCCTCTTTTCCTGTTGCAGTCACGTACTCTTCGCGGGAAGATCGATTGTTGGTAAGCATGCGTGTGATCTCGAATCTCTGTAATTTTATTTTCATGGTCTTTCATTATATGTACGTAGGTGGAAGCAATTGGAGTTGGCTGAGCATCTGTGTGACGCTTTCAGCTTTCGCTCTTACGAGTCTGTGATCTGACGAGCAGTATTCAAGTATTGGTCGAGCGAATGTTTTGGAAGCTACCTCCTTTGTTGATGGACTACATTTCCTGAGGATTCTCCCAATGAATTCCAGTTTGGCATCTGCCTTCGTTGCGATTAATTTTATGTGGTCGTTCGACTTCAGATCATTCCGTACGCTTGTTCTTAGATATTTTATGTAAGCAAATGGTTCCAGTGATTGTTCTGCAATTTTTTAATCATGCAACAAAGGTTATTTCTGTTTATGTATTCACAATAGGTTACATTTGTTTATGTTGAGGGTCATTTGCACTTCCTCACCAAGAGGGTCGATCCTCTGCAGGAATTCCTGCATTCCGCTAGAACTTTCTAGAGTCGTGACGTGTACAACAGCACCACCCGCAAAAAGACTCATGGAACTTCCGACATTATCTACTTGGTCATTTGTTTGTATAGTGAAAAGGAACGGTCCTGTAACACTCCACTGGGGTGGGCCTAAAGTTACTTTTACGTCTATAGGCTTCTCTCCACTTAGATTGACATTCTGTTTTCTGTTTGCTACAAACTCGTCAGCCCGCTCACACAGTTGGTCTGATGTTTCCATTCACTCGTGTTTTGATTCTTAGGCTGCAGTTCGAAACTGTATGGAATGCCTTTCGGGAGCCAAGGAACACGGTGTCTATCTGGGCGCCTATTGCTTTCTGTGACTCGTGGACGAACAGCGAGCTGAGTTTCACTCGATCGTTGTTTTTAGAACCCGCGTTGATTCCTACAGAGGAAACTGTCCATAGCCTACACTTCCTCCCAAACACATCGGAAAAGTATGTGATTGCTAATGTTCCGAAGCTCCCTGCTCCTCCTAAGATTCAGTCTGGTCCACCGCTGCCACTACTGCTGCCATGGTTGTGGCTCTCGGAAAATGTCCTGCATGTTCTACAACAGACCGACGGCAGAGATATAAGCCTATAGTTTTGTCTGCCTATTCGACTACTCTCCGGTCACGAAAACTGATAACGGCCGGGAGAACGGTGTGCTGTCCACATGCCCCTCCGGTGACGCCCAAGGTTTGAGGATGACACGGCGGCCGGTCGGTACCGTTAGGGCTTCAAGGCCCGTTCGGACAGTGATTTGCTTTTTCCCAATCGTCAGGAACGTTTCGTTCCTTAAGTGACTTACACTGCTGCTAGGATATGAGCAAGTTCTTTCGCATACTCTGTGTAGAATGGAAGCGGTATCCCGTCATGTCCAGTGGCCTTTCCTCTTTGAGTAATTTCAGTTGCTCTTCTATCCTTTGGCCACTTATTTCGATGTCTGTGATTTTGTCATTCGTGCGACGATTTAGAAGACGAGCCATAATGTGATCTTCCTCTCTTAAAGAGACGTTTAGTATTTCGGTCATTCTTGTATCATTCTCTGTTTCATTGCCATTATGGTGACAGAGTGCCTGGACGGATGCATTCGATACGTTTACTAATTTGACAGAAGACCAGAACTCCTTAGGATTTTCTGTTAAAATGTTGGCTAGAGCTTTGTTTTCCTATTCGTTGAACGCTTCACGTATAGTCCTCCTTATGCTAATTTTAGCTTCGTTTAATTTTTGTTTATCAGGAGGCTTTGGCTACATTCAAATATGCAGAGAACTTCACAGCTCTCTTTGTTGTGGGAGCAGCTTCCTAAGACGGGTGTCGAAAGACGGTGGGTTTTTTTCCATCCCTCACAAGTTTGCTCGACACATACGTGTCTAAAGTGCATTGTACGATGCTCTTGAACCTCGTCCACTGATGCTCAACATTGTTGGTGCTGTACATGAAATTTTCGTGATGACCTGTCAGGTTAATCACAAATCTGTCTCTTGTCACTCATTGTAAACAGGAAGATCCTCCTGCCTTTCTTTGCATTCCTATTTACAGCCGTATTCAGTGATGTCATAACGGCCGTATTACCATTGATTCCCTGTTCTACGCTGACTGATTGTGAATCGAAATGTTCGAGCCTGTTTGCCACTAGTAATTCAAAGATTTTATCTTTACGAGTCGGTTCTCTAATTAACTGCTCAAGGTCATCAGAAATCTGTCTCTTGTCGCTCTTGCTAAACATTCGATTCTCTGTCCCCACTATAAGTCCCAATCATTCGAGTCTCCCAGCCGGCAGCTGGTTAAGTTAAGAACTCCACTTAAAACTATAACGTTACCAGGGAAATAACGCGAAATATTCGCCTCAAGTGTTCCGCCATTATTACTGCGTGATATTCGATACCCATTTTGATCCACCTTTAATACTTACCTTCATCCATATTATTTCGCATTCTGGGTGTTTACTAATCTCACCAGATATTATCGTATTTTTATAGCTATATACACGTCTCCCCCACCACCGTTCAACCTATCTTAGCGATAAACATTCCAATCGGAATTTAGAATTTCACTGCAGTTAACCTCTGGATTCAGCCAACTTTCTGTCCCCAGCATTATGTGGGAATTGTTAACGTTTAGGAGATTAGTTCTGGAACCCTTCCGCAGACGCTCCTGCAGTTAGCTGATGCTATATTAACATTTTTTTGCTCCCATCTGCTGTAGTGAATGTTCCTCCGTCCGGACTCAGAAGCCACCTTATCGGGCCTGTGGAGAGATTTCTCTAACATACAAAGTGCACATATGCTCGCCAAACGTTCTCCACTTACCTAGTGGCTGCTTCCTGCTTGTATGCACGCCTGACCTATTAACGGGTACCCTACAATTCTCCACCCGGTAGCGGAGATCTAGAAACTTGCATCCGATACCGCCGCAGAATCGTTCTGGTCCTCTGGCTTCTAGACCTTCCACTCTGCTCCATACCAGAGAAGAGCACTCGGATCTAGGACTGATGCTACTAAACGATAGCTCTGCATAACACAAACGTAAGTATAAAAGTATACAATTATGTAGAACAATATTAGAGACAGATACAATCACAGGTGCAAATAAACGTACGTATATCTAAATTCTGATCAGAAATGCATAGCTCTGTGACCCCGTTCTTAAATCTGCCTTCCTGACAAGCCTCATAAGGTACAGACAGCAACATCCACTAAATAATCGCCTTTAAAATGAATTCCACCGTAGTGTGTAAACAGTGACCGGTTATTTTTGCCTTAGGGTCACCTAGGAAGTGTAGCTAATTTAGTGAAATTATGTACAAAACGTGAAATGTCAGTTCGAAAGGAAAAGGCTCGATGCAGTTCCTAGGCTATCTTTTCCGACCGTTGATCGTGGTGGGCAACCATCTTATCTATCATTTCCTATCTTCATTTTATTTTCTTCTAATACTACCGGTTTCACATAGCACACACCCTTTCCTTTAACTAATTTTCAGTTTCTGTTTTGTGTAATTTTCTTTGTATCTCATTAACATTACATTGACTTTCATTTGCTGGAAATAGCATTTGCTTGTAATATGGAACAGTTTTTGTAATTAAATAATGACATTTCAATGCAATACGCTCTGAATTCCAAACTCCCCATAGTTACAAATGACCTTTCTATCGCCAGTGGATCCCATATGGAGTCGTGGTTAAGTACTGCGCACAGTCATCAAGAGAGTAAAGCACCAAATGAAAGAGACCTGATTCATGTTTTATCTGTCCCTGTTGTTTGGAATGACAGACTTGACGATCCTAACCAGATATGAAATTACAATGAAATCCAGACCATTAGCTGCTTACAAGCGTTGATAAATACCAACGGGGCCAGTTGAAAATGTGTGCCCCTCCAGGACTCGAACCTGGGATCTCCTGCTTACATGGCAGACGCTCTATCCGACTAAGCCATCGAGGGCACAGAGAATAGTACGACTACAGGGACTTATCTCTGGCACGCTCCCCGTGAGACCCACAGGTCCAACTTACTGTCTACACACTACATTTGTAGTGCCCCTGCCTCCATTCTCATTACTCGCGGCAGGCAATCTGCCGATTTCCGTAAGAGTTTGGGCAATGTGAGTGCATCCGCACTGAAGAAGGTCATTGGCCGGTAAGCCTTATCTACATGAAGATGGTCTCTGTTCTTTCGGATTTCATGGTCGAGCGGCTGCTCATAAGCCTCACATCACGCCGGTAAATACGAAACGACGCCTCGCTTGGTGTAAGGAGCGTGAACATTGGACGATTGAACAGTGGAAAAACCTTGTGTGGAGTACGAATCACGGTAAACAATGTGGCGATCCGATGGTAGTATGTGGGTATGGAGAATGCCCGGTGAAATTCATCTGCCAGCGTGTGTAGTGCCAACAGTAAAATTCGGTGGCTGTGGTGTTATGGTGTGGTCGTGTTTTTCATGGAGGAGGCTTGCACGCCTGATGTTTTGAGTGATACTATCACAGCACAGGTCTACCTACTTTGATGTTTTAAGCACCTTCTTGATTCCCACTGTTGAAGAGCAATTCGGGGGTGGCGATTGCATCTTTCAGCACGATCGAGCACCAGTTCATAATGCACGGTCTGTGGCGGAGTGATTACACGATAGTAACATCCTTGTAATGGACTGGCCTGCACAGAGTCCTGACCTGAATCCTATAGAACACCTTTGGGATGTTTTGGAACGCTGACTTCGTGCCAGGCCTCACCGACCGACATCGATACCTCTCCTCAGTGCAGCACTCCGTGAAGAATGAGCTGCCATTCCCCAAGAAACCTCACAGCACTTAACTGAACGTATGCCTGCGAGAGTGAAAGCTGTCATCAAGGCTAAAGGTGGGCCAACACCATAATGAATTCCAGCATCAGGCACCCTTTCTGCTTTTTGTAGTGTTAAAGCTTGAGTTTGTCTCCAGTTCCAACTATAGTTATTCTTCCAACTCTTTTCAGTCTAGATATGTGACCGATATACATACAGGGCATATCCCTAGGTGTTGTTTATTCGCCCAGCAATGGCATATCCATACTTGTTTTAGCTGCGACGGGGTGACATACTGATGGATATTTAATTTTCTGTCAAGGTGAAGTCCTAAATATCCGCAGATTGTCTGTCTAGGTATTGGCGTTTTGTCTATTCTAAGGAAAGTTTCAACGGCGACTGGGAGTTTGTAGCTGTTGCACGCACAAGTACTGCATTTCATAAAGGATCTACCTTTCTCTGTTTCTCTGGCGGAGCCCGGGGCATCCTGACAACACGAGAACCCGAAGGTCATATGCTTACTTGACAACCGAATCTGTTTGGTCATTTCTCTACAATAAATGAAGTATGGGGAAATTCGTTATTATTTTACAATGCCCTCCTATCACCCATGTGCCCCTGACAGTGGTAACGGAGGGTAAAAGAGTGCATCAGATACCCACAGACTCATTAACCATACGAACGTCACAGGCCACCAAGGTGATACAATGTGCCTGCGGTACCAGGCATGATCTCGTTTCCTCGGTGAGGTTATGACTATACTAAGCGCCTGATTTGTCGCAGCATGAATTAAACGTTCCTGTGTGAAATGGAACTGTCACCGGCTAGGTTCCCTTGTAGCTCCCGTAAGCCGTAGTACAGTAGCGTTTCACAAACATTGTCATATATTATGTAAATTCGTCTGTTGGTTTTACAGTCCGCGGGGACTATATCATCCGACTTTTCAATATAATATGACACACCTTTGAAAATTTTGGAAGTCGTCCCGGTGTAAATGCTTCGTTCAGTGGATTCATAACAAAAAGAACCACAGATGGTGATGAGGTGGGTGCAATCTCGACCCTTGTCCTTTCTTGATCTACGTTTTGCTGCATGAACACAAACTAATCATGCGTGAAGGTTCTGCCTCAACTCTAATGACCCGCCGTCGATAGAAATGAAACATTAATCCCCGTTTTTAAAAAAATGTGAGATTTATGGGATGCTTTCAGTCGTCTCATTCTACACTAAGACAGCTCTTTGTTTTTGTTTTCGCCTGATCCGAATCTTGCTGAGATGGTTTGTTAAATGACATTATTACGAGGTGCGTTCGTGGTGAAATCACTGCACACAGTGGGCATTGTATTAGGACTTGATACATTGCTCACCTCCGTCCGATCGGTGTTATATGTAATCACTATATCTGTCATCCTTTGAAAGTATACCTTGCGCAAATTAAACCCTTGTTCAGAGGGAAATACCCTCACGTTAGACAACTGCTGCCTCTGCATATATAGTATTACAGTCACAACTAGTCAGCCCAATCAGCACTGTCCAGTTACAAATTATGGTAAGAAGTTTATGAAGAAACCCGTGGAGTAGGGGTAGCGACTTTGATTGGTCATCAGAAACGTCCTAAGGCCAGGGTTTGAATTTTGAATAATAATGGGCATTGGCGTCCGAAGATTTCCAGCATAAGAAGTCACCCACATTCTGCTTATGGCCCTGTCAAAGAAGGCGGAGAAGCGGAAAGAGGTTCAGGGCACTCTCTTGTCCTAAGGGTTGGAAACTGCCCTAAAGGCGGAAGAATCAGCAATGATCAACGGCATGAGGATGCAAAAGGCATTGGAAACCACTGCATTAAAGACACGTAACCTGTATCCACAGGACATGTGGTCTGCAATAGAAAAAGTGTCATGACAATGTCTCCATTGGCAAAAGATTCCGGATTAGTTCCTCATTCCGAACTCTGGGAGGGGACTGCCAAGGGGGAGGTGACCATGAGAAAAAGATTGAATAATTTTTGATATTAGTTAGGAACAATCAACATGCAATGAAGCGGGATATGAAAGTACCGAGGACTGAAGAGATAAGCTTGAAGTTCTCTAAGGATACAGATACACCAATAAAGGATAGCTCAATAGGCAGTACAGCTGAAGAGGAATGAATATCTCTAAAAGGGACCATCACAGAAGTCGAAGAGAAAAACATAGGTATAAAGAAGGTAACTGCCAAGAAATCATGGGTAACAGAAGAAATACCTCAGCTGATCAATGAAAAGAGGAAATACAAAAATGTTCAGGGAAATTCAGAACTACAGAAATACAAGTCGCTGAGGAATGAAATAAATAGGAAGACGAAATGGCGGCATGAAAAATGAGGAGATATCGAAAAAGAAATGATTCTCGGAAGGACTGACTCAGCATACAGAGTAGTCAAAACAACCTTCGGTGACATTGAAAGCAAGAGTCGTAACATTATGAGCGCAACAGGAATTCCACTGTCAAAGGCAGAGGAGAGAGCGGATAGGTGGAAAGAGTACATTGAGAGCCTCTATGACGAGGAAGATTTTTCTGATGGTATAGAAGAAGAAACAGAAGTCGATTTAAAGAGGTGGGGATCCAGTATTAGAATCATAATCTAAAAGAGCTTTGAAGGACTTAAGGTCAAATAAGGTAGAAGAGGTAGATAACATGCCATCAGAATTTTTAAAATCATCGGGGGATATGAGAACAAAACGACTATTTACGTTGGTGTGTAGAATGTATGAGTCTGACGACATGCCATCTGACATCCGGGAAAATAGCATCCACTCAGTTCCGAAGACTGCAAGAGCTGACAAGTGCGAGAATTATCGCACAACCAGTTTAACAGCTCATGCAGCCAAGTTCCTGACAAGAATAATACACAGAAGAATGGAAAAGAAAGTTGAAAATGTGCTAGATGACAATCAGTTCCGCTTTAGAAAATTCTGACGTTGCGATTGATAATGGAAGCAAGACTAAAGAAAAATCGTGACACGTTCATAGGATACATCGACCTGGAAAAGGGTTTGACAGTGGAAAATGGTGCAAGATGTTCGAAACTCTGAGAAAAGTAGGGGTAAGTTATAGGGAGAGGCGGGTAATATACAATATGTACAAGAGCCAAGAGGGGATAATAAGAGAAGACGACCAAGAACAAAGTGCTCGGATTAAAAAGGGTGTAAGACAAGGATGTAGTCTTTCGTCCATACTGGTCAATATGTACATCGAAGAAGCAAATAAAAGAAAGATTCAGGAGTGGAATTAAACTTCAAGGTGAAAGGATATCAATGATACGATTCGCTGATGACATTGCTATCCTCAGTGAAAGTGAAGAAGAATTACATGATCTGCTGAATGGAATGAACAATCTAATGAGTACAGAATATATATTGAGAGTAAATCGAAGAAAGACGAAAGTAATGAGAAGTAGCAAAAATTAGAACAGGGAGATTAACATCAGGGTTGATGGTCGCGAAGTAGATGAAGTTAAGGAATTCTGCTACCTAGGCAGTAAAATAACCAATGATGCACGGAGCAAGCAGGACATCAAAAGAATACTAGCACTGGCAAAAAGAGCATTCCTGGGCAAGAGAATTGTACTAATCACATAGGCCTTCATTTGAGGAAGAAATTTCTGAGAATGTACGTCTGGAGTACAACATTGGATGGTAGTGAAAGATGGACTGTTGGAAAACTGGAACAGAATAGAATCGAAGCATTTGAGATGTGGTGCTACAGACGAATCTTGAAAATCTGTTGGACTGATAAGGTAAGGAATGAGGAGATTCCGCACAGAATAGGAGAGGGAAGGAATATATGTAAAACACTGTCAAGGAGAAGGGGCAGGATGATAGGACAATTATTAAGACATTAGAGAATGTCTTTCATGGTACTAGAGGGAGCTGTAGAAGGCAAAAACTGCTGAGGAGGACAGAGATTGGAATACATCCAGCAAATAATTGAGGATGTAGGTTGCAAGTGCTACTCTGAGATGAAGAGGTTGGCACAGCAGAGGAATTCATGGCGGGTCATATCAAACCAGTCACAAGACTGATGACACAAAAAGAAAACGACTTTCTTTTGGATACTATTATGGCTGTGTCACTGCTACCGTCTGCTAGTCCGTAGTAAACGGCACGTTGATAAGGTCCTTCACACAGAAATACGTTTTTCTCAAAGAACTCCCTCAAGTTGGGAGTCCTTATCGTCGCGTAGCTGGCTGTCCAAAGAGAAAGGAACTGGCGGTTATATCGGCTGTTACTAGAACAGTGTTGAGCTAATCATTACGACCACGTATTTAATAGCGTTCTGATCCATATTTGGAGCGCATGATATGGACTCCACAGGTCCTTGGTAGGTTTTCGGAGGCATGTACCATCAGGTAACTCAGTATCCGTAAATTATGGACCGGTTGTTTATGTGCGCAGAGCTAGCGCCCGACAGAGTCGTAGGTTTGTTTCGTTGGGTCCATACCAGGAGAATTTGGTGGCCAAGCCATCAGAGTAAGTTCACTACTATGCTCTTCAAATCGCTGCACCGCGATTCTGGCATTGTGGCACAGACAGTTATCCTGCAGGAAGATACCGCCGTCGCGGAAGACAAGCATGAAGGGTTTCGAATGTTTCACAGTAATATTCACGTAGTTCACAGCTGTTACGGTGCCTTGAATTACTACTACATATGTACCATAGAAGCCCAAGCGAAAATCCCCGACAGCATAAGGCCGCCTTCACCGACGTGCGGCCGTGGCGCGGTGCATGATACGAACATTTGTTCGTCTGGATGACAACGTGTCCGGACACGACTATCGACGTGGTGTAACAAGAAACGTGGCTCATCCGATCCAGCGACACGTTTCTATTGATGCAAGGTCCGGTGTCAACGATCTCATGTCCACTGCAAGCGCAATTGACGATGTCGTTGGTTCAACATGGGAAATCGTACGGGTAGCGTGCCGTGGAGTCTGATGTTCAACAATGTCCGCTGAACTGCGTGTTCCGAGACACTGGTGGCTGCAGCGGGATTATACTCTGTCGTCACGGTAACAGTGCCCCCAACCGCAGCTACATAAATTTCTTTGCTGTACAGATACTGTAAACTGAAGAGGTGCTCACCACTGATAGCCACAGTTAAAATATGTTGGGAGCCGAACTGTATGATTTCAGTACCTCATAATTAAATACGATTACTGAAGCTTCGGTTTTAAGGAGTCCAGTTATAAACATGTTCCCTGCTGCAATAGGACGTTTGCGGCCTGACCTCACATAGAGCTCTTGCTGGCATACAAGGTCTACGCGCAATTCCATGGTTTTTCTTACGCTTAGCTGTAAGAGCCCTGTACTCTACAGGCACCTTCGGTAGACGATGCGTTTAGTCCAGATAATATTCTGCCGTTAGTACATTAACTCACTGTAGACTATTTGTCTGGCTGAGCAACTCATTTCGTCTGAAACAGGTCTATATCACGAAGGTATGAGCTATGGAAAGTGGTTGAAGACATGGTGCCTGTTTGGAGGTTGTTGGACGTTAGGACGATGCTGTCCGTCTATTATAATGTGTGGTAGGCAAGAGCTCCCGTACGATAGTTTATAGGGGAGGGGCGGCAAGACCTGGGTATATGGAGCATTTTTAATATTTTGGAAGACGAATGGTGATTCCTGGTAGCCAAAAAAGAAAAGGATCCAGGTCACACCCTGTTAAAAACCTACGTTATACCGACTTTTCAATCATTTACTTGAAACTAAAACGCCTTACTACATCATATTTTTATACTTTTCCTTCCTCTGGGAGCTAGAGGGGGGCCGTCCCCCCCCCCCACCACCTTGTCCCCGGGCGTGGGTGCCCTTGGTGGTAGGTCATATATTCTCCATCTGAAGCACCAGCTTTCGTCACATGTCGTAGTCGTCACAAACTTCTCCTAGTAGAACAGCACATTTTATGCACTAATCTTGGTCGCCTCTACTTCAGTTCACTACGCAAATGGTTGAATAGCATTTCGTAATAATAAGAGACACTCATCTCTCCGAACTTTCCCAGATATTCAATTCCTATAACCTCCTCAAAGCAGTCGCCATCACCTTACCGCTTACAAAACTGTTTCACTTTCATCAACTTATGATTTTACTACGGCGTTATAATCATGAATTAACGGTTAGTGTACAGACTGACAACGAAGTGGTAGGTTCTTCGGATTATTCCTCATCCACTAATGATTTTGAAACGTTCTTGCTCAAGTTAGTTTCGTCTAGAAATAGCAAATTATTATCCATCACGCACTCAGCATTCTCACACGCAGACCTGTATTCCCATGTAGTGTTCCCGCACAGTTGAAATGTCCAGCATTTCAACATGCAACTGTTCCTACAAGGCTATACTCCGGAGAAATTGTTTCAAGAAACACCTGATGACGGTTTGATTTACATTCACGGTTAAAATAGATCTCCTGTTCATAAATACTTTCCTGTTTTCGCCAGCCTGGATTTTATATCCTCTCTACTTCGACCATCGTCAATATTTTGCTGCTGAAATGTTAAAACTCATCTACGATTTTCAGTGACTCATTTTGTAATCTAATTTCATCCGCATTATTTGATTTAACATGACTAAACTCCATTACTTTTGTTGATTCTTTTTTGTTTTCAAGACACTGACATTTCCACTGCTCTTCCCAGTCAGCTGCAGTCTCTAAGGTAATTTTAATGTAGACGGCGGAAGTTAACATTTTTAATTCTTCTCGTGATCTTTAATTTAATTTCCAAATTTCTCTTTGGTTTCCATTTTGCTTACTCAACATGCAGATCGAATAATACGGGAGATAGGCTATAACCCTGTCTCTGTCCCTCGATTTCTGTCTACCTTTCATGTCTTTCGACTCCTTACCGACGTCACCTGCTTCTACTAAATGCGTCATACCGATCACTCAAGGCAGGTGCCAAGCTTTTCTTTAAACTTTGGACAACAGCGTAAAATATCTCTCATATGGACTGCCAAATCGCTCCATAAAATGTCACGCTAATCGTTGCAAATACCACTGCGTCCTCTTCATTTACGTAGTGTTTGACTTACTCACATATACAGCTACTAAATTCAAATTTTCTACTGTGCGTCATTTCGTGTAGTTACATAACAGATAATAGGTTGACACAGTTCGTAAATCTAACAAAGCGATCCCACGCACCTGCGTCATACACTGCGCTGAGCTGCAAATATGTAACTTGTGCAAACTGTTTTTAATTACGAGCTTCTGCCGTCGTTACATTGTGTTGACTCTAGGAAGGGCTTGCTGCTCGTGGTAAAACTGAAACTGGCTATCCTTTCATCCTGTCGTGAACAGATTTTGTCTTCTGATATAAAATCACTCAGTTATCTCTAACAGTATACAGCGTCATGAACAATAATCAAAATAGTGTTGCGTGAACGCTCGTGTTTGTTTTCCCAAAAACGTTCGTCCACAAGGGGAGCATATATGATGTATCATGTAATAAGATTGCTATGCATTAATGTGACAGTACGAGAGAGAGAGAGAAAGATATTACTTATATTACATCTGTATATATCATAGAAAATCGATAATTCATGAGCGACAAGAATTTCATTGACACTAAGATCAATAAAACTTCGTTCATTTAAAAAAGGTACTTGTTATTTCCACAAACGACGTATACTCAAGTATGATCTGTTAATGAATACCAGCTCGAGAACAATTCCGAAGGAGCGTTCAGTTCTAATTAAATAATTTGATGCTTTCATCGGAAAGGAAGTGATTTCATGGATTCTTTTTTTTTTTTTTTGCTTTTTTTTGCCACCAATGTTTCTAAGAGCTGAAGGCAAATCTGATTGCTATGCAACAGAGCCCCGACGAATATTTCTCGGCAAATTTATCATTTTCAGCTTCAATACAGCATCTGCAGCAGCTGGAGCAGATCGCCATAACAACGGAATCGTAGAGTGTGAAGGCAGTTACACCCATCGCCACCGGTGTATGTATTCACTACAACAGAACACACACACAGACAATCACTCATACATATAAAGCCACGACACAAGGTGGCGTGGGAAACATCTCAGTATAAAAGGCTAAGTATAGGCAAAATACAAATAACGGTAAGTGAAGATAGATGAGTGATTTTATGCTGAACACAGGACACGTGTTACCGTTTAACGGACGTGCTGGATAAGTCGAATTTACGCTTAAAGTTAATCTACCTACGTAACTCAAAGAATGAGTACAACGGGATGGTTAACATGGCTCTGAGCACTATGGGACTTAACTGCTGTGGTCATCAGTCCCCTAGAACTTAGAACTACTTAAGCCCAACTAACCCAAGGACACTACACACATCCATGCCCGAAGCAGGATTCGAACCTGCGACCGTAGCGGTCGCGCGGTTCCAGACTGTAGCGCCTAGAACCGCTCGGCCACTCTGGTCGGCACAACGGGATGCAGGAGAAAGTAGCAGTATTATGCATTACTCTCATTAAATAAAACATACTAGGTTGTTCTATAATGAAATGATTTTTCAGAGTTCTACATGCTATAAGCACCTTTCGGATTCATACAATAAATTACTGCAGAATCAAACGTGTCTGGGACTGAACTGTTAAGCATCTTCACAAAATCAGTCGTGAGAGCACCGAGCGGACGATGTCCTAACAGGAGAAACAGACTTACTATTCATTAGTAGCGTGAACAATTTCGAGAAACTCGTGCGATTTTTCCAAGAAAGAACGTTTTTGCTCATTGAGTTACGCTGTCCACAAATTGTAAACGACGGAAGAGTATCACACTTTCTGTTACCTCTCAGGTTTTCTCAGCGTGATGGATTAATGGTATGCTTTTGGGTTTCAATCGAGTTGATGAGCCCATTTTCATGCACAGTATTTCTGCGAGCGATCCAGCAGTCTTCTTCGTGCTCTGCAAGCATCAGTATGTTACCTATTCTGTTTGTCCCTAGGAATCTGTCCTCCGCGGGTTAGCATATACTGACTCAACACCCTTGATACAGCATGTGATCAGAGTTATGCGGACACCACTATGAGATGCGCAGTTGACCGCTAGATGTCACGAGATACGGACCGCCAGTGTAAAAGGAGGCGAAGAGTATTGTGCTGTCGGTAGAGAAGCGGTAACAGCAGAGTGGGTCTGTCACCTGAACTCAGTGACTCTGAAAGTGGATTAGTCATTGGATGGCACCAGATGTCATCAGGGACATTTCCACCTATCGGACGCTGCCCAGGTCGGTGGTTGGTGATATGACGGTGAAGTGCAAAAGTGAGGGAACGTCCACAGCAAAACCTTACATCTACATGGATACACTGCAAATCACATTTAGGTGTTTGGCAGAGGGTTCATCGAACCACCTTCACAATTCCCTGTTACTCCAATCTCATATAGCGCGCGGAAAAAACGAACACCTACATCTTTCTGCACGAGTTCTGATTTCCCTTACTTTACCATGGTGATCGTTTCTCCCTATGTAGGTCGGTATCAACGAAATATTTTCGCTTTCACAGGAGGAAGTTGGTGACTGGAATTTCGTGAGAAGATTCCGCCGCAATGGAAAACGCCTTTCCTTTAATGATGTCCACCCCAAATCTTGTATTATTTCAGTGACACTCTCTCCCCTATTTCGCGATAGTAAAAACGTGCAGCCCTTCTTTGAACTTTTTCGGTGTACCCCGTCAATCCTGTTGCGTAAGGATCCCACACCGCGCAGCAGTATTCTAAAAGAGAACGTATAAGCGTAGTGTAGGCAGTCTCCTTAGTAGATCTGTTACATTTTCTAAGTGTCCTGCCAATAAAACGTAGTCTTTGGTTAGCCTTCCCCACAACATTTTCTATGTTTTCCTTCCAATTCAAGTTGTTCGTAATTGTAATTCCTGGGCATTTAGTTGGATTTACGGCCTTTAGATCTGACTTATTCATCGTTTAACCGGAGTTTAACGGATTCCTTTTAGCACTCATGTGGATGACCTTTCACTTTTCGTTATTTAGAGTCAATTACGGAGGGTTACTGCAAAAATTCGCATGAAATCAGTGGAAGAAATCAGTAGTGGGTTCCAGAGTGCTACCGGCAGTCCAGTCAGCAATGTGACTACGCGTAGAGAGCTAAAACGGATGGGGTGAAGTGGTCGAGCAGCTCCTCAAAAGCCACACATTACTGTGGTCAAAGCTAAGCGATGCCTAAGGTGGCGCACAGAGTGACGGCACTGCACAATGAATGACTGGGAACGAGTCATTTGGAGTGGTGAATCACGCTCTACCTCCTGGTATTCCGATGAAAGGTTTTAGGTTTGGCGAACGCCTGGAGAACGTGACTTTCTGTCACGTGTAGTGCCAGCAGTGGTTTGGGGGGTGGTCGCATTGTTACATTTACACGAACACTTAATGGAAAAGCGTAGGAACAAATTTTACAGCAGTGAGTACTGCGTATAGCAGAGGAACAGTTTGGAGGCGATGATCGTTTGTGTAAGCATGACTGTGCACACTGTCATAAAACAGGATGTGCCAAGCATTGGTTTGTGGTTAGTAACACTCATGAAATGGACTGGTCTACCCAGAGTCCAGACCTCAACCCAGTGGCACACTTTCTGAATGACAAAGAACGTCGACCTATCTCCAGACCACAGCGTCCGATATCACAAACTTCTCCGGCTTCGCCTCTTGGGGAATAATGAGCGATCATTCCTCCACAGACATTAAGACACCTCACTGAAATTGCCCCTAGCTGAATTAAAGCCGTCATAAAGATGAAGGGTGGGTAAACCCTCTATTGATATTCACTAATCGGAGTCCCAGTACTTATTTTTCATTAGTCTCGCAGCAGGTAATTATTCGACAGTCCCTGTCTATCAGTATGTGGCTTCTGCCTCGTTTTGGTTTAGCCGTGGATGTTCCCTAACTTTTGCACTTCACAGTCGCATCACCAACCGTGGACTTGGGCAGCTTCAGATAGTTTGAAATGTCCTTAATGACTTTGTCACTCTAATCGGAGTCCAGATACTTTTGATCATGTAGTGTGTCTGTGATACTGATAATCGGGAGTGGGTATTACGTGTTTCTTACTATGTTTCCTGTCTGCAAGTCATGAACGGTTTCTGAAGTGTTGTGGCTACTGTCTTTTGACCGTGTGAAGTTTAAGAAGTACCAGCTGCGAGACTGCTGAAAATTAAGTACGCTGTCTACAATCTACAATAGTGCTGGTCAAAATACTCTGTCTCTCTCTCTCTCTCTCTCTCTCTCTCTCTCTCTCTCTCTCTCTCACACACACACACACACACACACAATTGAGATTTAGTTGGGGTGTCAAGAAAATAAAGAAGTGTATGAGGGGCGCAGACTATAATGGAACAATTATGACTGTACTGAAACATGAGTTGTATGTGCGTGGTCGTAGACGGTAGATGATCCGAAGACATAAGGAAGGCCCGACACGAAGAACCAATAAAAGGTGAGTAGACGGCGTCAGCAGACACACAGAAGCTGCTGGAGACCGTAATGCGTTGGAGACTCTAAAGGAGGCCTTTATTCAGCAGAGGGTGTCAAATAACGGATGGCGATGACTATGTTTATTGCAACCGTAAAGTAATCGTATATACGTAAAAATCAAGTATTCGTCTTTCTGTTCAATATTTCACCGAAAGATAAAGAAATATTTGTAAAGGAGTTTGCGGCTTATCGTTTACAGTAGTTCTAATACCGACACGTCTCAGTTGAACCCTGGAGCAAGGAAGGCCACTTGGAGAATCTGCTCACCAGAAGAGACATTGCTCACGTTTTGTCATTCACTGACATTTCTGGGTCTATGATTTTATGATCTTCTCGGAGCCATATATTTAACAGTTGAAGTTTCAACGTCAAGTTTTAATAGTTCGGAAAATTGCAATCTATAATATACTGTAATTCGTCCTGAGAGGACTGTCACACCCACCAATAAGCAATGACATTTTAATTACTCGAGTTCTCTGGAAGGCTACTGTAGAAATATAAATTCCCTCACTTTATGGTTATGGGCAACAACCATGATATATTGTCAGTAGGGGAAAAGATCCAGGTTGCAACGACAATAGAGGCTTTATTGCCGTGTTTCGCCTCTTTGAAGCATCTTCAGAATTTGTTTAGGAACTGCGCGTAACGCATTACTCGTAATAAGCCAAAACTTTTGGATTTCCACCTTCGACGAAACAGCTATGCTACGCAGATATGCTACAATGGGGCCATACTTCTAATTTTGACGCAAATTTTGGAATATAAACTGTAGTGGCTACAATTCCTAAACAAATTCTGAAGATGTCTCAAAAAGCGAAACGCGTCATTGAAGCTTCTGCTGTCGTTCCAATCTGGACTGTTTTTTCCTACTGCTGTTGTAGGAATTAATCCACAACAAATGATCAGCTGATGCCAGAGAAGTGCATGCGATTAGGCTGTAGGACAGATCGACGGACTAGCACAATCCTGAAGACGCTGTCGTTATGGAACTGAAAGGGTTGCGCACATTCATAGTAGTTTTCGGGCGTACGGCTACAATGAAGCCTTGAGCTAATATGATTTTTCTGCTGAATTGTGAATTGAATTGCAGTGGTAAATACAACGCCTTACACCCGAAAAGTGACAGATAAAAATCCTAGTACTGACTATGGATCGAACCCAAGACTTTGAGTTCTGTATCTTTGCACTTTACCATTGATTCACAGAGCCGCCCACGTTGCGTAAATGCAGTAGTAAAAGAATTCATTAATCTCTGTTGTGTTCTGAGGAAGACTATAGTATCCATCACTTACTAACTTTGAAACTTTTGCTTGTTTTAATTCTGTCTTCTGCAGAAGACAAAACGTTTTCCTATCAGACTTACTTTAGTTCTAGAAAGTTTACGGTGTTATTACTTTAGGTCTAGACTATTACGTTTCACTCTGTTTTCGTCGCAATTCTTTAACTAACGGGTGTCATTAATTGCTATTTTTTTCCTGGTCACGGTCACTGGATATAAAGCATACGTTTTTAATGAGGTATAACTACTGTTACGCTCTACCAAAACTGGGTTGGTAGTTCTGGTACACTACATAAATGACGCAGTAAATGGAAGGATTACGGTAGTGTTGGTGCATTGGTAGAGAAAGAAATATAAATGAATGTGTTAGACAGAAACTAGGAGCCGATGATTTCTCTTCGTTTCTTTGTTTGTTTTTCACTTAATTAGAACCGCACATAACCCAATGTTAGTCCATTGTGTTTTATACCCTCATAGTATAAAAATTAGTTGATCGCGTAATTTTTGCGTCTTTATGTAACCAAAGCAACTACTTTTGATGCATGCACAAACATAAAAACATACAATTATATATATATATATATATATATATATATATATATATATATATATATATATATATATATAATTGTCGTTATTTTTTTCTCAACAGAACGTTCTTCGTCATGATCAAAGGCAACAGTTTCCTGTTATCATTGATAAATGCGAAAGTTATTTATAAAGAACAGAAACATGATGTATACAAGTTCGACGAAGTAATGAAGCCATGCCTGGTATATTTTTGTTTTATGCTTTTTTTAATTTTACCTTTTTGTTTAGGAAATTGCCTTTTCTAGCGGTATGTGATACATCTTTATTGTCTTCTTTATTTTTACTACATCATCCCTCTATTTCACGTTACAGATAAAGAATTTTCTAATAGAACCTAAACTAAGAATTGATAATTTCAGCTTTGCTTTAAATACTGTTTATTTTTAAGTAACGGACAGGAGGGTACCTATGTAGAACGCTGTCCTTCAGAAATACTCACTCAGTTTCTAGACTGTTTACCATGTCTAGTTTTTAGAGGAGTCGAGTATCACTGATCGCCCACATAAAAAAAGCAATCGTTATGAGGTAACACCTGTTGGGTATGCAACACACTTAACATTCAGGTAATGCAGTTACATCCTTAACTGACCAAAGCTACAAGGGAAATTATCGTGGTCTGCACTTACTTACGGTGGTCTGCAGCAGCCTACGATAGTTTTACAACTCTAGGCATTACAGGAGGATTGTTGTTTCCTGCCTGTTTTACAAGTCAGAAGCTCTTCGTAGCAAAAGATTAACAGGTTTTATTCGTCGCTTTAGCCCGTTTTTTCATCGCAGGCGAGACGACAGCAATGCCTCTGTACAGCGCCTGGCAGCGATGCGTCAGCGGACAGCCCCGGTGGCGGCGTCTAATCGACCGTACTCCCGCCGTTCTCGGACGGAAGCCTCTGCCGGAGATCAATACCCTTACTGTGCGCTCGGAAATAAACCCAACCCACATTACTGCCAAGGCCGTAGCGATACTATCTGGCAGAAAGGCAGATTCCACTTCTGAGAAATACACCTCCGTATTTCTATCAGTCGATGGCGAAGAAATATGTCCACCTCTGTTCAGCTTTTTCTCAGTTGTCAATCTACTGCCCTACCGGCATACAGTGTTTAACTGTGGACATGCGCGGAAAAACGCGCTGACCCTCAGATGTAAAAACTGCAAAAAGTGCTGCCATCTGTTGCTGGTTACAGGAATCCGACATTGGTCTCACCCCCAAATATAACATTAGGGTATAATACAACGCAGAGAATTTATGCGTTTAGTTAGATATGATTTAGTAATATCACAAACGGACGAACGTTCCGCTACACTCCGGCGCTTCCCTCGAGTGGAAAGAAGCTGAATGAATGAGTAGCAGGATAACCAATAACGTGGCATACGATAAAAAGGCACCAGATACTTAACTGTATTTCGGCCGAGCGGTTCTAGGCGCTACAGTCTGGAACCGCGCGACCGCTACGGTCACAGGTTCGAGTCCTGCCTCGGGCATGGATGTGTGTGATGTCCTTAGGTTAGTTAGGTTTAACTAGTTCTAAGTTCTAGGGAAGTGATGACTTCAGAAGTTAAGTCCCATAATGCTCAGAGCCATGGGGGCTATGTAAGTAGGCTGTTTAGGTTTTAATGTTGGTAACGCCACGTAGTGCTCAATATGAAAATCACTGACTGCTGTGTGAAGGCTGTCGTTGGTTTGCATTGTTGGAGTACATGCTATTGTAGTGGTGGGCAGTTGGCTGTTAACAGCGCGTAGCGTTGCGCAGTTGGAGGTGAGCCGCCAGCAGTGGTGGATGTCGGGAGAGAGATGGCGGAATTTTGAGAGCGGACAATCTGAACGTGTGTCCATCAGAAAGAGTAAATTTGTAATATTGGATGTCATGGACTGATTATGGCTTTTGAACACTATTGAGGTAAATAAATTGTTTGTTCTCTATCAAAATCTTTCATTTGCTAACTATACCTATCAGTAGTTAGTGCCTTTAGTAGTTTGAATCTTTTATTTCGCTGGCAGTAGTGGCGCTCGCTGTATTGCAGTCGTTTGAGTAACGAAGATTTTTGTGAGGTATGTCATTCATGAAAGGTATAGGTTATGTTAGTCAGGGCCATTCTTTCGTAGGTATTTTTGAATGTTAGATTGCGTTGCGCTAAAAATATTGTGTGTCAATTTAGTTATGATCAGGATAAATAAAGTGAGAAATGTCTGAGTACGTTCAGTTCTGCTCCGCTGTTTGAAAATCAAATAACGTAAGAGGTTTATCAGCACAGTAATTCATTAATTTTTCTAAGGGGACGTTTCAAATGGTCTAAAGATCTGTGATGCATATGAAAGACAACAAACAATGTATTTACCTTAATAGTGTTCAAAAGTCATAATATCCATGATATCGAATATTACAAATTTACTCTTTCTGATGGACACACGTCCAGATCGTCCGCTCTCAAAATTCCGCCATCTCTCTTCCCACATCCACCACTGCTGGCGGCTCACCTCCAACTGCGCAACGCTACGCGCTGTTAACAGCCAACTTCCCAACACTACAGTAGCATGTACTCCAACAATGCAAACCAACCACAGCCTACACACAGCACAGTCCGTGATTTTCATATAGAGCGCTACGTGGTGTTACCAACATTAAAACCTAAACAGCCTACTTACAAAACATTTAACTGTAATTCCAGAAGTGTTGGAGGCTGAAGTAGATTATATTCGAATTAATAAAAGTGTAAACACGAAATATAATCCTTGTGTAATATGCAATATAAATCGCTTTATGAACCTAGTTTAGAGTGTTTGAAGTGTTCAGTTGCCACACTCAGTACAGAACACAAATACTGGTAGTAAAGATGGCGGATATAGGAATGGGAAACGCTGACGGAAGTGTGAACAATCAGTGGAAATTATCGAAAGAGGAAGTGTAATCCACAGAACTGGCCCAAAGAAATTGAGAGGAAGAAGCGAAAAGTTGTAAAGAGTACAGTAAATATAAAGGTGTAGCGAAAATGATAAAATAACAAGGTACAGATTGATCCTATCCAAGAAAATTCTTCAATATTGTACCTGCAGGTGATTTCCTAAATCTAAGTAGC
This sequence comes from Schistocerca piceifrons, assembly GCF_021461385.2. Classification (NCBI taxonomy): domain Eukaryota; kingdom Metazoa; phylum Arthropoda; class Insecta; order Orthoptera; family Acrididae; genus Schistocerca; species Schistocerca piceifrons. The sequence continues at coordinate 642,700,213 of NC_060139.1, forward strand.
AGTGATCTTCAAAATTCTTATAAATTTGTATGTATTAATATGAACCCTGTCAAGCGGAGGTATACTGATGATCCAGAGAGGACTAGGTGGCAGACAAGAAAGATTCATAAGGTTGCTGTATGTGAAGTAGACGTTCACTTTTGTAAGAAAGCTTGTCTAGCAATCATCGTTATAAGCAGTGGACGCTAATCCCATGTGATTCAACAAAAGAAAACACATGAAGTTAGTTTCCGTGATTCATTAGTCACCAAACCCTAGACATACATTCACAGTGACAGATTTATGTGCAACATGACATTAAAAGCTAAATATTTTATTTAAGGTGGATAAGATGGGGAGACGTAACAATCGCCCAAATAAATGCAGCGAGGAGGAACAGGAATTTGCATGGGCTCATGAGCGATTAAATAGTTCTCCTACGCAGTCAGGTCACTATTCCAGGAAAAAGCATCCCAACATGATGTATCTGTGTGCAGATCGAATCATTAGCATGAGGTACAGTGTTTATCAAAATAAGTGCAAAGAAAGCAACAAGGTACCTCTTAGCGTTGGCATGTATTGTAAAATATGTTATCAGTTTTTCAATATTGACTTTGCAAAACCACTTAGTGGCACCTGTCAAGTTTGTTGTCACCTTAAGGTGCAAATTTCATCTGAGAAAAATGGTCATAAAAAGAAAGAACTAGAAAAAAACTGAACTTTCATATTAAACAGGCTAGTACTGCCTATGAAAATCTGAAAACGGACTCAAAATATTCAAAAACTTATAATTCTGTTATGGTCATTGCTTTCATCAACGGATACTTTTTTTTTTTTTTTGCGACTTCAGAGTGAGAAAGTGACCATTGGCTCGATCCACTTAAGTCATACGTGATGTGTTTTCTGATTTACAGGACTTTTTACTGCATTTAATGGTAATTTGTGGCTGTGGATGTTTACTAATGTACAAAACAAATCTTCACATATTATTGTTCTTCTTTATCAATTATTCCATTTCATGTTGCATTCCAATATACAAGATATGGCAGATAAGATACAATAACTGTTCCGTACTGTATGGATTTCCGTTAAAAAGGTAAGAATAAAATGGTTTGGTATATTTTTTCCAGCCTCATTTACACAACCCCATTTTTCGCCATTTTTGAATACTGTGGATTAGCCCGTTTTTCCGCGCATATCTGCAACTTTACTTCTGCAAGTTATGAAGAAAGCTCTTCTCACACCACCTCGATGCAAACAGAGCTGGATTCTCCAGTGTTCCTTTAATTTTACACTTTTACGGTATAAGAAATAAAACAAGATAATGGAATGTAATCGAATTTAATCAGGTGATGCTCAGGAATTTAGGATAAGAAATGAGACACTAAAAGCAGTAGATGAGTTTTGCATTGATTGACGAGTGTAATAATGTACAATATTTGTTATTTGCTACACGAACCGGTTTCGGCTGTTACGCCACCATCAGGTACAAAGATAAGTATCTGGTGCAGTGAAATTATGTTGGCTCAAAGATTTTATATTAGCGCATCTACAAAGTATGTCGATTCCCAGAGGTGAAAATGTTAATGTTATAACTAGGAATTAAACGAGAGGGATTATTTCAGTGTAAATGTGAATTAATATTATTTAACTAAGATAAAATATGTGACACATTAACTACTGAACTATAGACCATAGCTGTCCATGGAAGAAAATAACTGAAGAATAAACTTTGGTGAGATATTCCAAAGATGTGTCTGAAAAAAATAATCTCGTCTTCAGTAGGTCATAAATTACAAACAGGTAACATATAACAGTGATATTAATCACGTGAATGAAGCACCTGCGATTATTCATTGTACATTATTTCACACAATGAGAGGAATTATAGTAACTGAAATAAAGGAAAATGGGGCACGCGAATAAGAGGGCTGATCTCCAACGTGGCCTGGATGGGGTTATGAGTCGTACCAGTAATACTGGTAAGTAAACCGCGTCTGGTCATTCTGAATCAAGCTTGGGTTAATGGACATGTATTTATTGATTTCCATTATTTTAAGATAGTTCATGTTTCTTCCTTTATGGATGTGATGTAACACTCCATTTTCCGCTTTGTAACTATGGTTTTCTTTAAGTATATCTGCAAAAGTAGAGTCTCCTTTTCTAAGTTTCCAACTTCTGTGCTGTTCCTTCAAGCAGGTGCATATTGCCCTGCCACACTGATCTATATAGAATGTGCCACAATTACAAGTAATTTTATATGTTCCAAACTTTTTCAAAGCTGCAGTGTTGTCTTTAGCATTGGGCAAAAAGTGTCCAACAGTGTTGTGCACATAAAATGATGTTTTTACGTTTCTGCTTTTAAATTTTCTGCCTACAACCAATGAGATCTCTCCTAAGTATGGGATTGTGCACTATTTACTGTGTACTTGAGTTGGTGGATCAAGGCCAGAGTAAAGAAGAGAGTACACCTGTTGTTTCCTTTTCTCAGTAAGGAGTCCACTAAGGTAGGAGGATAGTCATTACTCGATACTATTTGTTTGATTTCATTTAATTCCATTTGGAAATTGTCTCCACTCATTGGGATGGATATGAGGCGACGCGTCATCGAATGAAAGCCAGCATGCTATGTGGGTAGGAAATTAATTAATGACGGAGGAAGTAGAGAGGATAAAAACTGTGGCTGGTTACAGCACGAGCAAAATTTCTAACACAGACGAATCACTTTAAGCGTTAGGAAGTCTTTGCTGAAGGTATTTGTACAGAGTGTAATCTCATACGGAAGTCTAGCGTGGACGGCACTAAGCTCAGACAAGAAGGGAATAGAGGCTTCTAAAACGAGGCCCTGCAGAAGAATGCTGAAGATTTCATGGGTTGAACATGTAACTAAAGATGAGGTAATGAAGAGAATTGGGGGAAAAGAAATTTGTGTCACAACTTGACTAGAAGATGGGTTAGGTTGATAAGACATATCCTGAGGAAGGAAGGAATCGTCAGATTGGTAATGGAAGGGAGCGTAGGAAGTAAAAATTTTGGAGGGAGACCAAGATCGAGATCGAATCCCGGTACGACAAAAATTTTCCTATGTCATCAATAAGTTTTGCAGCTGTAGTCTTATCGTATTCACGATTACAAATACATTTGTTCTATTTCACACCGTTGTAGATCGCAGCAGTGCATGTCTGAAGGACATTTTATTGTACACCGTTTATATATTAAATACAGGGTGGTCCATTGATCGTGACCAGGCCAAATATCTCACGAAATAAGCGTCAAACGAAAAAACTACAAAGAACGAAACTTGCCTAGCTTGAAGGCGGAAACCAGATGGCGCTATGGTTGGCCCACTAGATGGCGCTGCCATAGGTCAAACGGATATCAACTGCGTTTTTTTAAAAATAGGGACACCCATTTCTTATTACATATTCGTGTAGTATGTAAAGAAATATGAATGTTTTAGTTGGACCATTTTTTTCGCTTTGTGATAGATGGCACTGTAATAATCACAAACATATGGATCACAATTTTAGACGAACAGTTGGTAACAGGTAGGTTTGTTAAATTAAAATACAGAACGTAGGTACGTTTGAACATCTTATTTCGGTTGTTCCAATGTGATACATGTACCTGTGTGACCTTATCATTTCTGAAAACGCATGCTGTTACAGCGTGATTACCTGTAAATACCACATTAATGCAATAAATGTTCAAAATGATGTCCGTCAACCTCAATGCATTTGGCAATACGTGTAACGACATTCCTCTCAACAGCGAGTAGTTCGCCTTCCGTAATGTTCGCACATGCATTGACAATGCGCTGACGCATGTTGTCAGGCGTTGTCGGTGGATCACGATGGTAAATATCATTCAACTTTCCCCACAGAAAGAAATCCGGGGACGTCAAATCTGTTGAACGTACGAGCCATGCTTCGACGACCAATCCACTGGTCATGAAATATGCTATTCATTAGAGCATCGCCGGCCGGTGTAGCCGAGCGGTTCTAGGCGCTTCCGTCTGGAACCCCGCGACCGCTACGGTCGCAGGTTCGAATCCTGCCTCGGCCACGGATGTGTGTGATGCCCTTAGGTTAGTTAGGTTTAAGTAGTTCTAAGCTCTAGGGGACTGGTGACCTCAGAAGTTAAGTCCCATAGTGCTCAGAGCCAGTTGAGCCATTATCGCTTCAACCGCACGCGAGCTATGTGCCGGACATCCATCATGTTGGAAGTACATCGCCATTCTGTCATGCAGTGAAACATCTTGTAGTAACATCGGTAGAACATTACATAGGAAATCAGCATACATTGCACCATTTAGATTGACATCGATAAAATGGGGGTATTATTCTTCCTCCCATAATGCCGCACCATACATTAACCCGCCAAGGTCGCTGATGTTCCACTTGTCGCAGCCATCGTAGATTTTCCGTTGCCCAATAGTGCATATTATGCCGGTTTACGTTACCGCTGTTGGTGAATGACGCATCGTACTAAATAGAACGCGTGCAGAAAATCTGTCATCGTCCCGTAATTTCTCTTGTGCCCAGTGACAGAACTATAAACGATGTTCAAAGTCGTCGCCATGCAATTCCTGGTTCATAGAAATATGGTACGGGTGCAATCGATGTTGATGTTTTTGAGATTCCCGATTCTCGCGCAGTTTGTCTGCTACTGATGTGTGAATTAGCCGCGACAGCAGCTAAAACACCTACTTGGGCATCATGTCGGTCGACATGTCAATGCGCTGCAGGACAACAGCTTGAAGGAGGTTAGCTTCATTTTAAGTGCCTGTGTATATACTTCCTTCATCAATATCAGTTGTTCACTTCTTTTTCACTAGTGATTTTGTTAACCGACATTCCAATTCAAACTACTATTCACGTCCCTTCATCTTAAGTTTGTCGCATACCGTAAGACCTACGAACAGTTGTTTAGTAGCAGAGACGTATTTTATAGTAGCGAAGATGAACCAGTGGTCATAGCTTTTAAGGTTTGCATTTTACACCTCGTGTTTACTGGCCTTTTTTATTGTTTTGATTCATAATATATATATGTGTGTGTGTGTGTGTGTGTGAATTCCTAAGGGACCAAGCTGCTTAGGCCATGGGTCCCTAGACTTACGCACTACTTAAACTAACTTATGCTAAGAACAACACATACACTCATGCCTGAGGGAGGGCTCGAACCTCCGGCGGGAGGGATCGCGCAGTTCGTGACATGACGTCTCAAACCGCGCGACCACTCGGCGCGGCTGATTAATAATAACACCTCTGATAGTTTGTAAGTGGAGTTTATAACGATATAATGTCTTTTTTTATTTTTAGCACAATTACTTTTTTCTCAGGGGCAATGTGATGGAACTGTGCCAGTGGTGCTGAAGAAAAGACTCTTGTATGTAAAACTTGCATCCATAATGTTTAAAATTTGGAGGAACAAGCTTCGAAGCTAAGTTATCTTTGCAAAACAACCTCCATCTTTCGTCTCTTTCGTCTAAGGTACTTTCTTTGTCACTTCCGTTGTTACCTTTCCTCCTGCTACCCATGATCTGTTAATATGTATGTATTAGGGTAAGTTCCTGTAAGTGAGAAGTTACATATTTTCGCTCAAACATTGTATTTGATACCACTAATCTCATTAATATGTTATTGACAGGCTACCAAGTGTGAGTCTGGTGAGTGTCATTCTATGAACGGAAGTAACCGAACTTATCCGTAGCTGTTTAGCTGCCATTACAGCCATCTCACCGAGAGAACTACGAATTGCAATAAGTGGTTAGGAACCGCATATCATTTAATTAACGAAGTCCGATTGCTCACTGTGGATAAAATTGGGGTACTTGAGATATTACGAACTTCACAGTCGCAAAAATACGAAGCCAAACCAGTTATTCCTACAGAGAGCAATATTTTGGGGTCTCGTAGAATTCCTGCCTGTAGACTTTTCGTCAATTTCACTCACCCGCTCCAAAAAATGGAGGGTTGAAAGCTCCGGTTCACTCTGTACGTGCATATACGAATGCTCATTTCCTTATTAGTCGCCTAACTGTATTTGCGAATCTGCATCTCCGGAAGAAAAAAAAATGGTTCAAATGGTTCTGAGCACTATGGGACTTAACATCTGTCCCCTAGAACTTAGAACTACTTAAACCTAACTAACCTAAGGACATCACACACATCCATGCCCGAGGCAGGATTCGAACCTGCGACCGTAGCAGTCGCGCGGTTCCGGACTGCGCGCCTAGAACCGCTAGACCACCGTGGCCGGCCGTCTCCGGAAGAGTTTTCCAAAGATTACTTTTTAATTTTAACTTACAGAGTTATCTTAATATTTCATTTTTATCAGTCGACAGGTAGTATAGACAAATATTTACACTATATCAGTCGGAAGACTGACAACCAGAAGAAAAAAAAAATCATTTGATTCACTTGATTCATTTGACCTTCTCCATCTTTCATAACGTTTCCATCACTGTGATACATTGTGCTAGTATCGCCTATAGATGGAATAACTAAACTCAGTGCCATACCTTCATCAAGATCAATAAACTTGATTTGTATCTTTACCCTGACCAACTTCGTGTTGTGTGAGGAATAACAGAGAAAAATTGAAAAAGCAGGAGTCCTTTTATTGACAACGAGGAACACCTAAAACATACGTCGCATTGTTGACGAGAATAACATCGTTTCACGATGCTGAGATTTTGTGGGTGTTAAAACTGAAACCCTATAAGAGGTTTATTCAGAGGGCTTCCTGTGGCGTAGCAGATGCTTCTCTGCTCATATGTTTGCATAATTCATTTATTTTATTCACAAAATACGAGGGTCACCCAGAGGGTAATCCACCATGTCTTTTTTCTCAGCCAACAACAATGGTAGGAATGCGAAACTTTACGTATGCCCTATTAGATGTTTCTGGAGTGGGTGCACAAATTTTCCCTTTCCTCTGGCAGTTGGCATAGCTGCAGAAACTTCTAAAAATGACGTCTGTTAAGTGATGTACGTTACAAGCAGCGTGTCGTCATTGAATTTCTCACTGTGGAGACTTCTGTCCACGAGAACATACGGTTCACCATGGAAATCGAGAAAGAAGGGAAATGTCCCTTTCTTGATGTACTTGTAGAGCGGAGATCAAATGGCACACTGGGTGCCTACTCATGCGGACTTATATTTACATGCCTCGAGTTGCCACCGTCGTGCATAACTCAACGGGATGCTCAACACACTGGTTCAAAGAGCATACTCGATATCAGACGAACAAAATCTGCACAAAGAACTCAAACACCTAGAAAATACGTTCCGCAAGAACGGGTGCAGCAGTCGACAGATCCAGACGGCCCTCAGACGGCGGAAACACAGAAGAAACCTAGATGAAAAACAATCTAAAGATGAGGAACCAGGCCCTGTCTTTCTACCATATGCAGGTCGCGTGACATCGAAAATCGGGAGACTGCTAAAACAACACAAAATTGACACGGTCTTCCGACAACCGTACAAGATACGCGCCTTGCTTGGGACAGTAAAAGACGGATTTGGCCTCAAGAAAGCGGGCGTATATAATATTCCATGTGGTAGCGGCAAATCCTACACCGGTCAAACTGTTCGAACAGTCGAAGATCGCTGCAAAGAACACCAACGCCAAACGCGCCTAGGCCAGCCCAACAAATCGGCACTGGCAGAAAATTGTTTGAATTTGGACCCAACGCGAAATACGAAGAGACCAAGATTCTGGCCCCTACCAGCTTCTACTGGGACAGCATCTTCAAGGAGGCCACTGAAATTCGCGTAACGGACAATCTCATAAACCGAGACACAGGTTTTCAACTCAGCAAAACATGAAAACCATTGCTTAGCTCCATCAAGGAGTCACGCCTCAAGCGACACAAGATCCTTCCACGACAGCAGCCGGGGACACTCCACGGGATTCTGCATCTTCTGCCACCCGGCGCGACGCCGGGGACGGCGCGGACCTGGGTGGGCGCATGCAAACGGATTGTCGGCGGCCGCAGTGGAATCGTCAGCGCTTTCAATAGGAAAGTCGGCTGCCGCAATCGGATCGTCGGCGCAGGGAACCGAAGCCCCACCGATGGACACAAATAACACCGACAATGAGCAGACACAAAATACGAATAAACAAAGAGCACAGACATTGTTTGGTTTTATGGTCCAGACCATGAACTTCGTCATGGAAATGATGAAGGAATTCAGGGAGTCCCAGAGGCAGAACACTCAGATCCTCGTTGCCCTTCAGGCAGCAGTCCAGCAGTCGCTCCCCTCTGCAACTTCCTCAGTAGTTTCAAAACCCCTATCATGGATAGACGACCAAATACCCAAGGCCTGACAATGTGCGTCTTTAACGCAGACAGCATTGTTAATGAGGAGGTCGAGTTCAGAGAATTCATGAAGGAGTTCTACATCGACATATCCACGATCGGGGAAACCCACCTAAAATCGGGAATAAAAGTGACAGTTCCCCACTACGTTAGCTACCGTAAAGACAGGCCAACCCAAGGCAGAGGAGTGGCCACATACATAAAAAGAGAGATCCCCCACTACCAAGTATACCTACCAGCTACCAACAAAATTGAAGCAGTGGCGGTGGAAGTAACCACTGCCACCGGACCCCCAACAGTAGTTGCGATCTACCGACTCCCACAAAATGCGATAGACGAGTGAGACATAGCCGCTCTAGGATAAATTGAAGGCAAACTCATAATAGGAGGCGACTTCAATGCCAAACACCCCGATTGGAACCCTAGAGTAACCTTCAGAGCAGGCGCCAAACTGCAACAACTAGCGCGCTACCACCACTTCGAAACATGGGGTCCGGTCGAGCCCACACATTTTCCAAAAAATGGATGTAGGCCCATCGTGTTAGACATAGCCGTCACTAGGAAGATCATGGTGTTTGTGGCCGCAAGGACAATCAGCAGAATGTCCTCCGACCACAACCCCGTGATTCTAGAGGTCGATGTGGGACCAGACATCTTACAAACGTACAGACTGGGAGCGATACCGAGAAACTGTCGCCTCTGATATCGCTCTCGCTCCGCCATCTACTGCCGAAACAGTAGAACAAGCGTTACAAGACCTAACAGGGTCCATCTTCCAAAAGAGTGGAAGATCACCAGAAATCAGGCCACCAGGATGCTGCTCAATCGTCTACAGAGAGAGCTGAAGGTAGCGCTCAATGAGCACAGAAACCAGCAACGGCAAAACCGACTCACAGCTCTCAAAAGTACACGATCATACACTATGGCAAGCAACCAAGCAATTCACCAAAATACGCGCTAGGATGCAACTACTGCACGGCGAGCGGGGTCTGGCCTACAACCATGCTGTATACGCCAACGCGCTCGCCAACTCCTTCGAGAAGCAGTTTCAAAAGGCAGAACCCCAGGATGATGAACATGAAGAGGTAGTCCGTCGCCAACTGGCTGTCTTCCTCAATGCTGAAGAGGACCCAGAGGACGAACTCCCACTTTTTGCCCCCGAAGACGTGACAAAAGTAAATAGGTCCCTCCCTACATAAAATGCGCCAGAACACGACAGTATCACCAACCAGCTAGTCAAAAACCTTCTGCCCTCGGCTATCGAACACCTCGCGATCGTGTTCGCCGAGATTACTCGTACCCGCGAGTTCCCAGCTTACTGGAAACACGCGGAAAAAAACAGGGAAAGACCCTTTATTCCCGCAGAGGTACAGGCCCATTAACCTCTTGCCAACTCTCAGCAAGATCTCTGAGCGCCTCCTGCTAATACCCATACGAGATCACATTACCAACGAGCGACTTCTGCCGGATTTCCAATTCGGATTCCAAAAGAAGCACTCCGCCACACAACAGATCATGAGACTGGTGGAAGCAGCCACAGAGGGCTTCAACCACAGAGGCTGCTGTGGTTCAAATGGCTCTGAGCACTATGCGACTTAACTTCTGAGTTCATCAGTCCCCTAGAACTTAGAACTAATTAAACCTAACTAACCTAAGGACATCACACACATCCATGCCCGAGGCAGGATTCGAACCTGCGACCGTAGCGGTCGCTCGGCTCCAGACTGTAGCGTCCAGAACCGCACGGCCACTCCGGCCGGCGAGGCTGCTGTGGGATAGTGCTACTTGATGTACCCAAAGCCTTCGACTCAGTATGGCATAAAGGGCTATTGCACAAGTTATACACACAGGGGCTCCCCGGGAGCATAGTCGAGTTAATACAAAGCTATTCACGAACAGAACTTTCTCTGTCAAGATAGAAACAACCACCTTCACCAAAAGGCGTATTCGTGCTGGGGTGCCACAGGGATCGGTCCTGGGGCCCGTTTTGTGCAGTCTGTACACTGCGGACACACCAACGGCCCCCCTGGTACAAACCGCACAGTATGCTGACGACACAGCCTTTTACACTCGTAATGCGAATAAGGACCTGGTCATTCGTAGGCTACAAAGGGTTTTAGATGACACAGAAACCTGGCGCTGGCATCACCATCAACTCTGAAAAGACACAGGCTATGCTGATCACCCAGAGGCTCAGGAGATGCAGACCCCCTCAGCGACCCCCCTTCACCTACAACTACATGGATCCCGACTCCCCTGGCGCAGATACGCCAAGTATCTCGGCGTAACCTTGGACTCGAGACTAATGTGGAAGCCCCACATAGACGAGGTCCATAGGAAGGTCTGTGCAAGAATGTTCATCCCATACCCAATCCTCAACACAACCACCTCTCTCTCCTGCTCGATAGGGGTAAATGTATACGTGTCACTCATATGTCCAGTAATGGAATATGCGTGCCCTGCCTGGGGGTATGCGGCGAAGCACCTGGACAAGTTCCAGAGGCTGCAGAACCGCGCCCTCAGGAGGGCTCTGCATCTACCCCATGGGTTCCCAACAGACAACTTGCACGCCTCTGCTGAAATCCGCCTCCTCAAAGAAAGACTCGAAAATCTGGCAAGGGCTTTCTACGAGAGCTCTTCCAGATCTGGAAATAACCTCATCCACTCCAGAGGTCGGTATGACATGTCCCATGATAAGAACAACCGCCCTATGACGATCTTCGATGACTAAGTCGAAGAGAAAAATCCCAAAATCTCTAAGTCCTATTACCAACTCTTAATCCTTAAAATACCCAACATCTCGCCTACCTCAGGCAAGATACATCCAGAACACCATCACAATACACAGACAGCCAAACCTATCCAAGATAATCATACACACACAAGCATACAATGCGGAGTAAAAGCCAACAGGCTACAGGCTCCTCCATACACTTCCCCAATGAGGGAAAAGTAAAAGTTGAGAGAGAGAGAGCAGACAGATCGTTCCAGCAGAACCACCTGATGATGGCGGAAAGGTTATTCGCCGAAATATCGTGGGACGTCAACGATCGCAGCTGGACACCCGAGAGCCCTGGAAACAATACATACGCCGAGAAAGCCTCCGATCACATAAAAACAATATTCATCTAAAAAAAAAAAAAAAAGACTATGAAAATGACGCACTGCCACTCTTCTCAGTGGAAGACGTCGTAGTTGCCATGAGAGCACTACCCATCAAAAAAGCCCTACCGCCCGTTGCAATCGAGCGCCTGGCGGACATCTTTAACGAGATCACGCGATCGCGCAGATTTCCAAAGGCCTAGAAACATGCGGAAGTAACTGCGATCGCCAAACCTGGCAAGGACCCCCTGTTCCCACAAAACTATAGAACAATTAGTCTTCTCCCCACCCTGAGCTGGTCTCCATCCAGCAACACCTCAGAAGGGAACAAATAATACCAAAGAGCAGTCTGGCTTTCAGAGAAACCACTCTGGAACACAACAGCTGATGAGGGTAGTAGAGGCCGCTACCTTAGCATACAGCTACAAAGGCTACTGTGGAATGTTTATGCTAGATGTAGCAAAAGACTTTGATACGGTCTGGCACACAGGATTACTGTATAAGCTATATACTCAAGGTTTCCCAGCGGCATTGGTTAAGCTATTGAGAAGCTACCTCACAGGAAGAACCTTTGTAGTTAAAATCGATCAAAAACGCTTCACCAAAAGGGACATACACGCGGGAGTACCCCAGGGATCGGTACTAGGGCCCACCCCGTACAAGTGCTACACAGCAGACACCCCCACAGCCCAGAATGTCAAAAACGCGCAGTTTGCGGACGACTCCGCTTCCCTCTCGCTAAGTGGGAATCGCAACGTCACCACTGCGCGCCTTCAGTGTGTTCTGAACAAAACCGAACCGTGGGCCAAAAAGTGGAGAATCACTCTAAATGCTGATAAGGCCCAGGCAATAATGTTCATGAGGAAGCTAGGGAAAAGAACTCCCAGAAATCGACCTTCCGCTGTGCTGACCTTCCAAGGCAGGAATTTACAGTGGAGGAAGCCGGCGCAGAACCTAGGCGTCACTTAAGGAAGAACGCAAGTACCAGACTTCAAGTTCTATATCCAGTCCTAAACCCTAGTTGTGGCCTTCCCGGAGATCTAGGGATCAGGGTTTATTGCAGCTTGGTAAGGCCAATACTAGAATATGCGTGCCCAGTATGGGACTACGCAGCAAAATCCCACATCAAAAACCTCCAAACCATGCAGAACAGTGCCCTTAAAAGAGATTTACATAGCGACACTAGGTTCTCCACCAAAGATATCCATGAAATAACAGGTCTAAAACCCCTACGAGAGAGTTTCATAGAACTTTCCCACGCATTCTATTGGCAGGTACACTCCTCACAAAACGAGCATGTCAGTGGCCTAGGACAATATCACCTCTACAGTTCAGGTGCAAGAGGCCCAAAATACTTGCCCTGGACGACATTGAAAATCACACAAAAACCCCAAAAATTAATGAAACAAATAAAAAACCCACAAAACACCTAAAAGTAAAAATAACAAAAAATTAAAGAAGCAAATCAGAAAACCGGCACCCTGCCCCATAGGATATGTAAATCACGTTCACTACACACACAGGGCATACCTCAAGAAGGCCAACAAAAGAAAAACAAAAACCTACTCTAGGCAGAAGGAAATGTCAACAGTCAATACCCTCTGCAGTGAACCGACTCTCATGTTACAGGCCAAAAATTAGAGAAAGCAGCAGTCAGTCAGACCACTCCATCAGAACCACCTAATGATGGCGGAAAGGTTACTCGCCGTAATCTCGTGGGACTTCAACGATCGCATCTGGCTGGACACCCGAGAGCCTTGGAAACAACACATACGCCAGGAAAGCCTCCGATCACATAATAACAATATTCATCTAAAAAAACTTTACACGCTTTGTTTCATAAATATTTTTCTGCTGGAATATGGTATTTAACATTTTGCACATGGGCCCACGCTCACTTTTCCGGGAGGAAAAGGAAAAAGGAATTTTTAAAAAAGGAATTACAAAAAGGAACGGTGAGCAGTGGAGTGTCGTCAGATCAACGGCATGCCGCATGCGGCTCGTGCGTGGCGGTCTGTGCGTCACTGACCTAAAAGACCTAAAATGAATCTGAGCTCTGCAGCGAAGTGTAAACTCATTTGATTAAAACTGTGTGCTGAACCGGGACTCGAACCTTGTAATTTGTGTAGAGTTTGGAAGACACGAGATGTACTGGCGGAAGTAAGGCTGTGGAGGGGAGGGGTCTGGGTGTCAGTCATGTCTGATCGCTTTGTCGGTGGAACAGTTACCCGCGAAAGGCGAAGGTCCCAGGTTCGACTTCTGATCCAGCACACAATTTTAATCTGCCAGGACGTTTCAGCCAACATGATTTTACCTTCAATCAACAGTAATGATTCTGGGCAAACCAGTATGGGTATAGTGTGAATTTCTAATCTTCACATCTTTAAACTATTATCCCCAAACTGTAGTGCAATATAAAGATCCTAAAACGTAATGATCTTTTCGTTTGATGTACAGTGGTTAATTTGTGCCTAAATTCCCGTTATTTTCGCCTGCGACAGGAGCGTAGAGTATGGGTGCGTGTGGTTCAGAAATTAAAGTCTCTGTAGTACCTCCATTTTACATGATTCTGCAATGGCTCGAAAACTAGGAAATAGTAGAATAAATCGAATCAAATTTAAAAACAAGTGATTGGTTGCATGCCACACCGACATACATCGTCAATATAGATCGCACTTTTAGTTCGTCGTGTACAAAATGTATGTGGATTATTGGTACTGTACGTTTCCAGTCGAGTAGACGAATCTTGGAATTTGTCTGAGTGTAATCAGATTTCTACACGGCATTTGTCAATTGCGTCAAAGTTGTGACTTTTGAACCTTGGCTTGAGATTCGAGTGGGACTGGCGACCCTATGAAAACCTAGTTGAGTAATTACACGTAGGAACGCCGATAACTCGTTCGGACCCCTCGATTAACAGCTCCTCCGCCGAATCCGCCACGCACCGGAATCACGTGTGTCGCGGCGATCTAGACGGCGGCACGATCGTGTTTTCGCGATATCAAGCTTTTCAGAAAAGGAAAGAGGAACGTCTCAATGTACGGCCAACACTAAGGCTCAATTTTCAAATGTAATTTTTGCAGAGTAAGGAGAGTTGTTTAGAATCCCATTCTCAAGTTGCGAAGTCAGTACGAGGGCAGCTGTGGAGCTGAGGCGGAAGGATTTTCAAGGCCTCACGAGGAACGCACGTGACTTGAACGTCACGACCGCCACGTGCTGTCTGCAGCAGCGTAAACAACAGACGGCGACTGTCTAGTCTGCACGACGTTGACTGCTAGCGGCAGCAGGAAGGCGGACTATAGAGCGACGGTGTGGGACAATGCGAGGCAGCAGGGTAGGGAAGAACATCAGCGCCCTATGTGGACACGTTACAGATTATACATATGTCATCCATCGTCCAAAATCTAGGATATAAATAATGTAGCCTATGCATGTCCAGAGGTGTACAAATTCACCTTCAAGGCTGCCTGCCTCTGTCTCCGCCGCAATCATCAAAGCAATTCAGCCTGGCCCAACGGAGACGCAAGAGTACGCGTGTACTGAAGCACAGCGGTTAAGGTAGGCCAGTTTGGGTTTCCGCAAGCCTGGCAAGCTCGGACGGACCCGCACAGCCTACTACGCCTGCCAGCAGTTTGCGCTATCAACCCAATGTGACTACAGAACAACAAGGTATATGTTTGCACTCAACGATGGCAGCAGCAAAATGAACAAATCAAACTTTAAGACGATTAAGGAGAAATTAAGATTTGGGGGATGTATAACAGTCACGATCAGAGCCCAAGTCCAGCACGGAAAAAGTTTTCATGTCTTTATGAGGCAACTTAAAAATATCGGTAGATGTCACGCAATGCAAACTGTGGAAAAGTTACTAAACGCTCATACGAGATCTTTGAGTATGCTATGCCACGTTTGTAAATTTGACCATCAGTTTCCTCACCCCATAAATATTTTGAAAGGGGACAAAGACTCGGTGGTTGACAAGCGTGTGAAAATGTGCCCTACGGACTGGAAGCTATTTAGCAGTACATAGGATTTCTAAATTTAGGACAAACATTGACTGAAATAGGAAAAAATATGGTTCAGTGGATATTAAAAACCACATGCTGGTAGTACGCAACGCAGTGCGAAGAGAGCATAGTATGAAAGAAAAGCTTCTCCTCTCAGACATTTACTTTTAGGTTAAGGTTATATAAAAAACAAAGTTGGATTTCGTTACTTAGAATGAATTCAGCGAACCTGCAATCATACGCTGTAAAAAGTAATTAAAATTGATATAACTGGAGTCATATTTGGCTGAAATACATCAAAATCATTGAACTAGATTTCCAAAACCTTACTTCATTGTGCATTGTGGTGTAATAGACATCTTGAAGTTCTTAGGTGCAAAGCATCTCGACTTTCAGAGATAGTTCTGCTTACTGCAGAAAATATATATTAGAGGTGACCTGATAGTACTTCGAATTGAGTATAGCCAGTACTAGTCCAAAGACGGAGAAGTTGCAGCGAAAACCGTTCATATCGAAATAAATAAAGAAGTCAGAAATACGCCAAAAATGGAAAAAGGACAATAAAATCCATCATTTTCTGGCCTACAGTGACCCTGAGTAAATATATATTTCATTGAGCTTCGTATTTTGATACTCTGGTAAAAAAAGACTTTAAAGCAACTTCCGAACCTCACTCACTACACTACAATGAACGTACTACGTAGTGTGGCACTGCGGTGAGACGGCAGGCAAGCAAGAATCCTTTGGCATGCTTGGGTTTCGCGTAGCGTGATTTGGATGGGAGTAAAGCAGCTTGCCCATTCTGCTGGTACCGTGCGGCATCTTGCCTTCTGGGCTAGCAGGCCAACATGGGCAAGTTTAAAGAGGAATGTGTACACCTCTGTGCAGCTCTGAGGAAGTTACGGTCGATTATCCTAACTTGCAAGTAACATCGCTGAACTCGTGTGAAAACAAACTTCAAGCTGTTTCAGTCGACAGTTTCTGACACGATTTTCATGAGACAATATGTTGAACAACGCAATGGACTGTCAATTTGTGATTAATTTGTGAGGTATGGAAAAATGTATAAGATAGCAGATCCATGTGGAAGTGACAGTCATGTTAGATTTGCGTGTATCTGTAACGTATATACACATCTATAATACGGTTTCTTAAAGTCTTTACACACGTTGTATTTTCACCTATTTCGTTTAGATGCTGCATCTGATAATAAAAACGACTTGGCATCAAGAAGCGTTCCTTTGACATAATATAATGATATGCAGATTTTTAGAAGACGGCTCTTTGAGCAAAACTGCTTGCAGTAAATAAATACTCCTTAGAGCAACTTTTGATAGATTCATAATGCCGTTGTCTATACACTGAAGAGCCAAAGAAACTGGTACACCTGGTTAATATAGTGTAGGGCCCCGCGAGCACGCATAAATGCCGCAACATGACGTGGCATGGACTCGACTAACGACTGAAGTAGTGCTGGAGGGAAATGACACCATTAATCCTGCAGGGCTGTCCATAAATCCATAACAGTACGAGGGGGTGGGGATCTCTTCTGAACAGCACGTTGCAAGGAATCCTAGATATGCTCAATAACGTTCAAGTCTGGGGAGTTTGGAGGTCAGTGGAAGTGGTTAAACTCAGAAGAGTGTTCCTGGAGCCACTCTGTAGCAATTCTGGACGTGTGGGATGTCACATTGTCCTGCTGGAAGTGCACAAGTTCGTCGGAATGCACTATGGACATGAAGGATGCAGGTGAGCAGACAGGATGCTTACGTACGTGTCACTTGTCAGAGTCGTATCTAGGCGTATCAGGGGTCCCATATCACTCCAACTGCACGCGCCCCACACCATTATAGAGCCTCCTCCATCTAGAACAGTCCCTTGCTGACATGCAGGGTCTATGGATTCGTGTGGTTGTCCCCATAC
Organism: Schistocerca piceifrons; assembly: GCF_021461385.2. NCBI lineage: Eukaryota > Metazoa > Arthropoda > Insecta > Orthoptera > Acrididae > Schistocerca > Schistocerca piceifrons. The sequence goes on from NC_060139.1 coordinate 642,717,550, forward strand.
CCGTATACATCCGTCCGCTCGATACAATTTGAAACGAGACTCGTCCAACCAGACAACGTGTTTCCAGTCATCAACAGTCCAATGTCGGTGCTGACCGGCCCAGGCGAGCCGTAAAGCTTTGTGTCGTGCGGCCATCAAGGGTACACGAGTGGGCTTTCGACTACGAAAGTCTATATCGATGATGTTTCGTTGAATGGTTCGCATGCTGACGCTTGTTGATGGCCCAGCAGTGAAATCTGCAGCAATTTGCGGCAGGGTAGCACTTCTCTCACGTTGAACTGTTCTCTTCAGTCATAGTTAATCCAGTTCTTGCAGTATCTTTTTCCGGTCGCAGCAATGTCGAAGATTTTATGTTTTAGTGGATTCCTGATATATACGGTACATTCTTGAAATGGTCGTACTGGAAAATCCCCACTTCATCGCTACCTCGGAGATGCTGTGTCCCATTGCTAGTGCACCGACTATAACAGAACGTTCAAACTCACTCAGTTCTTGGAGTCTGGTATTGTACCAGCAGTAACCGATCTAATAACTGCCCCAGACACTTGTTGTTTTACATAGGGGTTGCCGCGTATTCTGCTGTTTACATACCTCTGTATTTGAACACGCCTGCCTATACCAGTTTCTTTGGCGCTTCAGTGTAGTTTGTGAGGTACACTCCTGGAAATGGAAAAAAGAACACATTGACACCGGTGTGTCAGACCCACCATACTTGCTCCGGACACTGCGTGAGGGCTGTACAAGCAATGATCACACGCACGGCACAGCGGACCCACCAGGAACCGCGGTGTTCGCCGTCGAATGGCGCTAGCTGCGCAGCATTTGTGCACCGCCGCCGTCAGTGTCAGCCAGTTTGCCGTGGCATACGGAGCTCCATCGCAGTCTTTAACACTGGTAGCATGCCGCGACAGCGTGTACGTGAACCGTATGTGCAGTTGACGGACTTTGAGCGAGGGCGTATAGTGGGCATGCGGGAGGCCGGGTGGACGTACCGCCGAATTGCTCAACACGTGGGGCGTGAGGCCTCCACAGTACATCGATGTTGTCGCCAGTGGTCGGCGGAAGGTGCACGTGCCCGTCGACCTGGGACCGGACCGCAGCGACGCACGGATGCACGCCAAGACCGTAGGATCCTACGCAGTGCCGTAGGGGACCACACCGCCACTTCCCAGCAAATTAGGGACACCGTTGCTCCTGGGGTATCGGCGAGGACTATTCGCAACCGTCTCCATGAAGCTGGGCTACGGTCCCGCACACCGTTAGGCCGTCTTCCGCTCACGCCCCAACATCGTGCAGCCCGCCTCCAGTGGTGTCGCGACAAGCGTGAATGGAGGGACGAATGGAGACGTGTCGTCTTCAGGGATGAGAGTCGCTTCTGCCTTGGTGCCAATGATGGTCGTATGCGTGTTTGGCGCCGTGCAGGTGAGCGCCACAGTCAGGACTGCATACGACCGAGGCACACAGGGCCAACACCCGGCATCATGGTGTGGGGAGCGATCTCCTACACTGGCCGTACACCACTGGTGATCGTCGAGGGGACACTGAATAGTGCACGGTACATCCAAACCGTCATCGAACCCATCGTTCTACCATTCCTAGACCGGCAAGGGAACTTGCTGTTCCAACAGGACAATGCACGTCCGCATGTATCCCGTGCCACCCAACGTGCTCTAGAAGGTGTAAGTCAACTACCCTGGCCAGCAAGATCTCCGGATCTGTCCCCCATTGAGCATGTTTGGGACTGGATGAAGCGTCGTCTCACGCGGTCTGCACGTCCAGCACGAACGCTGGTCCAACTGAGGCGCCAGCTGGAAATGGCATGGCAAGCCGTTCCACAGGACTACATCCAGCATCTCTACGATCGTCTCCATGGGAGAATAGCAGCCTGCATTGCTGCGAAAGGTGGATATACACTGTACTAGTGCCGACATTGTGCATGCTCTGTTGCCTGTGTCTATGTGCCTGTGGTTCTGTCAGTGTGATCATGTGATGTATCTGACCCCAGGAATGTGTCAATAAAGTTTCCCCTTCCTGGGACAATGAATTCACGGTGTTCTTATTTCAATTTCCAGGAGTGTATTTTTCACTTTGTGTCACTCATACAGGGGATGAATGAAGCATAGAAGAAGGTACAGACATAGTCACTTACTCGAAATCGGTGAACGTGCTGGATGCATCCACGGTACTTTTAAGTCTAGCTTGCTCGTGGAAGAAAATTATAACAACCTCCACTGAAAATTTCTTTAAAGGTAAGAAATGTGATGTTGCTAGTTGCCTCATCGACAAATTTTTGGTTGTGAAGATTCAGATGACTGACCCAAGTCATTAACTAGTGATGTCAGTGATTCGAGATTTGGGCAGCTAGCTATACCCAAAAGTCATCACTGTGTTCGACAATTGTGCACTTGTGCATCCAGTAAAGATTGATGTGTAGTCTGAGGCCTACGTATATGTTTACATTGTATCCTTACATTATCATCTAATATGCTTTACCACGCTATTTTCTCCTGATAACTTGAATACTTTGAAATGACCATCACATGTTACGTAGAACCGTGTGTTAAATCTTCTTAGTTATTTTAACCATGCCATACTGGCAGGTAAGAAACATTGTGGATCTTTATTTAACACCTGTATAACCTGCCCATGTGTATTGTGTAAGGTTTGTTTATCATGGCTCAGCCACTACCTAGTACCGTATGTATTTGTATTATGTGTTTCACTGTTACTTCATTATTAATTATTTTACACCTCGGATATGATTTATGTATAGTCATACTTGTTGTGTTATTAGCATCCACTATTACGATGGTTTTTCATTCCTTGTTTTGTTGTAATGTCAACACGTATGTCTTTCTCTATCACTACTTATCTTACCAAAGAAGGTCAGCGGAAATATTCTGCTTAGTCCTTTGCAATTAATACGAAGTCACGCTAATCCTGGCACCAGATGTATCACAGGCATTACCATAGACGATTGTCCTTGCTTGTTTGCTGTGTATATGTTCCTCCATCATTCTTCGTCCCTCTGACATTAATCACCGTGAAGCGTATTCGTTACTACTGTAACTGCTGTATTTGACTATTGATTGTGGAGTCTCACTATGATAGCTTTGAGATTGTATGAGCCTCAAGAGGAACATGAAACATGCTTTTACCTTATCTGTTTTTCCCTTGTAAGTACAAATATGTATGTTATACCACATTCTTATTAGGTTACATTATTTTGTATACATAATACGTTTTCAGTTTCGATGTTGACAAACATTCTGTGAAGATAGCCCATGACCGACACTGGTAGACATACGGTTTTTAAAATAAACAGCTGATGGTTAAAAATGTGTTTTTTCAATTACTTTGCTTGCGTTGGTTGTCACTTAATCAAAACATTAAACTTTTTTAAAACCCAAAACTGCTTTCAAGTGTTTAAAACACTCCGGCTGATGAAAGAGTATAGTGCGGTGACAGCACAGGATGACAGGAATTAAATATGAAACAAAAATGAGAAAACAGCTTCACTAAGAATGTAACATCCAAGATTGTCACCTGCAGCGGGAGCTATATGTACGTATACCTCAAGATTATTAATTCTAACTGTTGGTGACGATTTATGGATTGTTTCTGTCGATCTGAAAATTTAAAGAGACAGTAAAGGACTTGGAAGAGCAGTTGAACGGAATGAACAGTGTCTTGAAAGGAGTATATAAGATGAACATCAACAAAAGCAAAACAAGGATAATGGAATGTAGTCAAATTAAATCAGGTGATATTTAGAGAATGAGATTAGCAAAACGAGACTATGAAAGTAGTAGATGAGTTGTACTATTTGGGCAGCAAAATGACTGATGACGGCCTAAGTGGAGAGGATATAAAATGTATACTGGCAGTGGCAAGGAAAGCGTATCTCAAGAAGAGAAATTTGTTAACATCGAATATAGATTTAAGTGTTAGGAAGCCTTTTCTGAAGGTACTTGTATGGAGTGAAGACCAGTATGGGTGTGAAACGTGGATGATAAACAGTTTAGGTCAGAACAGAATAGAAGCTTTCGAAAAGTGCTGCTACAGAAGAATGTTGAAGGTTAGATGGGTAAATCACGTGTCCAATGAGCAGATACTGAACAGAATTGGGGAAAAAAGAAATTTGTGGCAGAATCTGACTAGAAGGGACCGGTTGATAGGACACATTCTGAGACATCAAAGGATTACCAATGTAGTACTGGAGAGAAGTGCGGGGAGTATAAAGCGCAGAGGGAAACCAGGGGATGAATACTGTAAGCAGATTCTGAAGGACGTAAGTTGCAGTAGTTATTTAGCGATCAAGGGGCCTGCACAGAATAGAGTAGCATGGAGAACTACATCAAACCAGTCATCGGACTGAAGACCACAATAACTACACAACACACGATATACAAATACGGAAACAGCATTAAGAGAGAGCGTGCAAAGTAAACATATAAGACAGCGATTAGACATTAAAAAAACAACAAGGAGTTGGACTCCAGGAGAAAAAATAATGTGACAACATGAAATGGATGCTGCCTCAGCGCCTGTCACCGCAAGCATTACAATTTAACCAAACAGGAAGATGGGAGAGAGGACCGCCAGTGGAGAGATAAAGGCAACAGTTCTGTTAAATTCCTTTGGTGTTTGAATTGGCCAACACTCATTCCTTGAAATGGAAGAAGAAGAAGAAGAAGAAGAAGAAGAAGAGGAAAACAACGTACCAAAGGCCAAAAAAAGAACAGCAAAGAAGTGGGTGGGTGAAAAATTTCGTCTTCGTAATCGATATAACAGACCAGTAGCAAAAGAAGAATCAAGGAGTATGTCAACAGATAACAATTATATGCAACTTTATGCTTCTACAAATTTGTAGTGTACTAATGCTAAACGATCAGATAACAGAACAACAACGGCCGCCTACTGTGTTCGACAAAGCGAAATGAATTCAATAATATGAGGTACAAAGAAAATTAGTCTTGTGAATCCCTTGATGGTTTCCATGTGTGACTTATTAGCAGGTTTATCAAATACCGGCACCAGTCACAATTCTTTGTTTACTTGCTTAAATCCTCTCTATTATTTCTCAAGTCAAAATCCATTTTTGTCAACAAGTACTAGTCGCACAGCGATGAATGATGTAGTATTAGAAAGGCTTTGAAAAATTTTAATATAAGGGAGACTTTTAACTACCATAGCCAGAAGGGCATCGGGGATGCCCAGTTTTATACCTATATTTTACGAAGATAACTTATTACTCACAAATAAGAGATTCGCTTTTCATATTACCTTATTACAAATACAATTTTATCATGTACGATAACCGTGACCACTGCGGTATTCCATTATCTCTGCCCGTCGTACAAACTGATTTTTACAAACGAATATACTTTCCGAAATGACAAACAAATTTGTCATTGACGCGTTCAGTTGTGATGTACCTGTTGCTACTACGGTCAAGAGCACTCCGTCTTCAGGCCACAAGTGGCCCATCGGGACCATCCGACCGCCGTGTCATTCTCAGATGAGAATGCGGATAGGAGGGGCATGTGGTCAGCACACCGCTTCCCGGTCGTTATGATGGTTTTCTTTGACCGGAACCGCTACTGTTCGGTCGAGTAGCTCCTCAATTGACATCACGAGGCTGAATGCACCCCGAAAAATGGCAACAGTGCGTGGCGGCCCGTATGGTCACCCATCCAATTGTCGGCCACGCCCGACAGCCCCTAACTTCGGTGATCTGACGGGAACTGGTGTATCCACTGTAGCAAGGCCGTTGCCAACTGTCAAGAGCACTTGCATAAAATTCGAAGTCCAATTAAAATCTCAAAATACAGTTATGGTTCTTGTGGCCTTAGTGATATACCAGGTAAGAAGAGAACTCTACGTTCTAACCTATACATTTCGCATTTACTTACTTCTTTGTATTTTGTATCAGTATTTCTCATTGAACTTCTCGTCAACAACAGGTAAATGTAAATATTACTATGGAAAGAAATTACAGGAAACTGATGATAGTCAAATATTGTCATGAGCAGTATATTAAATTTTTTTATTTCTTTTATTTTGTGTTCTGTACTTCCTTATTAATTATTAACTTTTGTCGACAACAGGCTGGTGTAAATAATGCTTTCAAAAACAATAAATGACATGTTTAGGATTTCTAGAAAAAGACATTAGAAGCTGTCAGTGAGAAATGTCGCTCCAGAAGGATGGCTGCAGGTCAAACACCTGCTCAGAGAGAAAGGCGGCATTCCCGCAAGCACAATTACTCCAACGACTACATTTATTCTAAATACTGTCATCATTTAAAACTAGCAAAGTGCGAAAGTTTCTTACGGGTCCTCTGGTTATTTAATATTGCAACTTGTTCCTCATCACATGACAAAAAAAGCAATAAAAAATATTAACATGAAATACATACACATCTTAGAGTGACGTGCCTTGAAAGACGAGCGCGTAAAATTGGATTCGAGAAGGCTACCCTGCCCCAGATCGAACACACCTCGCAGATTAGCGATAGTTGCCTGTGTGCTGGCCATCCTCCATAAGGTTTTGGTTTTTAGGCGGTTTCCCACATCCGACTAGGTGAATACTGGGCTGGTACCCAAGACCTGCCTCATATAAATGCTATACAATCATCCATAAAACATTCTCACATTTCAACATGATATTTTACTCTAGACGCATTTGGGGTATACTAGTTCCCTTCTGGGGAGACTGGGGGAGGGGATGGGGAAGGGGGGGGGGAGTGGAGCCGTCAGGAAAGGCATCCGGGTAACAACCACTAGCAATGCCTAACCCAGATAACAATGCCGACCCCGTAGTGAAACGGGAAACGGAAGGAGCAGAAGCTACAACAAAGATGTAGAAGTAGTAGTTTTCTCTCTCGGCGTGTCCTGTAGCCTGTATGCAGAGAGAGAGAAAGAGAGAGAGAGAGAGAGAGAGAGAGATGTATTACTGCAGCAGACCAAGAAATGCTCTCTCATAGGAGTTGTATTTCTTTAGTTGTGAGGTAGCAAACAAGTATCTAATTTCACAAGTTCATTAACTCTAATAATTAAAGGGGGATATTCGCTATCATTACTTGTTTGTACAGTGTCTAAACACCAAAGTGTGACAGAACATAACGACTTTACGTCCTCAGTTAACGTAAATGTTTTCTGCGTTTAGAGCCGGGTGAGTTAAAAAATATAATAGTCGCAAAGTTTTGGCCGCGACTGCACTGGTCTTCCACGGAGACTCAAAGAATTGGCGAAGAAGTGGTTTCATGGAAAACACTGACTATAAAAAGGGATAGCTCCATTCGATATGCGTTAAAGTAACAGGGAAGATCTTCTATGGTACTATACGGAGGCGCAGAGAGCAAAAACTGTTGCGGCAGACAGGAATTACAGTATATACAGTATATTAAAGAAATTTCGTATTATGGCGCAAGATAGGAAGTCGTGATGGACCGATTCAAACCAGTCGGGAGACTGAGGATAAAAAAGCATTATGGTTAATCGTCTGCAACCTAAAATAATAAATCGGTCATTAGCAGTGGACACATGGTAGCTTACTGTACTTGGTGGTTATAATTAAAGCGCAGGTCCAAAGTGGGCTGTAATTATCGCATGGCAGCGAAACTTGGTAGATATGCCAGTGCGTTAATGCGGAACCGATTTACGCTGAAAAAAAATTAATTCGAATTTTGGCCACCAGGTGCAAATGTAGCGCTGTACGCTGTTTGGATTGTGGTATGACATCCACGATGTGATTTGACAAGCCATACCGTGAGTGAACAATATGGCTGTCGAGAAGAGATATGTGTGCTGTTAATGGCTCTGAGCACTATGCGACTTAACTTCTGAGGTCATCAGTCGCCTAGAACTTAGAACTAATTAAACCTAACTAACCTAAGGACATCACACACATCCATGCCCGAGGCAGGATTCGAACCTGCGACCGTAGCGGTCACGAGGTTCCAGACTGAAGCGCCTTTAACCGCACGGCCACACCGGCCGGCTGCTGTTAATGAAACCGTTCTATGTGTACGGCAGCAATTACAGTGCTGCATTGAGACAGTATCGCTGATGGAAAGGTCTGGGGAGAGGCTCGATGTCATTAAATGATTTAAAGAAGATGATAATGAAATTTGAAAACATGCGCGAGCTCGATGCGGCGCCTGGGAGAGGAAGGCGTCCTATCCCGGTGCAAGTTATTGATGAGGCTTCTGTTGCTGTAACTGACCATGCAGCACCTCCCTCGGTTATATAGTGCTAGTGCTCGTTCATTGTCACGAGAACTGTCCATCCCATTGTCAACAATATGGAATGTGTCGTGGTCTTATTTACACTGGCACTCGTACATGATCCAGACGCTGTAGCAAGTGAATCCTCATGATCCGCAGCAACGTTCCGAATTTGCTCTTAGGTTTCTGGCACAGATCGAAGTTGATGACATGCAGCCGGGCAATATTCTGTAGAGCGACCAGCCAATTTTACACTACGCGGTGCAGTCATACACAGAACTTGCCGAATTTTGGGTACTGATAAACCGTGTGTTGTGCACGAAGAACCGTTACACTCGCCTTATGGGACTAGGTGGTGTGGATTCACAAGCACTATTATTCTCGGTCCGATCTTTGTACAGAATACAAACAGAGGGCGTGTCAAGTGTACCGTGAGGACTGCAGGCTATCGAGACCTTCCTTTACAGCATGCGATTCCTGTTCTCAAAGAGCGCAACTGTGTGGAAACCACTGTGTGGAAAACACTGTTTCATGCAGGATGGAGTAACACCTCGTGTCACTCCACGATCATGTTACCTCCATTGGTTTTCCAGATGCATGGTCTACAAGATCACCTGATCCGAATCCATATGACTTTTTGGCTCTGAGGTATCTAAAACAACGCGTTTACCAGGGACACGTTTGGTCTTTACCTAATGTGAACGCCAGTATACAGGAACACGTTAGTCAGTTCCACAGGAACTGCTGCGAGCAACTTCTGATCACTTCATTTTACGAATGCAGCATCTCATCGATGTCTCCAGTGCTCACATTGAAGAAATTGGGTAAGTACTATTTAATAGTAAAATCAACATTATGCTTTCCTCACTTGTTTGACCCTTTCTGCCCACGTCACATTCCTAATCCATTACATTTCAACACGTCTTTTTGCATTCGCAGAGCCAGATTTGCAACTGGTGTTCAAAATTGGAACTAATTCTGTTCCACATTAACGCATTAGAATATGTACCAAGTTTCACTGGTATACGATAATTACAGCCCACACTGGACCTCTGTGAGTAGCTACATTTCAATTATAACCACCTGGTACTTCATTCAGAATAAAGGCTCGGTGAAACTGGAGGACACATGTCGTCACGAGGTAAAATATCTTACAAGCGATTTTCTGTTATCTGTCTTTTGCATGCTGCACTCTCTCTGTTTTTTTTTCCTTTATTGAGTTTCGATTCCCCCCCGAAGGGGGAGGGCTGGCAGCAGCTTAGTACGCGGCTCTTCAGCCTACAGAATTTGTTTAAAAAAATGAAGATAATAAACAATAAAAGCAGGCTATAAAATCTCTGACTTGAATGGTAAAATGGCGGAAAATTGTGGAACTTAAAACATAAAACAAAGGGTTGGTGATGCTAATAAAATACACAGGAAGCAGACAGGTAAAATAATAGACAGACAATTAAAAAACATGGCTACAGTCTGGTTTCTGTTCGCAAGAGATATAAAAATCACACCCAGCGACAGCATGATTTCTGTTTGCAACACTTTGGAAAGACGCACGACACTGAACACTCACTTGAACACTGCACTAAAAAGTGGGCACAAATATGACACACCACAGCCGAGGGCAGACGGGGGGAACCTGGACAGATGATGGGAAAGAAAAGGAAGGAGAAGAAAAACGAAGTGGGTAGAGGGGGGAAGGAGCCGACAGAGGACAAGGACTCATAAGAGGAGTGGGGCTGGGCAGATGCGAGAGGGAGTGGGGAAAGGCAGAGAAGGGGAATGCAAAAGGACTTGGGCGGGGGGGGGGAGGGAGGCAGAGAGAGGGTAGGTGGGGAAAAAACAGGATGGAAAGGGGGGAAGAGGGAGGCTGGGGAAAGGACAGAGGAAAGGAGGGGGAGGTGAGGATCAAAGTTGGTAGGAGGGATAAATGGGGGAGAGAGGGCATCACCCGGGAGGGGGAGTTGACGGAAGCCACCTTGAGAAAGGAGATGAAGGGTGTAGAGATGGAGGGTAGGGGGGGGGGGCACAACAGTGAAGGCGTGGCAGAGGGCTGGGGCTGGAGAGGAGAGGAGCAACCAGGTGATGAGGGGGATCAAGGTGGTGGAGGTGTAGAGTATGCAGATATGTTTGAGGAATAGGAGCAGATGGGGGAAAGGAATCAGGTCATAGAGGATCTGCGTGGGAACGGGAGATGTGTACGGAGGGCGAGGCAGAGTGCATGGCGCTCGAAGATCTGGAGGGACTTATAGAATTTAAGGGGGGGGGGGGGTGGCTATCCAGGCGGGACTGGAATAACAGAGGAGGAGACGAGACGGATTAAGGATTTGTAGGTGTGGAAGATGCTCGAGGGGTTCAACCCCCATGTCCGGCCAGAGAGGGGTTTGAGGAGTTGGAGGCAGTCGTGGGCTTTGGATTGGATGGAGCGGAGATGAGGGATTCAGGTGAGTTGACGGTCAGTGGTGAGGCCAAGGTAGGTGAGGATGGGGGAGAGGTGAACAGGGCAGGCGCAGATGGTAAGGGACACTCTCTCTGCACCACTTGCTGTGTTGAAGGTATGTACAGTACAAGTTACATGACTGCAACTGTCTCGCTTTTCTATAACAAATAGCAATACGCTTGTCCCAATTACATATACTCTGTTCAGATCGGTGTGTGTGTGCGAGGTCTTCGACCGCAGCAAGTGACGAGGGCACTGGGAGGCGACAGGCGCGCGTTACACAAGCGCCGCTAATCTGTAAGCCGTGCCCCACGGGCCTAGTGCGTGGCTTACCTAACAACACCGACACAGCCTGGTCTGGGAGGAGGCGCTTTCTCCGCACGGTTCCCTCACCTCGTGAGAGCAAGCGCCTTTTGTCAGTGGACGAGGGCATGCGAAAACCTTAGTCAAATCCGGAAAACAAAATAAAATCTTCGTTGTGTAGGACGTCCCGCGTGAAACTGCGTACACGCCACGACACTGCGAAGTGCTCTCGATACTTAACAGAATGTTCACCAGGCATAATAGTGTGTATTTTGTTCCGCCATCAAGTTTAGTACATACAAAACTTGTTCGTGTGGCTTAAACTGAAATGCGTTACCTAGCGAGATACGTGGTTGGACCAGACCCGAATCGAATCGCCGTGTCGGATAACCAGCCCTTGGTGTGGAACACAGTTCAGCCTGTCTGTGGTTTTTAGGCGGTTTCCCACACACGTCCTCAGAAATCAGAACACACCGACAGTTAAAACGCGAGCAACCACAAAACAAAAACAATCATCATCACGAAAACACTCAGAAAACATTTACTCATTTTACTGACTTCTGAAAATGTCAATTCCTTCCAGATGGAAGACTCGGTGACGAAGCAAATACATCCGAATAGCGAATGAAACTGAATGTTAATCACACACTTAAACTCAATTAACACCAGCCTATTGTGTACCTGGATATAAATTTTGCAGTGGTCAGAGTTCCATTTGTGCCACACGACATATACATGACACAAGAGTGGTAATCAATAGCTGGCGAAGAGCCAAGGTTTTGGATGCAGCAAAATCTTTAGTTAACTTAAAATTCCCTGGAAAATAGCTGATTTTCGTGATTTTTTCAACTAAAATAAAAAGTAAACCTAAATTTGGTGATTTAGTTTCACTCCTGGCATTTTTATCTTTAAGAAAGTTTTTGTGTCCACATTAAACGCTCCCTGTAACCGCTGCGGCAAGTGGAAGGACTCCTTGCATGCGGAACATTGGCCATCGGCAGGAATTCTCGAAATCCTCCTATTGGACCTGAAACAAAATAACGTTCTATAAGTAATTTTCAATATGCCGCGATGCATAGGATAACTGCAAAAACTTTAAGTTCTAATAAAACGGTGCATTACTGAAACAATTGTCAATTTCTTCGCCCAAAAAATTGATACAACAGCGGGCACCGACAACAGATTTTTGAAGACATAGCAAAACGACTGCGTACGCTGACAGAGAATTCAGTTCAGAATGTCGGCATCCAATACTAAATACTTTGTATACAGCAAAATCATGGATAATAACTGTAACCCCTGTGGTACTCAGTTATCTCGGCCCGTCGTACAAGTTGACTTTTATAAACGAATATACATCCAAAAACGGCAAACCAATTGGTCATTGTCGCCTTGAATTGTGATTTACCTGTTGCTACTATGGCCACACGCGCTTACATGAAAATCTCAAAGTACAGGTACAGGTTATTGTGGCCTTAGTGATATACTAGGTAAGAAGCGAACCCTATGTTCTAACCTACACTCTTCGTATTTACTTACTTGTTTGTATTCCCATCAAAACAGTATGTACCGCTCTCAAGTTATGTTTCCTGCCAATCTGAAAAATGAGTTTAAAGTTTTGGGTTATATTTTTTGTAGCTAAGTTAAACATACCTCTACTCACCGATCCGTGGACCGTACAGCAATCCTTTCAGACCCAAAAGAAGGTCCTCCTCCACCTTCGTTGTGGCCGTAGTGATGCTGCACGCCCCTTTGCCAGCTTCTGTAATCCGCTGCTCTCTTCGCTCGATACGCTTTTCGTCGCATTAGTGGAGAGGCTGTAGCAGACTCGTCTGATCTCAAGTTCGCGCACTTTCTAATTTTCACAATGCCTCTTAGGACGTCGTTGAAATTACGTACTGTCACGTTAACTCCAATGTCGAATTTTTCCTCCGTTGTAAGTGGTTATAGGAGACACTTTTTCACAAATTGCCTTGTAACTCGGTAACAGACTTTCTGTGGATCTTGACATGAACACTAGAATAAAGTAGACATTCCAGAGAACATTCTAAGGAAAAAAATCATCGACCTTTTTTAAAAATTTTCGAGCGGGACTTCCCCCTTAACTGCATGTTCCGAGGATCATTTGTACGACGTTTACTGATGATGCCAAATCAGATATTGTACTAGATACCTCAGCTTCAAGGTATGAAAATATGGTTCTATATTTTAGAGACAAGTTTATGTGAGTTTAGTAAATATTTACTCAGTTCATGAGTTACACGTTCTTGAACTTTTTCAAAAGAATACGTAGACACTTTATACAATAATTTGCAATTGTCATCCCACGCTACGACCATTACGCTACAAGAATAGGATAAGCGTATCAGGTCTCTCATAGACGCATTTCTGCTGCGGTACGGATCAGAGTGTGCGATAGAAATGGCTCTTTGAAGAACACGGGAAGTGCGATTCTTACGTATAATTGCACACAGATTCACCGTGAAATTCTGGCAGTGTATGAACCAAATGCAGTGTCGCATTCAGCCATCGTGAAGCGTTGTCAGCAATTTCACCGAGGCCGTACAGACGTAGGTGAGGCTGAACAGGAACTCCAGATCTTGAACCGTGCAATTTCCGTCTTTTCGGCAAGCTGAGGGAACATCTGGGAGAGGGGGGCGGGTGAATTTCCAACGACGATGTGGTTCACACAGCGGTTTTAGAGTGGATCCGTGATAGAGGATCGGATTTCTGTCGTCGAGGTTGTATCAAAAAGAATCTTCCGATTTAAAAAGATCATAACTATTACGTTATTTGAGATATATGCGTGAACAACGTACCGTTGGAAAGGGCAAATTCTCGAGTTTTGCATGGTTCCCGCTAGGTAGCAGCAGTGTGCTTCACTTCAGTTCTAGTAAAAATGGTGGCGGGACAACAGAAAGCGTTTTGTGTTCTACGCTTTGCGCAGCGCTGGTCAGTAATAACTGTTCAGTGTGACTTACGTACTAGGTATGGTGTGGATCAAATGGTTCAAATGACTCTGAGCACTATGGGACTTAACTTCTGAGGTCATCAGTCCCCTAGAACTTAGAACTAATTAAGCCTAACTAACCTATGGACATCCCACACATTCATGCCCGAGGCAGGATTCGAACCTGCGACCGTAGTGGTCACGCGGTTCCAGACTGTAGCGCCTAGAACCGCTCGGCCACTCCGGCCGGCTGGTGTGGATCCTCCTAGAGCACAGAGCATTAGACGATGGCATGAACAGTTCCGAGAAACAGATTGTTTGTGTAAAGGCAAATCGCCGGTCCGTCCCCGGGTGTCTGACACAGACGTCGAACGCATCCGCCATAGTTTCACAGGGAGTCCGCAGAAACTCGTTCGCCGTTCACCTCGACAGCTCAACATGCCTCCGATGCTCGTCTGGGTGTGGTGACAAACAACAACGTTTGGAGATCTGTAATTTCGTTCTTGGCAAAATGGAGAATGACAGACGAGACAGCACCCATTCAAAGGGAAGGGTGAACCGTCATAATGTAAGAATATGGAGTACGCAACAACCACATAAAGTTGTACAACATGAGAGGAACTCTCCAAAATTTAATATCTTCTGCGCAGTTTCACGGGAAAAGATGTATGACCTATTTTTCTTTGCCGAGATCACTTACAGGAAGCACATATCTCGGTATGCTTGAGAACTTTGTTTTCAACAGTTGGAGACTGATTCGAACGACTTCATTTACCAACAAAATGGGGCACCGCCACACTGGCAGCAGGAAATGCGGGAATTTTAAATCAGAGGGTTCCTGAACGATAGATCGGTCGCACTGGACCAAATGATTCAGCCTTACATTACTGGTCTCCAAGGTCCCCAGACCTGACTGCATGTGATTATTTCTTGTGGGGGTTTACAAAAGACTGTTTATGTACCTCCATTACCAACAACAATGAATGAACTGCGACATCGCAAAACAGCAGCTATGGAAGCTGTAACTCAAGACATGCTCGCTGCAGTGTGGGAACAATTTGAATACCGCATTGGACCGTGTCTAATAAAACAATGCAATGTTCATAAGAATATGCAAGTCGAAGACGATTATACTAAAGAAAGTGATCCAATATTTTGTTAGGACCACTACTTATTCATTTCTGAGTTAAAGTCGATGTTTTAGTGAAGTGTAGCAATTACGAATAGTTGTTTTTTCGGCTGTGATAAGCGCTTACGATTAATTTTATGAGAGGATACTAATATTGGGTGTCAAAAGACTACTTGTACAAAATTTTACAGTGTTTAGGAGCGATAAAAGGAAACATTTTTCTACGTGGCAAAAATATCACAGGTGCACCATTTCCCCAGTAGCAGTCCATGATGATTACGATGCTAATGACGTACAGACGTGGTGTTTAAATTGCAGTGTGATGAATATTTTTTTTTCTTTGTTAGAGATGTTGCTGACCTCCTGTGGATTTCCCTTTGGGGAAAGACGAAACGTTTGATGTATGGGACACTGGTAGATACTCCAGAAGAGGTGTTCTCACCTTTAATAGAAGCCGAGAAGCTGTAGCCATTGTTCGTGAAACAGATGGTTGTTTTGAGCGTTTTAGACAATCATTAGCATGCAGATCCCAGGCGTGCATTAATGGAAATGGACGTAATTGGCAGCGACATATCTAAAACTATATTCACCACACGGCATTCTGAACACCATCTCCTACCATCTCTAATGTCAATACCTACAAGGACATCCAGCGGGGAAATGATGCTACTGTGACATTTTTGCCACATTAAAAAATGTTTCTTCTTATGTCCTCTAAACACTACATAAATTTTGCAGTCATAGTTTTCTTAGACCCTGTATATAAAGTTGCGAAGCTCTAGTTAATATGCTCATCGTCGTAAACAGATATCTTCAAGATTCAAATCAAAATTTGTTCACTGTCAGTACATTATCATCTGCGCCACACCAGTCCATTAGAACTTGCTAAATGCTTTTTCCTCATGCTTGTGATAAGTTAACGCTTTGAGGGTCTCCCAAAGGTTTAATCGAATGGTGCAGTTGGTACTGCACTATCAGAAACTCAGACTCGCTTTCTGAAACCGCACGTAGTATTAACTGTTAATTTACTGCAATTCTAAAAAATATAAAATCGCAACTCAGAAGTTTTTAACCTTAGTTTTTTTTAACTGAACCATTCCCTTAAATGACATAAAATGCATATATTATATCAACAGACTTATTTATTCCTATTCAAGAATTCATCTATGATATACAAGGAGTTGTCAAGGAGATATAATTTCAGTTTAGTTTTGAAGCTATTACTGTTGACTGTCAGACATTTTATTTCATCCGGTAATTTATCGAAAAGTTTTGCAGTAGTATATTTTACCCCCTTCTGTGCCGAAGATAGGTTAAGTAGAGGACAGTGTAAGTCTTTCTTTCTTCTATTATAATCAGGAATGTCACTGTCGTTTTTAAACTGGTCCGTGCTGTTTAGAACAAATTTCATTACAGAGTAAATGTACTGTGATACTGTTGCAAGAATTCCCAACTTTTTAAAATGATGCCTACACGATGTGCCACAATGAGCCCCACACATGATTCTAACTACTTTCGTTTGAGCAGTGAATACTTTTTGTCTAAGTGTTGAGTTACCCCAAAATATTATTTCATATGACATCAGAGAATGAAAGTATGTAAAGTATGTTAGCTTATTAATTTCTATATCCTCAAAATTGGCAGTTTTTCAGCTTGCAAAAGTTGCTGAACCTAATCGCTTTAGGAGATACAAAATATGAATTTTCCAATTAAGATTCTCATCTATATGTACACCCATGAACTTAGTATGTTCTACCCTGGCTACTGAGTTCTGCTGATGTGTTTATTTATTGAAGGGACTGTACTCCCTGCAGTAGAAAATTGGATGTACTGCGTTCTTTCAAAGTTCAGACCAAGCCCATTCACAGAAAATCAATCAATAACTTTTCCAAAGGCATTATTTGTATCGTTTTCGATGGGTATTTTCTTTCACTAGATTAATGATGAAGCATGTATCATCAGCAAACAGTGTGCCGGCCGGTGTGGCCAAGCGGTTCTAGGAACGGCGCGACCGCTACGGTCGCAGGTTCGAATCCTGCATCGGGCATGGATGTGTGTGATGTCCTTAGGTTAGTTAGCTTTAAGTAGTTCTAAGTTCTAGGGGACTGATGACCTTAGATGTTAAGTCCCATAGTGCTCAGAGCCATTTGAGTCAGCAAACAGTGTTAGTTTAGCTTCTTATTTCAGGTAGGAAAGGAGGTCATTCACCTATATTAAGAACAGAAGTGGGCCCATGATCGCATCCTGTGGAACACCTAATGTAATTTCACCCCAGTTAGATGAAGTGAGAAACTTCCTTAAATCGCTTAAACCATATAAAGAAAATTTTTGGTCTCTGTTCTGCAGATATGACTTAAACCACTCATATTCTGTTCCATTTATACCATAGAATTGTAATTTCTGTAACATAATGTCATGGTTCATACAGTCAAATGCTTTTGATAAGTCACAGAAAATTCCTATTGGTGACATTTCGCTATTTAAAGACTCTATTATGTGGGCAGTGAAATTGTATATTGCTGTCTCAGTGGAACAGCATTTTTGAAATCTGAACTGTAGTTTACTAAGCATCCCATTACCGCTGCAATGACTAACCACTCTTGAGTATATTATTTTTTCGACAACTTTTGAAAATGCTGCAAAGATACTGGCCAGCAGTTATTGATATCTGTTCTATCTCCTTTTTGTAGAGAGGTCTGACAATGGCATATTTTAACCTGTCAGGGAAAATACCTTGAGTCAATGATGCATTACATATGTGACTCAGAACATCAGCTGTGACTCCTCCACATCGTTTTAATATCTTGTTAGAGATGTCATCTACTCCAACAGAACATTCATTTTTCAAAGATTTAATGATTTTCCTTATTTCACAAGAGGCTGTTAGGTGAAAATTAATCTGACTAGGATTTCTCAAAACTGACTCATCCATGTACTGCTTGGCTTTTTTTTTTTTTTGAGCTATTGTCACCAATTTTTTCACCTGCACTTAACAAGTGGTTGTTAAATACGTTAACTACTTGTGTACTGTTGGTTAAGATGGTGTTACTTTTCCTTTATAACAACATTTCATACTAATTTGATTTTATTGCCTGAATTATTAATTTCATCTCTAATATCTGTATTTCTTGATTTTCTGGCAACTTTTCTCAGTATGTTACAATAATTTTTACGATGTAAAATTACTTCTAGGCCTTTAATAATTCATGAAGCCTCATGCAGTTTTCTTTTTTCTTTCTGAAGACAGTTTAATCCCTTTAGTAATACAGGTTTCCTTAAAAACTGTTTGTTGTTACATTTAGTAATTCTTTTGGGCAACAATGTTCAAAGAGGGATGTAAATTTATCAAGAAATATGTTGTATTTATCATTAGCACTTGGCTTATTGTATATATATATATATATATATATATATATATATATATATATATATATATATATCACCAATTAATATTTCTTAAACTTTCTCTGGAGTCCTCTACAGATACCTAGTTGAGTAACCTTATATTTTTGTTTAATGGTTTCCAAACTATACACTCTGCTAGCTTTTGTGAGTTAATCAATTGTGCATCATGGTATGATAATCCATTCACCACAGGGAAAGCATGTGTCAGTTTTACATCCTCTTGCTGTACAAATACATTATTTATTAGAGTGCTACTTTTTTAAGCAATATGTGTAGAGAAATTGATCACTGATTCTAAGTTATATGTCTTTAATTACACTTCTAGTTCACTTTTTCTATCTGAGAGACAGCATAGTAGGGAGTCAAACTTCTTTATGTATAGCTTCCAGTCTCCTAATGGGGACCTGTACACTATTGCTAGTATCAACACTACCTTATGTAGCTGTAGTTCACTTTCACAAACGTCAAAGTGCTGATCGACACAAAATTTGCTTACTTCTACAGTTTTGTATTTATACCGTTGTTTTGTGTAAATGGCAAATTCCCCCTTTATCCATTCTAGACCTGCAAGTGTAAGATGCTAAATTATAGCATTTATACTGACACTTTCCATTCCCATAGTTACACGGTGTTCATACTGACGAAGTATATCAATCTCATTCTTCTTTTGGGATCATCTGAACACACTAACACCTCATCAACTTTATCTTTTATTCCCCTGATACTTTGATGAAGTAAATTGACACTATTCTTAGCTTTACCCGTATTTACTGTACATGAAGCTTCTTTTATTCTATTTTTCTTGATTGTTATCTGTCTGGACTTCGGCTTTGACCTAAAAAAGCTGTCTGCCTGGTCCCATGACCCACAAGGATTATTCCTTGTGTCAATGAAGTCCCCCATACAGTATCTGCTAATAGAGAAGCTAACTTATATTTCCCCTTCCTATTTAGGAGCAGGCCATGTGTCTCACCTACCAATAGAATCAACTGGAAAAATAATTTTGGGAGATTTTGCCGGTGTCTGGAGTATCCTGTTCAGCTCAGTGTCAACGTGCCTTACAGCAGTGTTTACCCGGGCTTGATCCTGACACTGAAAGACCTCCACAAACCCCACATTTGTGTGCCCAGTTTCTGCTCCTATTTTATCCAAGTCACTACTAATACTATGTATTGATTCATAGCCAGGCTGTTTCCTGCTCCACCAACTACAATTACCTGATATTCCTTCTCAAAGTCCCTGCATAGCTGACCTAAGTTTTCTGTCACGTGGCTAAGGCTAGCACTTGATTTCACAAAACTTGTGACCTGGTACCCTGCACCTAATTTCTCCTGTAGCTGCTGGCCCAACCCCCTCTCATGACTGCTATCTAGAAGCAGAATTTTTCTTTTCCTCTTCTGATCTGATGCCGACCTGTTCGTTTTCTCTAAGCTAACATTCTGCTTCAGCCTACATTCAACTACATCTGGATGAAGCCCTTCGTCCACTATTCCAGGTAGCAAGCCAAAGTGATTTACTAACTGAATTTCGAAAGTTTTTGCAACAGGTCCCCTTTTTGCCCTTTGCTTGCTACATTTTCCCAGCACCCAGTCTCTTTTTCTTCCGTTAGCCTACATAATTACAAATTCGCGTTTTCTAATTCAGCCTTAAGGGCACAATTTCTTGCCTCCTGCTCAGCGATTTTTTATCCTTTCTACATAACCTGCATTGCCATGGAAGGGCCTCATTATCTACCCTCGTTTCCTCGCCGCCACATTTGCCCCAATGAAACCTTCACGGAACACCCCCCTCCCTCAGATTTCTACGGCAACCACCACATTTGTTACACAGGGTTTGATAGAGAAGTTTACACAAAAAGTTACACCAAAACAGAGAATAACTTGGCACAAAAAAAGAGCACTTGAGTTTCGTAACGTACTAATACATAACTAAACGCTAACGTAAACAAATTTTTAAACTTACTTTAGAAAGTTTTTATTAACTACCTAAACTCTATATGACAGACAGGTATTGATTTTACTTTGAACACCTAAGTCTAGTCAAAAAATAAACATCTAAACTCGTACGAAATTTACACCTAAAATGTAAACAAAACTAACAACTACCGGCCTTTATGAAATACTTTTTTTCGATCTAAGTATGCTCAGAAAAGCGAAACCTTCAATAAATAGCCTAGCGAAGCAGTAAATGCAATAGTCTAAAACGTATTATAACTAAATTAGCTCTTATTTCAATATTAGTCACTTAACTTGGTGAGAGCTTCGTGGACGTGCGTCTGCCAGAGATATTAGACCAACGGCAACTTGGTCTAATTATTTTACTTCTATTTTTATTTCTTTTTTTCAAAAGTGATACAAAGTCATTAAAACGCATAAAATGTTCAGAGGACTTGTAAGTCCCGACAGGGCTATACGGGCGAACTTCATGAAGGGGCTGTGAAAACCCGAAAGAATAACCCAGCTATGATTATTGCTTGTGGTGATACTATAAAACAGTGCTTTCTTCATTAACATACAAAAATGTTACGCTCTGAACACTTTGAATTGGGTCTAGATTCCATCTCTGTGGATGATCAAAGTCCAAATCTGGCTGTTGACTTGGCAAATGTTGGCCAGTGAGATCCTGCATTCTGCAAATGTACGAAGTATTGTGTCGAAAATGCTGTCTGTCTTCTTTTTCGAAATGAAAGAGGAGAATTTCGATCTTTTTGAGCCTTCTGCGATTTTTTGAACATTTGTTTTACAATCGTGAGTAGACTAGGTAGAGTCCTACGTTTGAAATCAATCAGTGGAAGTGTCCCTTTTACGTCACAGTATGAAATATAGGAATTCACAAGGGTCATTTCCACCACTGCATAAAACAGTATTTATCAATACTTTTTGGCTTTCTGCCTATTTCATAAAAAGACCTCACCATGTCAGCTTTATTTGCGCCACCCATGTGTTCATTATTATCTTGTACAACTTTCAGTCTCCCAGTTCAGTCTTTGTTCCATCTTTCTGGGTTCTGGAAACATTGCAAACTTCATTTATATGACAATTTGAAGGAAAGTGAACTGCGCGGTTGTCCACACACATTCTGTGTTGTAATAGCATATACCTGAAAAGGCACAGTCTGAACTTTTTCTTCATTGTCTGCCTCTTCCTCATTAGCACCTACTTCCGGTTCTATCATATTTTGTGAATTACTAGCACACGCCGCGGCGTATTACGCATCATTTCATCTTCTCTGTCATCACTGTATCACATGGTGTATCAATATCACCTGGAAAATGTCCTACTTCAATACGAATTTCTTCGTCTGTAAGACTCTTCTGTAATAGGTAGCCATAGTCTATAACAAAATAAAATTTTACTAATTTCACTATTGTTTTACAAGTCACGCATTGCTTCTATTATTTTTTTATAAAATGAAATGCTTTATTGTCCTAAGCAAGGACATGCTTTTATTTAGAAAATGTCCTCAAAGTAGAAAAACCTGTAAACATCGAAGCAAAGCTACCAGAAGTCAATGTAACCTCAACTTGCGAAGTCACTGCCCTGGACCTGACGTGACTCCTAAGTTTCAATCGTATTTTATGCTATAACTGAATATTACAATGGTACTGTATTGATATTTTATAAAAATTAACAGAGTATGTATAGAGATAACTACATAGAAATTACCACTCACCTCATTTCACATATGAACCTTATTTTCATTTACATAAACTTTTTAGCGTCGTTTCACACACTAAGCAGCCATTTGCAATACAGCTGTTCATGTTTCAGGTTGATGTATAGGTTTCGGAATGGTATGCAGGCTGTGCTGACATCCAGGGTAAGAAGCACAAACTGTATGGAGTGGGATCTTTGAGTCTCTACAGGACTAACGGGCTTCTGATTTACGTAATTCCATACACAATCTGGCGTGACTCCTCAGTCCCGCCAGTAAACGAAGGGTTAAACTGTCAGACAACAACTTTAACGTCTAACTAAAGAATTTTCCTTGAAAAACTTTGTTTTTAAGATGATGAAAGATAAATGATATTTAGCGTGTGTGTGTGTGTGTGTGTGTGTGTGTGTGTGTGTGTGTGTGTGTGCTATAATGAATGATGAAACAATGCCCGGTGAATAGCGAGTGCTATCTACAACTGAGCCACGAAAGCCAACCACCCACATCGAGGGTAGACACTTGCTCAAAACATGTTTTCTCTGCACCACTCATCTCACTGGCGGCATTTGCTTCACCTACACCACGCATCACCATTTAAAATCCACCATGTTAAAATTTGTGGACTATTGTTTCTGTCTGTAGAACGCTTGACAGCTGGACTCCTTACTTCTGAAGTGGCAGACATTGCAAGACTTCAAGCTGCTAACGCTTTGTGTCTGACCACTGCTACTAATAATAATAATAATAATAATTCTGTGTACAGCATTATAGTTTTGTTGTGCCAATTACTTCATATATCTGTTTCAAAGTAAGTAATGAATCAATTTCTGGTCTATTGCAGGAACTATCTACAATCTGCAGAAGACATTTTCCTAAGATATTTAGCGTTTGTTACGTATATCTTTCATAGATGTATAGTTCAAAGTACAAAGTACGTGTGTAATCTGTTGTATATGTAAGGCGCATGTGACCTCCACTGCATGGCGTCGTGCGTTAATGCTAGTAACTGAGGAAAACTTAATTATTGATAGCTTATGTAATCAGTATTAAAGTCTTGCAAAATTGTGATAATAGTATTGATGTTTTAAAAGTAATTTAGTTTCGTGACTGAAACACGATGAAACCCTTTTGGATTTTTACCCCTTAGAAAATCTTATTTTACCCCTCAGGGGTAATTTCTCCCAGGTTGCGAACTACTGCAGTAGAATAACTTTACGTCACAGTTGAACACTCTCATCTTCGCAGATGCGGAGGGATCGTACTCTAAAACTTTTCCTTCTCACAAAGGTGCAAACTGGTTGGTGTTAATGTATGTCTAGGACGGGGTTTGCAGAATGAAATGTGAGCGGAGGCGAGTACACACTTCCGAAACTTTCTACACAAAACGCAGCAGCGCTGTGGAGTTTTAACATGTCAGAAACTTCCGTGTGGGTGTACACCTTTCTGCAGAGCGAATGTTTCATTCTGGAATAACAGTGGAGCTGCAATTAACCCATTTTCAAACAAATCCTTAATGTCAATGGTGCTAGCTGGAAGGTATAAGGGCGAAACTCCGCAGAGCATGTTCTTTCCAATTAATTTTAACTGCGCGCATTTTTCTTCGTTAGTTGTATATCTAATTCATTATTTATGCAGTCATGTCTAATCTTATACACTCTGCATCAACCAAGTACTGATATGAGGATCTTCATTATTGGCATCCGTATTTTCTTCTTTTTTGTCTATTTTTCTCACAACGATGCAGAAACTAACATCAAATTAGAGAATTTCAGTGCTGTCGCTCTTGTAGGTACAAATAATAATTATTCTCTTGTAAAACCAAACTTTAGTGTACTTCTTAAGGAAACATGTTTCATGCGTTTAATTTTAAGGATCTCCAGCTGCCTAAAAAACTATTATTGCAATACTTGCTAATATTAAATATTTTGTTTTGAGTCATTTGAAGGCGTTTAATGTCTCGTACCAGAACTTTTACATTTACTTGATATTATTGTTATTTATAAACGAAGCATATAGATTGAGGATTATTTTTTATCTCTCGTATCTTTCAGATGTGTTTTTTGGCTGTTTCTTTTACCCTTTTGTACTCAGACTGATTACATTTGCTTGTATATAAGTTTCCCGTGTATTAATTACACTGTACAGCGCACAATATTGCTCCAAGCCTGTTTGAGGGATCACTGCAATATAATATTAGTGGAGGAAATCCGTAGAGCGGGGATGTTGGCAACCCATTTCCTTTCTGGAAAAATACTCTACCTTCATATTCTTCCAGTGAATTTCAGTCAGACGTTTGAGGTCCCCACCACCACATTTCGACGATCAAATCAAACAGGATCAGGCTCTTTTTATCCGCATAATGCAGTTCTACATCTACATTATACTGCACAAGCCACCTAATGGTGTGTGGCGGAGGGTACTTTCGGTACCACAATCTGATCCCTCCAACCCTGTTCCACTCGCGAATAGTGCGTGGGAGGAATGATTGTCGGTAAGACTCTGTATTGGTTCTAATTTCTCGAATTTTCTCCTCGTGGTCAATAGGCGAGATGTATATGGGGGGAAGTAATATGTTGTTTGACTCCTCCTAAAAAGTGCTGTCCCGAAATTTCAATAGTAAATCTCTCCATGATGCACAACGTCTCTCTAGTAACGTCTGCCAGTGGAGTTTGCTTAGCATCTCCGTAACGCTCTCTCGCCAGCTAAAAGATCCCGTGACGAAACTCGCCGCTCTTCGTTGGATCTTCTCTATCTCCTCTATCAGCCCTACCTAATAGGGATCCCAGATATACGACCAGTACCCAGGAATCTAGCGAACAAGCGCCTTATAAGCCACTTCTTTCGTGGATGAGTTAAATTTCCTTAAGATTCTTCCTATGAATCTGAGTCTTGTGTCTGCTTTTCCCACTATCTGTTTTATATGGTCATTCCACTTGAGGTTGCTCTGTATAGTTACTCCTAGATATTTTACGGCAGACGCTGTCTCCAGCTGTTTGTCATCAATAGTGTAGCTGTACAGTAGTGGATTTCTTTTCCTATGTATACGCAATATGTTACATTTATTTACGTTCATGGTCAATTGCCAGAGTCTGCATCATTCAACAATTCTCTGCAGGTCGTTCTGCAAATTCTTACTATCTTCTGGCGCTGTTACTTTGGTATAAACAACTGCATCATCATCTTTGAATACCCTTAAAGAGTATCCGACGCTTTCTACTAGATCATTTATATATATATTGTGAACAGCAACGGTCCTATCACACTTCCCTGTGGTACTCTAGATATTACCTTTACATCTGTTTATGTAGTTCCGTTAAGAGCGACGTGCTGAGTTCTGTCTGCAAGAAAGCCTTGAATCCAATCGCAGGTCTTCTCCAATGCTTTGTAAGCTCGTATTTTCTTCATGAAACGGCAATGTGGGACGGAGCTAAATGCCTTACTGAAATCAAGGAACACGGCGTCAGCCTCAGCGCCGTTGTCCACTGCGCTGTGGATCTCAAGGAGGAACAGAGCGAGCTGAGTTTCGCAGGATCTCTATTTGTGTAATCCAAGTTGATTTTTATATAGGAGCTGTTCATTTTCCATGAACATCATAATTTTTTAGCATAAAACATGTTCCATAATGCTACAACAGATTGACGTCAACGATATAGGTCTATAATTGTGTGGATATGTCTTATGGACTTCCTTAAAAATGGGAATGACCTGCGCTTTTTTCCAGTCGTTAGGTACCTTTCGTTGCTCAAGCGATCTACGATAAATTATTGCTAGAAGGGGAGAAAGTTCTTTGGCATAATCTCTACAGAATCTTATAGGTATCTCATGTGGTCCTGAAGCCTTTCCTCTACTAAGCGATTGTAGCTGCTTTGCAGTTCCGCGATCGGTTATCTCAATATCTGCAATTTCGACGTTCGTCCGAAGGAAGGACAGTGCTACGATCTTCCACTGTGAAACAACTTCGGAAGACCGAGTTCAGTATTTCGGCCTTCTCTCTGTTATTTTCCGTTTCGGTGCCGGTGTGATCGCTGAGAGAATTAATTGATGATTTCGACGCACTTACTGATTTTACATACGACCAAAGTCTCTTAGGATTTATACTCAGGTCGGTTGACGTCTTACTTTAGAAATAATTGAACGCTCCTCTCATTGCTCTCCTCACGCTCATTTTCGCTTCGTTCAACTTTTGTTTGTCAGCTAGGTTTTTACTTCTCTTGAATCTGAGATGAAGTGCTCTTTGTTTACGTAGCGCTTTTCTAACACCTATTAAACCATCCCTTAAAACCTTACTCGGAACGTACTTGTCTAGGGCATATTGAACGATGCCTTTGAATTTTTTCCATTTGTTCTCCACATCTTAGTCCTCATCACAGAATATTTGATGTTGGCTGCTGATATATTCTGAAATTTGTATCCTGTCACCCTTGCAGAGCAAATATATCTTCCTACCTTTCTTAACATTCCTTGAAGGACCCACCGTCATAGATACTGTCACAGCCTTAGGATCAGTGATACCTTCCTCTACGTTAACTGATTCGGTAAGTTCAGGTCTGTTTGTTGCCAGGAGGTCTAAGACGTTACCCTCACAAGTTGATTCTCTAACTATCTGCTCGAGGTAATTTTCGGACAAGACATCCAGAACAATGCCATATGATTCCCTGTCTCTGGCACCACTTCTGATGGCGTAACACTCCGAATCTATACCTGGCAAGTTGAAGTCACCCCGTATTTGTTCCGCGAACACAATCAGAAAGCCATCTACACTATCTACTGCATTATTTATATACCTGGTGTGTCTAAAATGTTCGGTGAATCGTGTCATATCTGAACGACCACTCGGCGCATGTGACCGTGCACGCTCATGGTTCTTCAGATACTTGAGGAGAATCGATACACAGCATGCACTACAACTGACTGGCTGTGTAAACAGACTCCGACCACCGAGCGGGGTAGCGCAGTGGTTAGCACACTGGACTCGCATTCGGGAGGACGACGGTTCAACCCCGTCTCCGGCCATCCTGATTTAGGTTTTCCGTGATTTCCCTAAATCGTTTCAGGCAAATGCCGGGATGTTTCCTTTGAAAGGGCACGGCCGATTTCCTTCCCAATCCTTCCCTAACCCGAGCTTGCGCTCCGTCTCTAATGACCTCGTTGTCGACGGGACGTTAAACACTAACTACTACTACTACTAGACTCCGACCAGTTGAACGTAGTCAGCGGGAGAGAAAGTGTCACAGCACAATGGAGCAACGTGTAAACATCAAGTTCTGCTACAAATTGGGGAAGAATGCAACGGAGACACATGAAATGTTAGTGCAGATGTACGGGAGGAAAGCTGTGAGCAGAAACTGTATTTACGAATTATTTAAACGCTTCCGTGAAGGGAAGGAAGCTACTGAACATGAGCCACGTTCAGGTCGGCCATCGACAGGACGAACCCCAGAAAAGATCGATAAAGTGCGAAAGATTGACGACGGACTCTCTGATTGCGGAGTAATTGGACATTAACAAGGGCAAGATGCACTCCATCTTTCGCGATGATTTGGGTAAGCGGAAGATCTGCTACAGATTTGTGCCGCACAAGCTCATAGATGAGCAGAAAGCAAAACGGATGGAAAATTCTGATGATTTCATTTCCATGTGTGACCTAGGTCCATTGCTTCTGAACACCATCGTCACGGGTGATACCAGTTCGATCCCGAATCAAATGGCAATCGATGTCATGGTGTTCACCGACTTCCCCGCGACCAAAAAAAGCCGTCTACAAAACTCTAAGGTGTAAACGCTGTTGATCGCCTTCTTCGACAACAACGGCGTCATCCATAAGGAATTTGTTCCTGCAGGTCAAACCATTAATGCTGCATTTTACCAATCCGTTTTGAACCGATGGCTGTAGCGTATCCGGCGGGTTCGGCCAGAGTTGCACAGGACTGGAGAAGGGATGATGCTCCATGACAATGCCCCTGCACACTGCGTGATCCGTGTGAGCCAGTTCCTGACGCAGAAGACGGTAACTGTTCTTGAACACCCTCCGTACTCCCCTGATCTGACTCCTGCGGACTTCTTCCTGTTTCCCCGCTTGAAGGCGGCCATGAAGAGTGAACGTTGTGCGGGCGTGAATACCATCCGGGATCGTGTGACAGCCGTTCTGCCATCGATTCCACAGGAGGCCTCTGCTTATAGTTTCCAGAAGCTGTACAAACGTTCAAACGTTGTCAAAAGTGTGTTGTAGCGGGTGGGGACTATTTTGAAGGGCAATAAAGAACATTTGTTGGTATCTTTTGTTTTGTTTGTTGTCTGATGGTATTTACCGAACTTTTTAGAGACACCACGTATAAGGGCGATCAAAAAGTTTCAGTATGAATTTCAGTCCAGTTCAATTCCATAATCGGTATGCCAATCAGACAAAATCGGCCTGAGCGTTAAGGCACGTCCCATCAACTTACCAGGTTGAAGATACCCATTTGGTGAAACACTGTGTCCTGCTGGTCCCTAACCGCCTCTGTCCGACAGGAATCGTCGACCCTTCAAGGCCTTCTTTAAGGGAACAAAGGCGTGATAACCGCATGGGGAGAGATCAGGACTATGGGGCAGGTACTCGAGTGTGTTACTATGAAACGGCAGCACCACCCACAACTGTGATTTTCGAGAAAAATGATGCCCCAAGTAAATTTTTCACCTCTGATGGATGGCTACTGGTGTTTGTCGTTCGGTGGCCTGGAAAGGGCTACACTAATCCGTTCACCACATGTCGGTGCTCACAGAAGGTAATTAGGGAGAGATGGATCACCATTTTTGTAATGTAATTCCAGGACACCCCAGCTTTTTTATAACAATTAAAAAGACACGTAGTTACCTAATACCAAATATACACTCCTGGAAATGGAAAAAAGAACACATTGACACCGGTGTGTCAGACCCACCATACTTGCTCCGGACACTGCGAGAGGGCTGTACAAGCAATGATCACACGCACGGCACAGCGGACACACCAGGAACCGCGGTGTTCGCCGTCGAATGGCGCTAGCTGCGCAGCATTTGTGCACCGCCGCCGTCAGTGTCAGCCAGTTTGCCGTGGCATACGGAGCTCCATCGCAGTCTTTAACACTGGTAGCATGCCGCGACAGCGTGGACGTGAACCGTATGTGCAGTTGACGGACTTTGAGCGAGGGCGTGTAGTGGGCATGCGGGAGGCCGGGTGGACGTACCGCCGAATTGCTCAACACGTGGGGCGTGAGGTCTCCACAGTACATCGATGTTGTCGCCAGTGGTCGGTGGAAGGTGCACGTGCCCGTCGACCTGGGACCGGACCGCAGCGACGCACGGATGCACGCCAAGACCGTAGGATCCTACGCAGTGCCGTAGGGGACCACACCGCCACTTCCCAGCAAATTAGGGACACTGTTGCTCCTGGGGTATCGGCGAGGACCATTCGCAACCGTCTCCATGAAGCTGGGCTACGGTCCCGCACACCGTTAGGCCGTCTTCCGCTCACGCCCCAACATCGTGCAGCCCGCCTCCAGTGGTGTCGCGACAGGCGTGAATGGGGGGACGAATGGAGACGTGTCGTCTTCAGCGATGAGAGTCGCTTCTGCCCTGGTGCCAATGATGGTCGTATGCGTGTTTGGCGCCGTGTAGGTGAGCGCCACAATCAGGACTGCATACGACCGAGGCACACAGGGCCAACACCCGGCATCATGGTGTGGGGAGCGATCTCCTACACTGGCCGTACACCACTGGTGATCGTCGAGGGGACACTGAATAGTGCACGGTACATCCAAACCGTCATCGAACCCATCGTTCTACCATTCCTAGACCGGCAAGGGAACTTGCTGTTCCAACAGGACAATGCACGTCCGCATGTATCCCGTGCCACCCAACGTGCTCTAGAAGGTGTAAGCCAACTACCCTGGCCAGCAAGATCTCCGGATCTGTCCCCCATTGAGCATGTTTGGGACTGGATGAAGCGTCGTCTCACGCGGTCTGCACGTCCAGCACGAACGCTGCTCCAACTGAGGCGCCAGGTGGAAATGGCATGGCAAGCCGTTCCACAGGACTACATCCAGCATCTCTACGATCGTCTCCATGGGAGAATAGCAGCCTGCATTGCTGCGAAAGGTGGATATACACTGTACTAGTGCCGACATTGTGCATGCTCTGTTGCCTGTGTCTATGTGCCTGTGGTTCTGTCAGTGTGATCATGTGATGTATCTGACCCCAGGAATGTGTCAATAAAGTTTCCCCTTCCTGGGACAATGAATTCACGGTGTTCTTATTTCAATTTCCAGGAGTGTATTTGCAATATTCATGGGAAAAATCCTGAAAATTGTCAATGGAAGCAAGGGTACAAAAAAAATTTGGTTACTGATCCATCTGACCAAGACTATTCGGGTGAGATGCACCAGCGATCACTAGGTAACAAATTCAAAATAGTCTGTGAAGTTATGCAATGGTTTAGTGATCACAACATGAAATAAATCGTAACAGACATCCAAAGTAAATAAATAAGAGTCTCGCCGCCGACGAAAGTCTTGCTACTGCTCTTCATTGTTCAAACTGTTGACAATGGGTGGCAACTGAATCCCAATGTAGAGAAGTGTAATGTGCTGCGAATACATAGAAAGAAAGATCCTTTATCATTTAGCTACAACATAGCAGGTCAGCAACTGGTGAAACACTGTGTCCTGGAAGCAGTTAATTACATAAATTATCTGGGAGTACGCATTAGGAGTGATTTAAAATGGAATGATCATATAAAGTTGATCGTCGGTAAAGCAGATGCCAAATTGAGATTCACTGGAAGAATCCTAAGGGAATGCAGTCTGAAAACAAAGGAATTAGGTTACAGTACACTTGCTCGCCCACTGCTTGAATACTGCTCACCTGTGTGGCATTCGTCCCAGATAGCGTTGATAGAAGAGATGGAGAAGATCCAACGGAGAGCAGCGCGCTTCGTTACAGGATCATTTAGTAATCGCAAAAGCGTTACGGAAATGACAGATAAACTCAAGTGGAAGACTCTGCAAGAGGGACGCTCAGTAGCTCGGTAAGGGCTTTTGTTGAAGTTTCGAGAACATACCTTCATCGAAGAGTCAAGCAATATATTGCTCCCTCCTATGAAAATATCGCGAATGACCATGAGGATAAAATCAAAGAGTTTCGAGCCCACACACAGGCATACCGACAATCTATCTTTCCACGAACAATACGAGACTGGAATAGAAGGGAGAACCGATAGAGGTACTCTAGGTACCCTCCACCGCACACCGTCAGTTGGCTTGCGGAGTATGGATGCAGATGTAGATGTAGATGTAAAAATTATGAAAAGCAACAGAATTGTAAATTTGTTTCTAATCTCTTTCTTCGCCTCTCAAATTTACCACATACATCACAAGTGGTATCGAATTTTGTGTACATTTCATGCAACCAGCAGTTGTAAATAACACATTTGAGCCAATCAGATTTGCTGGTTGTGCAGTAGTGGTCCTCCCCACAGCCCGCACAAATGTTATTCTACAGTCTTCACTCTCATCCAGGTTGTGATGAGAGTCGTCTGAGGCTAGAGGTGTTGCTCCTACCCATCTTCTTCGCTGTTGGGGCTTTCCGCTTTTCGCATTTTGCCTATTCGCCTCCATGTTTCTTCTCTTAGACCTATTGGCTTCGTTAGTTTGCAGTTTAATGTATTCCCTAGAATTTAAAATTCTAGCAACACTTGTAGGAGCACCTCGTGGAGTGATTTTTTTTTCAGGTCTATGATCGGAGAGATTTTATATAAGACTTTCGTTGGTGACTGAACTACCTCTGGATCCGCTAGCTCCTATGGGATGTCTTGAAAACTGTTTGAAGGAGCACTGCTAGGTTCACCACTGGTGTTATGAGGTGCTTATTCCAGACTTGGTTGAACCGATTCTTCGGTGGTGAGGTAGGCATGTTCTGGAATAGCTGCCATATCGAAAGGTACGATCCCAGTTGCCCTAAATCCAGACACAGTATTCGCTGCTGTTGCTGCTTTCGCCCGAGCAGACCCCAACAATTCGCCGAATTGTAGCCTTGTTATTTGTCAGCTAGGTTTATTGTAGACGAGCAGTAAAACATCTTCAGTAACTTGAAGAAACAGCTATCAAGAGGCTGCAGGAATTGGGTCGTACGATATGTAATGTCATTAGCCTCTGCACACTCTAGCATGTCCATCATTGAGCAATGGAAGACATGCTCATCGAAAATATGGAGAACTTTTAGAACTGGTTTCCTCAGAAGTGATCTCTTAGCCAAGCGTAAAATATGTCAGAAGTCACTTTGGCTGACTACTCATTCATGACAACTTGTGATACCGTGGCATTACGTCAGTAAACTCTTTTTTTAATATTCCTCCCCTAGAAAATGCAGTAGGGAGGAATGTAACCCGTTCAGGACTGAAACAAACAACAACTGAAATTGTTTTACCTTTTCCACCATTAGAAAGAATGCTCATGTTTTTGAGCCTCTCTTCACTATTACTTGCCCGGGTTTATTGTTCAGCTGTAAATTACTCTCATCTACATTTAAAATGTGACCTGGTATCTCGATTGAGTCGTTGTCCCGGGTGATTCTCTCCAGTATGGTGAAATGGTTTGCCACTGTTTCCTTATTCGTTTTTGCATCTTTTCTAACTGATAACTTGGGGTTCTGTGCCAAGAAAACTTCAAGCCAGTCATAACCTTCTTTCTGGTGTGACTTATTAAAATTATCAGGAATTCTGAAGCTTTCAGCTAATTGGAAACCAGCACTCGAACTGTTTCTGTATCGGGAGAAAAACCGCTAGAGCGAAATTTCGTTACGTGCTGCACCATTTTTTTCTCATCATCTTATCCAAGAATAGGTGGTGGGCCAAGACCAATTTTCGATACGTTGCTGTGGCTTAATCTCCTTTTTAATGTGGTTCACAGTACCTAGCAATGTCTGACAGCTGCATTAACACCCATTGCTCGGTTGTTCTCAGCACTGTAGGCCTTCTACAGAATTTCTTCTTCACGCCAACACCCCATTACGGAACCTGCCTCTCTTTCATAACGTGTCGGTATTTTACTGCACAAGTAAGAACATAAAAGCTTTAGTAAAACCTGTGTTTACATTTAGGCATTTACATGAAAAGTTCAGAACGACGATTGTATATTATAATACTAGTTTTTACTAACCTATAATAGCTAAATCAACAATTATATTAATTGCCTAATTGCAGAAATCAAAGTTTATTTAACATCACTCAACTAAAAACCAAAATTAAAATTAAAGGCTAATTTTAAATAGAAACTGTTATAAACTCAAAGAACGTTAAAGGGATTATTTTAGTTATGCTCTTTGCAGCTTTTATTTTTGGAATTATAACCACAGTTTTGCGTAACAGCACTGAGCAGCTTGGCCACTGTAGTGGTCCATCTCTCTCGAGTTTCCGGGAGAGATGGCCCAGGTCGTCATGGCGATCCTGTTACGAGACGCTTCTAACCTCACTACTAGGGTCGTAAGATACGTGAACGAACGAATACTGGACGCTAGTGTGGCTATGCAACGTGATCTGGTGTGGAAAACGTTTATCGGCTGTAAAGAGAAAACTTTGCCGTACCTGAATTCATATTTAAGCAGTCTATACACGGAAAACTTCCAAATAAGCTTATCTCATCCACCACGCTGCTACAGGACCGCCGGTGGTGCGTTCAAGCGGATTAGTAAGAAACTAACAAGCTGGTCCATCTGACCCAATGGTCCGTCTCTCCCGGAATTACCCAACCGGCATCGGAGTCGCGCTATGTTGCATATACAATGCAGCAACGCCCTCAAGCGGAATGTTTTTCAGTATTCCTTTTATATCCTGAGTAGAAATGTTCTGTAACATGTGCATGAGACCCGTTCGATACTACTTTTGAGGGTACCTTCTCAGTGAGGATGCTTTACTCGGTTATGAATACTGTTTCCAAAAAGTGTTACGTCCATTCGCATACTTCGACGAGTCATCTATCCGATAAATTGATCATTTACCCCTGCCTTTCTATTTTTCTATTTGAAGTGGTCATTATCTTGTTTCCAGATTCTTATCAAATCATGATATATATGTAAAACAGAGTAGCGTTCACGCTACGTCTTTATTTACCTCTCTGGTTCACATATAACTTCAATCTGTCGTAGTTCTCTCCAACCCCCCGCCCCCCTGTCCCCGTCTAGTGTCGCGTTATTACTGTTCTGGGATTTTTGTCTGCCGTGCTGGCTTTCAGCTCTACGATCGTCTCCATGGGAGAATAGCAGCCTGCATTGCTGCGAAAGGTGGATATACACTGTACTAGTGCCGACATTGTGCATGCTCTGTTGCCTGTGTCTATGTGCCTGTGGTTCTGTCAGTGTGATCATGTGATGTATCTGACCCCAGGAATGTGTCAATAAAGTTTCCCCTTCCTGGGACAATGAATTCACGGTGTTCTTATTTCAATTTCCAGGAGTGTATTTGCAATATTCATGGGAAAAATCCTGAAAATTGTCAATGGAAGCAAGGGTACAAAAAAAATTTGGTTACTGATCCATCTGACCAAGACTATTCGGGTGAGATGCACCAGCGATCACTAGGTAACAAATTCAAAATAGTCTGTGAAGTTATGCAATGGTTTAGTGATCACAACATGAAATAAATCGTAACAGACATCCAAAGTAAATAAATAAGAGTCTCGCCGCCGACGAAAGTCTTGTTACTGCTCTTCATTGTTCAAACTGTTGACAATGGGTGGCAACTGAATCCCAATGTAGAGAAGTGTAATGTGCTGCGAATACATAGAAAGAAAGATCCTTTATCATTTAGCTACAACATAGCAGGTCAGCAACTGGTGAAACACTGTGTCCTGGAAGCAGTTAATTACATAAATTATCTGGGAGTACGCATTAGGAGTGATTTAAAATGGAATGATCATATAAAGTTGATCGTCGGTAAAGCAGATGCCAAATTGAGATTCACTGGAAGAATCCTAAGGGAATGCAGTCCGAAAACAAAGGAATTAGGTTACAGTACTCTTGTTCGCCCACTGCTTGAATACTGCTCACCTGTGTGGCATCCGTCCCAGATAGCGTTGATAGAAGAGATGGAGAAGATCCAACGGAGAGCAGCGCGCTTCGTTACAGGATCATTTAGTAATCGCAAAAGCGTTACGGAAATGACAGATAAACTCAAGTGGAAGACTCTGCAAGAGGGACGCTCAGTAGCTCGGTAAGGGCTTTTGTTGAAGTTTCGAGAACATACCTTCATCGAAGAGTCAAGCAATATATTGCTCCCTCCTATGAAAATATCGCGAATGACCATGAGGATAAAATCAAAGAGTTTCGAGCCCACACACAGGCATACCGACAATCTATCTTTCCACGAACAATACGAGACTGGAGCAGAAGGGAGAACCGATAGAGGTACTCTAGGTACCCTCCACCGCACACCGTCAGTTGGCTTGCGAAGTATGGATGCAGATGTAGATGTAGATGTAAAAATTATGAAAAGCAACAGAATTGTAAATTTGTTTCTAATCTCTTTCTTCGCCTCTCAAATTTACCACATACATCACAAGTGGTATCGAATTTTGTGTACATTTCATGCAACCAGCAGTTGTAAATAACACATTTGAGCCAATCAGATTTGCTGGTTGTGCAGTAGTGGTCCTCCCCACAGCCCGCACAAATGTTATTCTACAGTCTTCACTCTCATCCAGGTTGTGATGAGAGTCGTCTGAGGCTAGAGGTGTTGCTCCTACCCATCTTCTTCGCTGTTGGGGCTTTCCGCTTTTCGCATTTTGCCTATTCGCCTCCATGTTTCTTCTCTTTGACCTATTGGCTTCGTTAGTTTGCAGTTTAATGTATTCCCTAGAATTTAAAATTCTAGCAACACTTGTAGGAGCACCTCGTGGAGTGATTTTTTTTTTCAGGTCTATGATCGGAGAGATTTTATATAAGACTTTCGTTGGTGACTGAACTACCTCTGGATCCGCTAGCTCCTATGGGATGTCTTGAAAACTGTTTGAAGGAGCACTGCTAGGTTCACCACTGGTGTTATGAGGTGCTTATTCCAGACTTGGTTGAACCGATTCTTCGGTGGTGAGGTAGGCATGCTCTGGAATAGCTGCCATATCGAAAGGTACGATCCCAGTTGCCCTAAATCCAGACACAGTATTCGCTGCTGTTGCTGCTTTCGCCCGAGCAGACCCCAACAATTCGCCGAATTGTAGCCTTGTTATTTGTCAGCTAGGTTTATTGTAGACGAGCAGTAAAACATCTTCAGTAACTTGAAGAAACAGCTATCAAGAGGCTGCAGGAATTGGGTCGTACGATATGTAATGTCATTAGCCTCTGCACACTCTAGCATGTCCATCATTGAGCAATGGAAGACATGCTCATCGAAAATATGGAGAACTTTTAGAACTGGTTTCCTCAGAAGTGATCTCTTAGCCAAGCGTAAAATATGTCAGAAGTCACTTTGGCTGACTACTCATTCATGACAACTTGTGATACCGTGGCATTACGTCAGTAAACTCTTTTTTTAATATTCCTCCCCTAGAAAATGCAGTAGGGAGGAATGTAACCCGTTCAGGACTGAAACAAACAACAACTGAAATTGTTTTACCTTTTCCACCATTAGAAAGAATGCTCATGTTTTTGAGCCTCTCTTCACTATTACTTGCCCGGGTTTATTGTTCAGCTGTAAATTACTCTCATCTACATTTAAAATGTGACCTGGTATCTCGATTGAGTCGTTGTCCCGGGTGATTCTCTCCAGTATGGTGAAATGGTTTGCCACTGTTTCCTTATTCGTTTTTGCATCTTTTCTAACTGATAACTTGGGGTTCTGTGCCAAGAAAACTTCAAGCCAGTCATAACCTTCTTTCTGGTGTGACTTATTAAAATTATCAGGAATTCTGAAGCTTTCAGCTAATTGGAAACCAGCACTCGAACTGTTTCTGTATCGGGAGAAAAACCGCTAGAGCGAAATTTCGTTACGTGCTGCACCATTTTTTTCTCATCATCTTATCCAAGAATAGGTGGTGGGCCAAGACCAATTTTCGATACGTTGCTGTGGCTTAATCTCCTTTTTAATGTGGTTCACAGTACCTAGCAATGTCTGACAGCTGCATTAACACCCATTGCTCGGTTGTTCTCAGCACTGTAGGCCTTCTACAGAATTTCTTCTTCACGCCAACACCCCATTACGGAACCTGCCTCTCTTTCATAACGTGTCGGTATTTTACTGCACAAGTAAGAACATAAAAGCTTTAGTAAAACCTGTGTTTACATTTAGGCATTTACATGAAAAGTTCAGAACGACGATTGTATATTATAATACTAGTTTTTACTAACCTATAATAGCTAAATCAACAATTATATTAATTGCCTAATTGCAGAAATCAAAGTTTATTTAACATCACTCAACTAAAAACCAAAATTAAAATTAAAGGCTAATTTTAAATAGAAACTGTTATAAACTCAAAGAACGTTAAAGGGATTATTTTAGTTATGCTCTTTGCAGCTTTTATTTTTGGAATTATAACCACAGTTTTGCGTAACAGCACTGAGCAGCTTGGCCACTGTAGTGGTCCATCTCTCTCGAGTTTCCGGGAGAGATGGCCCAGGTCGTCATGGCGATCCTGTTACGAGACGCTTCTAACCTCACTACTAGGGTCGTAAGATACGTGAACGAACGAATACTGGACGCTAGTGTGGCTATGCAACGTGATCTGGTGTGGAAAACGTTTATCGGCTGTAAAGAGAAAACTTTGCCGTACCTGAATTCATATTTAAGCAGTCTATACACGGAAAACTTCCAAATAAGCTTATCTCATCCACCACGCTGCTACAGGACCGCCGGTGGTGCGTTCAAGCGGATTAGTAAGAAACTAACAAGCTGGTCCATCTGACCCAATGGTCCGTCTCTCCCGGAATTACCCAACCGGCATCGGAGTCGCGCTATGTTGCATATACAATGCAGCAACGCCCTCAAGCGGAATGTTTTTCAGTATTCCTTTTATATCCTGAGTAGAAATGTTCTGTAACATGTGCATGAGACCCGTTCGATA
This sequence comes from Schistocerca piceifrons, assembly GCF_021461385.2. NCBI lineage: Eukaryota > Metazoa > Arthropoda > Insecta > Orthoptera > Acrididae > Schistocerca > Schistocerca piceifrons. The sequence goes on from NC_060139.1 coordinate 642,755,719, forward strand.
CTACTTTTGAGGGTACCTTCTCAGTGAGGATGCTTTACTCGGTTATGAATACTGTTTCCAAAAAGTGTTACGTCCATTCGCATACTTCGACGAGTCATCTATCCGATAAATTGATCATTTACCCCTGCCTTTCTATTTTTCTATTTGAAGTGGTCATTATCTTGTTTCCAGATTCTTATCAAATCATGATATATATGTAAAACAGAGTAGCGTTCACGCTACGTCTTTATTTACCTCTCTGGTTCACATATAACTTCAATCTGTCGTAGTTCTCTCCAACCCCCCGCCCCCCTGTCCCCGTCTAGTGTCGCGTTATTACTGTTCTGGGATTTTTGTCTGCCGTGCTGGCTTTCAGCTCGCTATTGATTAGCTCGCTCGACTGAGTTCCGCCGTCTCACTTCGTAAACAGTAAACTCACGCGATAATGAAACATTTGACGCAAGCGACTTGCTTCTGGCTGCAAATGAAAGCGGATGTATTTTTTCAAAGCGCTTCTAATTGTACTAGTGTCGTTTCGAGATGAAGGGAAAGGAATTATATCTTGCGAAAAAGTTTAAGAAAAAGAGTGACTGCCTGTGTGTAGGCTTCTCCATTTAAAATTTGTCAGGTTAAATGGACTACATAGTTAAGTGTTCTAGCAGATTTATACGACCTGTGAGTACAAAAATTTCACGTCCTATCGTCACGAATTGAAAGATTTAGTTTATATAAATTGAGAACGGAGGTGAAGTCTATCGACGAACGTGAGAGACCAACCCTTTTTTTTTTTTTTTTGTTTACATCATATTTAAGAGTGTAGCATTATACCTACTTCGGATGCCTGTAATCTATTTCTGTATCAACAAATTGCACTGAAGTACTTATCAGAGGGTAGTTTTTATATTAGAGATTGCTCTAGATACATTAATAGGTAGCGCGAGAGAAGGATAATTGTATTCCTTTGTGCGTGCCGCCGCTAGTTGATTTTTGTTTGTTTATTTGTTTAGCGTATGGGTAAATCAAAAACAAATAATATTACTATTATCTCAAACTACAAACTAATATCGAGGCCAAGAAGAATGAGCCCTCCGGTATCACCATGAACTCTGTTGGATCGCCAGGGTAACCTCTCAGAGCACGTTCTTGAATAACATGGCGAACAGTCAGCTTTTCAGGGCCACGGGCACAATATGGTGAAGCTATTTTCTTCCACTTGTGCAAAGATACGATGTATTTCGAGGCGACGAAACGGACTGCGGGCACACTAATAAAGATATCTTTCTGCAAGATGGCTGAGTTACTCCTCGGGCAAGGCCGCAAGAAGTACATCTACATCTACATTTATAGTCCGCAAGCCACCCAACGGTGTATGGCGGTGGGCACTTTACGTGCCACTGTCATTACCTCCCTTTCCTGTTCCAGTCACGTATGCTTCACGGGAAGAACGACTGCCGGAAAGCCTCCGTGCGCGCTCGAATCTCTCTAATTTTACATTCGTGATCTCCTCGGGAGGTATAAGTAGGGGGAAGCAATATATTCGATACCTCATCCAGAAACGCACCCTCTCGAAACCTGGACAGCAAGCTACACCGCGATGCAGAGCGCCTCTCTTGCAGAGTCTGCCACTTGAGTTTGCTAGACATCTCCGTAACGCTATCACGCTTACCAAATAACCCTGTGACGAAACGCGCCGCTCTTCTTTGGATCTTCTCTGTCTCCTCTGTCACCCCGACTTGGTACGGATCCCACACTGATGAGCAATACTCAAGTATAGGTCGAATGAGTGTTTTGTAAGCCACCTCCTTTGTTGATGGACTACATTTTCTAAGGACTCTCCCAATGAATCTCAACCTGGCACCCGCCTTACCAACAATTAATTTTATATGATCATTCCACTTCAAATCGTTCCGTATGCATACTCCCAGATATTTTACAGAAGTAACTGCTACCAGTGTTTGTTCCGCTATCATATAATCATACAATAAAGGATCCTTCTTTCTATGTATTCGCAATACATTACATTTGTCTATATTAAGGGTCAGTTGCCACTCCCTGCACCAAGTGCCTATCCGCTGCAGATCTTCCTGCATTTCGCTACAATTTTCTAATGCCGCAACTTCTCTGTATACTACAGCAATTAATTTATTCATTAGCTATTGCAAAAAACGTGACCAAAACACACGACAAAACTACATCTTTGTTCCAAACGTTCTCTATTTTGTTATTTTGCCAAATATCAAAAAACTGTGTTGTAAGTCCGTGCACAATATCCTTTAGATTTAGAACATTATTTGTTGTTTGATTTCAGACAAGATTTGGGGACTACCGGACTTCCGTCATGCACACACGTCATTCTGGACAGAAAAAATTTAACCTCTCGGATGGGGCGGCTCAATGACTGAATTTCTTACAAAAATCAGAAAATGTTGTCCAAGAATCAATAAATAATGTGCGTGATTTTTTTCAAACAAAAATCGTAAAACGCGCTTACTTTATAAGCTGACTGAGGATAATGGAGCCCTAAGCCGCTAAAATTCGCGTACGTACGCTTCAGGCTTCGCTTTACACTGCGCTTCTTTATTTGTCACGCTACATCCGCTTATTCGCAGATTCGTGCGCTAGGTAGGAAGGGCTGTTCAAATCGCTTTTAGAAGCGGTTCTTCGAGGAGCAAAAATGAGTAACTTTAACAATTTTTTAAATACTTGTAGAGCGCCTTAACAGTTAAAATTCCGAAAGTGCATTTCTTTCGGTGTAATCTTCCTGTGTGAAAAATTTCTGGACAGGCTCTGACATGACGAATTGGTGGCGCTGCGGAATGGCGGTAACAGACAGTGCGTGGCAGGACGGCACACAACACGAGCAACGAAGACGTGACGAACAAAGGTTTTACTCTGTCTTGATCCCTGTTAATATTTATTTATTAACCGAATATTGTACTAGACTAGTGTGGGACTGCTCCATTGAATGGAAACGTAAGATCCTGCTGTAAAAACGATTTTTTTTGTAACGGGAAAGAAAACGACGCTTTCCGTTGCCACCGGCCCTTGCATTAAAGACGCAATGCACGCTATTTGTCTGGACTAAGTCCAGGTACACATTGCAAGAACGAAGTTGGCAATATCTGACGATACACCATAGAAAATGTGTCTGATGACTCTTGGGAGAGAACCCAGTATATATTTACAGGTCCAAAACGCACAATGGAATTGGCTACGCATATTATTTCCCTGGATTCAGACAGGGAAAATTTTCATTGACTCAGTTATTTTCGTTGATACTGTAGAAATATTCGAAATTGTAGAAGCAGTTATGTTTGTAACCAAATTATGGAGTGCAATATATTTCTTACCGACTTTGGAAGCTCTTTGGAGTAATCGGAGGCAGAAATATGATAACAGCTGTATTTACGACGTGGTAAAATTAATAACGAAAGCTAGGAATGATAGTCAAATCGTTCCTATAATGTTGTTAAAGGAGCTACCCCTGTATATGACTCAAGGAAGTAGTAGATGGTCTTCAAAATTGTATTCCGACTTTCTGCATGTTTCATGGAAAGACGCGTACCAGCAATAGGAACATCAGTGGCAAATATCGCAGCAAGAAAAGTGGCTTAGGACCGCTTCAGCTCGGTGCAGTCATAAAAATATTCCTAGTGGATATGTAGCATTAATTGTTCGATTCAGCTTGGTACGAGCACGATACCCTGTACATATTTACAGTATCGGAGTGACAGACCCTCTTATATGCAGTGAACATTCTGAAGACGAGAGTATATGTAAACTATGACATGTTCGGATGTATAAAATATGCATCTCACCAGAATAAACTGTGGGAAAACGTCGAGATAATGCAGATTCGATTGGCAATAAACACTAATGCCCTAATGAGTCAGAACATATCGAAATTAACAGTTTAATAGCACATCACCTGCAAAAACGTAAATCTCGAGGACACAAATCTCCGATGTATCAAATGTAGTCGTCTGTGATTTTATTGACGTATAAAATAGTTAGAATCGGACCGCTAGCGCTGCAGTGTGTGCACGCTCGCTACACTCTGCAACTTTCCTGCGGCTAAGAATGGCTGCTTCGACGGCTGGTTGACTTTCAGGACTGTGTCAGTCCGTGGCCGGGTATTTCGTACCGGCCTGTGTTTGTAAGCGACAGCAAAGTGCAGAGAGCCGGCGCTCGACACGGAAGTGGAACAGCAGACGGCAGCACGGCTCACGGGCTTGGCGCCCAGCCAAAGTCCATCCTGCTGCGGGGGCGAACATTGATCTCCTGCGACCACACCAGCGAGCAATAACACCAGCGCGGTCCGTTGCATGTGGCAGGAATGAACTGGAGCAACTTCGCTATTGGGTGGTTCGTAAATGCGCTGGCATGTAGGTGGCTCACAGATGTACAGCAAGATTTGATAACAGGTACGATATCCTTGGCTAACGATCCGCTCCTGGACGTGTTCCAAGACGGTGGCATTGTGCCCACCAGGGCAACAAAGAAATTTTCTGAAGCGGCAAACATTGGGCGATAAAGATCAGCTGAGAATGTACAGACACGGACACAGTCTGAGGCGGCTCTAAAACAAGACAATTCTTACTTATAGTTTCATGATATGTAGCCTGGTCGGTAGAAAATTTGGCCGCATCTCTACTTATTCACGACTCCTCCAAGTCTTTTTAATACTGTTTATTTTAACGAACTGAAGGCTTGGTCTCCACTCGCCATTTTTCTGGGATTATTCTTCCCCCCCCCCCCCCCCTCTCCTTCTCCCCCCCCCACCCCCCTCCCCCACATTCTTCTTCTTTGTCTGTAGTTTAGTGATAAGACGACTTCACACCAAGGAAAGCAACGAACATTAAGGTTTTACGTGCTGTCGACAATGAGGTCATTAGAAATGGAGCACGCACTTGGATTAAGAAAGGGTTAGAAAGTAAAAAAAAATGGCTCTGAGCACTATGGGACTCAACTGCTGAGGTCATTAGTCCCCTAGAACTTAGAACTAGTTAAACCTAACTAACCTAAGGACATCACAAACATCCATGCCCGAGGCAGGATTCGAACCTGCGACCGTAGCGGTCTTGCGGTTCCAGACTGCAGCGCCTTTAACCGCACGGCCACTTCGGCCGGCGGTTAGAAAGTAATCTTTGAATGGAACCATTATTGTATTTTGCCTTAAGCGATTTTGCGAAAGCGACTTTATCCGCCATTCGCCAGTCCTGGTTTTCTTCACTGAACCATTTCACCTCTATGTGTTTCACACTTCATTCCATCTTTTAAGTGGTCCTCCTACATTCCTCGTTCCTACTGCACAATTTTTGTACATAATCCATCATCCTACATTACCTCCAATTCCTTTTTTTCCCATTTTTGTCTACTGAGGAATGCACAAGGGGTAGTCAAGACGCTTTAATCACCTCCTCAAAAAAATAAAGTTACGTAAATGTTTTATTTGTTTGACAACATGTACCTGCAGTCGTGGTACACCCTGAATCCCCACACCACGGTACCATACCAGGCCCTAGAGGAGCCAAAACAAAGCGGCCTGGTCCATTGGCGAAGTGATCACACAGCCTGAATAACCACCTCTTGCACAGTGAACCACTGCGAAAAGTGCAGGAAGAGAGTCAGTGTGGTTCTGGAAGGCCCGACAAGGATGAAGAGCCATGCCGAGTCCAGTGTCGTGGTCAGTTACGCTAGGTTTCTCCGTTGAAGGAACTTGTCACGCACAGACCGATCGAAGGGTTCTACAAATTCTCGATTAGGTTTAAATGAGGAAAGTTTGTTAGCCAGGGGAGTCCAGTAACCTCATCCTGCTGCTCTTCGAACCACGCATTTACACTGAGAGCTGTGTAACACGTTAGATCGTCCAGCTGCTGGATGCCATCGCACTGCATGTAGGGATGAACATGGTCTACAAGGATAATAGCCGGACCTACTTGTCCTGATCCATTGTGCCATCTAGAATGACGACATCACCCAGGGATGCCTCGAAAACATTCATTAGACCATAACGTTCGCTCCTCTGGCTGGACCCTCCCGACAATTGTTGCAGGGTATTTGCTTTCAGACGTTGCACGCCGTACACGCCAGCGGCGGATCATACGGTAGAGCATAAAACGCGATTCATCTGAAAAGGCCTCCTGTCGCTACTGAGCGGACGTCCAGTCGCTGTATTGGCCCCTAAATTCCAGCCTTCGTTGCCGATAAGCACGTCATCTTGGGTAAACGAATCAGGGGTCTGTTGCAGAGGCCTATGCGCAGCAACTTCGCTGAACGGTCGTTGAGGAGAGACTATAAAAGTCTGTAAACTCAAGAGCGAGCAGCGCTGCCGGCCGGGGTGGCTGAGCGGTTCTAGGTGCTACAGTCTGGATCCGCGCGATCGCTGCGGTCACAGGTTCGAATCCTGCCTCGGGCATGGATGTGTGTTTCGTCCTTAAGTTAGTTGGGTTTAAGTAGTTCTAAGTTCTAGGGGACTGATGACCTCAGCAGTTAAGTCCCATTGTGCTCAGAGCCATTTCGAGCAGCGCTTTTGGTGGGGGAAGTGGCCTTCCCCGGAAGAACGCTGTCACTGGCCTTCAGGGCCACCCAAAATCATTTTCCCTTTACCTGTCAAGCGGTGTAGATCGGAGTACAGTGATATGCGTCGTTTCTGTTCGTGGGATCTTAGTTGCCAGTATCAGTCAGTTAACTTTGAATACTCACTGATATACTTCGATATCCGGAAGTGATGGATAATCGCCCTGCATTGCAAGAAAATGTGCAGAATACGAAGAAGAGGAGGTATTTGCGAAGTAACGAGCGTTCGATCGTCTCTAAGGTTATTACAGGTTGTGTTAAGGAGGCGACACAAAACGAACTGTTGGCTAATATTACTTGTCATAATTAAAGGGCTGCAATTTATGCAAACGTCAGCCTAGCCACACCAGGACGGTAGAGTACTTTTACATAAACCAAAAAATAGTGCCGACATTACGGAAATTACTTGCTACTGTGAAACAAAAACTACATTTTCATTGGCAGAAAGATGTTTTACACAAGACCTGCATGAAATGGGACTTACCAGGAAAAAATCTGTAAGTAAACGAAAGATTCTGGTAGAGAGAACGGATATAATTGACTGGCGATGTGACTACCTGATCCACGTGAGGAAATTAAGGGAACTAGGCAGAAAATTCTTTTATATTGATGAAACTTGCTTGAACAACAACATTACTTACAGAAAATGTTGGCAGGGCCCTGGAGTTGATGGCATTATGGACAACGTTGGCGGAAGCAATAGGATTATAGTGCTCAATATTGGATCAAGAGATGGGCTCTTACCCAACGCACAGTTGATTTAAAAAGCGGGATGTGTATGACCTACGAAAATTTTTTAAATTGGATATCGATTAAAGTAATTCTGAATCTGCCATCGAACTGTGTTATTGTTATGGGTAACGCTTCACATTACAGCAAGAAACATAACAAAGCTCCAACTAGGTCCTCGAATAAAAGGGAAATGATTGAATGGCTATTAAAAAATAAGGTGAAAGCTGATTTGTCAATGATAAAAGCAAAATTATTTTGGTTTAATTAAACAATATAAGCCAGAAGACAAAGTATTTGAAATTAATAAAAAAACTTGAAGCTCATAGACACACTGTGCTGCGACTTCCACCATGCAACTGTGAGTTAAATCTAATTGAAATGGCGTGGGCAAAACTCAAAAATTTCGTCAGAAGAAGAAATATTCTTCGAGACATATGCATGACGAAGTTGCTGCAGTTGGTGAAAGAAGGTATGCAGCCATTTTCTGAGCTTCCATTTCTTATTCGAAAAAAAAAAATTATATATAAACACTTCTCCCAATTGTTACAGATTTTGAAACGATAACTCAAGATGACTGGAGTGCATACTGCCTCCACGTGGAGATACTTGAAAGACAGTACTGGATTAAGGATGGGATTACTGAAGACGTAGTAGACGCCACAGTTATTAATTTAGAAAGTGACGACGACGACGATAATGACAGCGACACTGTCGAAAATGATCTCTATGATCTCTAAAATACGATATATGTGAACAGGCAATGAATAATTTCTTAAAAAATACGTTGTTTGTCCTTTCAAGCCTAACTCTGCTCATGCAGTATAAAGTTGCTTTTGTTAGAAATGTGGTCTAAAGTAATAAATACCTTTATCACTAGTTGTACAAAATCAATAATAATTTAAGAACTTCATGGTATAATTAATTAACTCTTCGCTAGTAGAACATGATTCAATATCATAAAACCTTTGATGCTTCTGGAACAGTAGCATCTGAATGTATTCTGTCACTAAATCTCTATCTCGGTTACTATTCACCTGATTCTAAGACATGTTACTTAAAACATGTGCGTAGCAGCTATTCTAAACACTGCTGAAATTTCCTTCGAAACACGTACACCGATTCTGGACTTCTATGTAGGAAGCTTGACATACGAGGTGCGTTCACACATTAATTTTTATTTTTTGGTAAGAACTTTATTTGTTACTCTACAGCAATGTTATTCTCTTCAAAATATTCCCCATTACATACTACACACTTACACCAGTGCTTTTTCCAGTTCCCGAAACACTTTAGGAACTGTTCCCTCGGGATGTTTATAGTTCTCTTGACTTCATTTTTAATCTCATCCATGCTTGTGAAACCGCTGCGCTTTAAGGCCTGCTTTGAAATGTTTATACCACTTGCATGCCCTTGGTTTACTCATAACAGACTCACCAAAAGCATTTCTAAGAATTTGATTCCATTCTTATAACAAATTTCATGCAGATTCTCCAATCTATTTTTATACCAAACAAATAATCGTTGTGCTACCAAAACACATGTAACGTTTTTGACAGCTGACAGCAATACAGATACTTTTCAGACATGTTTACGAAGACAGTGACAGGAAAAGCAGTGCAAATCGGACTAATACAACTCGCGAAATTATAAATTCTGGTTAATTTTTGAACACTCTTCGTGTTGCAAGAATTGTTAAGTTTCAGTGCAGTTCTTCAAATAAAACAACTACCTTTTAGTAGAAGCACAAAATAAGAACAAGCCTTAAATTCTACAGATTGATTGCACTATAGGGGGTTCGTTTTACGAGTAGAAATAGAGGAACATACATTCACGTGACCCGGAATTCGGTTCTATGTTTGTAGTAGAATTCTGACTTCCGTTCTTATGTTAGTATTATTTACTCTATAACATTGTGTTTCGGAAGAAGCTATCGTCTTTTGTATTCCTTGTGGTTTTAACGCATTTGTGAAAAAATAAACGCCGCCGGGACGTATCTGTGCATGGCGTCGTCACAGATTTAAAGCGCGCGCCGCGGCACGGCCAGTACTGCGTTGTGAAACAGCCTGTAGTAGCTCCTTGTGACGTAGCTGGATGGGCAGAGTGGGTACTCGATCGCTCTTCAGTTTACAGACAGAATGACTATGTCGGTGGTCCTTTGGTTTATCAGGACGTTGGGTTGCTCTACAGTTGCATGTGTATTCGCTCGTACATACATCTCCGCAGCTGCCGTTCACCTTTATCGTCTATGACCCGTGTTGCATCACAGTTGGCTTGGTGCCGCTTTGGATGGCGCCATTTTGCCATGAACGATGGACTTTAACCACAGCGACACGCGAACAGTTTACAAACTTAGCCGTTCCGGAAATGCTTACACCCTTGGCCCGAAAGCCAATGATCGTGCCCTTCTGAATGTCGTTCCGTTTCTACACTACTCAACCACTGCACTGTTTACCGCGTCCCCTAGCCACGCTCCATATACTCTCCACTGGCAGTGTTGCCACCTGCCGTTTTTGGGTTGTTATTGCACGTTGACGTCGAACATAGGCTGTAGCCACATTGCTGGGAGTGGGCCGTGTATAAACAGTGTGTAACTGACGCAGATTCTTCCAATGTTTAGCTACGCAGATTCTCTCGAAGATACTAGTGCCAGACCATCTGTTTGTGAAGAACCGAGAATCGCAAGAGAACTCGAGGCCATGGTACTCGAGGATCGGCTTGCCACAGTCGAGATGACAATGAAAAAAGAGAAAAAAACAGTCAGTGATCGGTTTTGAACCTCTTGTACGACAGTTTGACACAAGGTGGTGGAGGTTACAGCTTGTGAAACGAACCAGTAGACACATACTTTGTATTTTGTTTCATGATTCTATAGCAGTAAAACTGGGACAAAATGCATTTTCCAAGTTCTAGATAATTCCCATAACGGACCATAAATTTCTGCATTATTCACTTCCCAGAAGATAAATGTACTAATCGACAGCACAACACCATAGTAACTACGTAATAGCCACTACACTTCTGTCGGTCCTTCGCAGTAGTATTATTATTAGGGACAATGGTCAGACACAAAACACAGACATCTTCCAGTTCCTGTCATTTCGGAAGTATGGAGTCCAGAAATCAAGGGCTTTACAAATGTTAGGTACAGTGTAAACTTTTAAATTGTTTGATTTTAAATCTGAGTACACGGTGTGGGTAAGCATCTAGGAAAGGTAGTAATACAGAGGAAGAATGTTACGTAATAATTGTTTATCGTCAATGTGGACAGTTAGCTTTCTTCCAGAGAAGGAGTTGTACATAGCACACGCTATACACTGAGAATTGCTTCGTTACTTTATAAACGCAGATTGTTTGAAGTAAGCAGTTCGAGCTTTAATTAAAAAGAACCTAAAAAAACTAAATAGTATGTCATCTAGTCTTCGTCAATTTACGAGCGAAGAAAATGCTTTTTAATTCTAAACTTTAGTTCAGTGCCAAAGTTGATGGTGACAATGGTCTCCGAAAGGTTGGGAACTACTGATATAGAGGCACCAACACCTTCACCAACATTCGTGGTCACAGCTTAATATTTTCGAGGTGATAATTAAAACCTTATGACTACTCCTCGTACCCGTAACTGCTAACATTTACTGGCAACGGCTGTAATGCCCTACCGTCGCACTCGATGAAAGACTACCCGAGAAGATTTGAGTCAAGAGCTGATACCGAGCGATAACGGCGGCTGGCGCTCTGGACACCTGAGAGAGTAGGTATCCAAGCGCTTTATGTGAAGTTCGCTCCGCACTCCTGATCCTAGATCCTCAGATTTTCCTCTTTCCTTCTTTTGAACGAACTAGCTCCGAAGATCTCTTTCCCAGATAAGAGTACGCTTCTGCAATTCCAACCGAGAATTTTCTCCAAACGTGAAACCAAGTTGTAGATAATGTAACAAAAGATATGTATAATATTCGGTCGCTCTCTTATATTTATCGCTTACGTTGAATAAAATTGTGAAGAAGAACAATGGAATGTTACTCTTTTCTAGTACTATACCTTCTCTCTGTCTCCCCTACTGTCCTCTGTCCAATAAAAGACAACAAGCCTGACGATTAGTTAACTATTTTTTCCTTATGCCTAAATTAATATGACTGTATTATCACACCTTTATTGTGATCTCTGGGTACTCCATTAACCTCCATATTATTGTTTAGTGTTTTACGTTATACAGTTCTGCGTCTGATTTTGTCTCTGATACTGGCGCTATGTTACGTATCAAGATTTCAGCTTCTTCGCTTATATTTACTTTGCTTGTTTTCATAGAGATGGTATTCAAAACTTATTCTTGCTTTACCCACACACTGTTCAAATAGTGTTCACATCGGTTCACCTGGACTGGAACGAGGTCGCCGGCGGCCACAGCAAAACCCCACACCTAACATCTACATCTACATTCCACAAACCACCTTATGGTGTGTGATGGAGTGGTACCAGTGTCACTCCCCCCCACTCCGAAACCAAACGTTCTGTTCTTCTTAGGATCCTCTCTATTTCAACTATCAACCTTATCTGGTACGGATCGCATATTGACAAGCAGTATTTAAGTATAGGTAGAACGACCGTTTTGTAAGCCACTCCCTTTGCTGATGGACTATATTTCCTGAGGTTTCTCCCAATGAATCTCATTCTACCACCTACCTTACCCGCGATTAATTTTTTGTCGTTGTTCCATTTCAAAGTCGCTTCGTATACATACTCCTGACATTTTATACAAATAACTGCTTCCAGTGATTGTTCCGGAGTCGTGTAATCATATATAGAGGCGCCGTCTGTCTATGTATGCGCAATAACTTATACTTATTTGTGTTAAGGGCCAGTTGGCAATCCCTGCACCAAACGTCGAACCTCTTAAGATCTTACTACATTTCGGTGCAATATTCTAGCGTTGTAACTTCCTGTATACATCAGCATCATCCGCGAAAATTTTCATGGAACTTCCAACGTTACATACACTGAAGAGCCAAAGAAACTCGTACACCTGCCTAATACCGTGTAGGGCCCCCGCGAGCACGCAGAAGTGCCGCAACACGACGTGGCATGGACTCGACGAATGTCTGAAGTAGTGCTAGAGGGAACCGACATCATGAATCCTACAGGGCTGTCCGTAAGAGTACGAGGGGGTGGAGATCTCTTCTGAACAGTACGTTGCAAGGTATCTCAGATTTGCACAATAATGTTCATGTCTGTGGCCAGCGGAAGTGTTTAGACTCAGAAGAGTGTTCTTGGAGTCACTCTGTAGCAATTCTGGACGTTTGGGGTGTCGCATTGTCCTGCTGGTATTGCCCAAGTTCGTCGGAATGCACAATGGACATGAAGGATGCAGGTGATCAGACAGGGTGCTAACGTACGTATCGTTCGTCAGAGTCGTGTCTAGACTTATCAGGGGTCCCATATCACTCCAATTGCACACGCCCCACACCATTACAAAGCATTCACCAGCTTGAATAGTCCCCTGCTGACTTGCAGGGTCCATGGATTCATGAGGTTGTCTCCATACTTTTAAACGTCCATCCGCTCGTTACAATTTGAAACGAGACTCGTCGACCAGGCAATATGTTTCCAGTCGACAGTCCAATGTCGGTGTTGACGGGCCCAGGCAAGGCGTAAAGCTTTGTGTCGTGCAGTCAACAACCGTACACGAGTGAGACATCGGTTCCGAAAGCCCATATCGATGATGTTTCGATGACGCTGACACTTTTTGATCGCCCAGCATTGAAATCTGCTGCAATTGCGGATTGCACTTCTGTCACGTTGAACGAGTGTTTTTCGGGCCGCAAAGATGTTGGAGATTTGATGTTTTCCCACATTTCTGATATTCATGATACACTCGACAAATGGTCGTAAGGAAAATTCTCAACTTCATCGCTACCTGGGAGGTGCGGTGTCCCATCGCTCGTATGCCGACTATAACATCACATTCAAACTCACTTAAAATTTGATAACCTGCCATTGTAGCAGCAGTAACCGATCTAACAACTGCGCCAGACTCTTTTAGTCTTACATAGGCGTTGCCCACCTCCGCATCGTATTCTGCCTCTTTACATATCCCTGCATTTGAATAACCCTGCCTATACCAGTTTCTTTGGAGCTACAGTGTAGTAGGCCATTTCTACGTACTATGAAAACTAATTTTCCTGTGACATTCCCGTGGTGCGCGCTCGACGTTACTTTTACGTATGAAGACTTCTCCGGGTCGAGAATGACAGGCCATGTTCTGTTAGCCAGAAACTCTTCATTCCAGCCAGACGCCAACCGCCTGGCCTAGCAGCGGAGTACAACAGTGTGCGTGCGGCAGTCAACGTGTTGGCCATCTCTACATAATGTCAGAATACGAGCATTTTTATGTTCACTTCTGTATCCGCCTAGTAATGTTCTTTCATTTATTCTTCTGGCTTACGGTCTTGTGTAAGTCTCTGTGGCTGTTGCCATTTCGCGTCTTGCGTTCCAAGTGCCTCAACTGAGAAACTTAGCTGACTACGGTAAGTGTGTGAGGGAACAGACCTCAGCTTACTTTGTGCGAAGCCGCCAGCACTTCTCCAGTACCTTTATTGTTGATGCGAATTCGTTAATCCACATCTGATTCACAGTAAGAATCGGGTACCCAAAATCTTTTTGATTCTGTTCAAACTGTCAGATGATGCTGAGAAATTCACTTCCTCATTTGATTTTGGTTTACAGTCAACTAATGTGTCACACATTTCGCACTTAGTTTTCTCATTATAAATTAGTCACGTAAATTGTATTATACTGATTCTTGTGATATACCTACGTCGTCAGCTACTTTCTACACCTTTAATGGGCATAGCCAAATACTATATTCTGGAGCATTCTCGACGCTTATTTTCACAGTTGCAGTTTTGAGAGTTCCTTCACATGGATCGCTTTCGAGAGTGTAAATTTCAATTCAGTCTCCCATTGCTTAACTTCTGGAGCAGACGATGCACAGTCCTCCCAAATCTTTACTGACTTTGGACTAATTTTTCTTTGCGGTAAACCGACGAAAACTATTGAATTTTATGACGGAAATTTATCCATTTGAACGAAATTCGCTCAGCATAAGCAGTTCAGGAAGATACATAAAGCGTTTTGACCGAAGACAACATCTGTGTTCACAACACGTGGAAAGATATAACAAAAGACAAAATTCAGAGATATAAGCATCTACTCAGTGAAAGGAGTGGCGCTTTGTACCTCGACCTCGTACATCTCCGTTTTATTGTGAGAATGGATTAACCCTAGGACGCCTAAGGAGGAGTTCGTTGAACTCACAATTTTTTTATGTCCCCTGCTTTTGCCCAAGTAACTTTCATACTACATATTTCATTTGAGTTATTGTTTGTTGGCTATTTTATGAAACTTTAGTGTCAATATATTTTATAGAAAATTCCTGCTTTGAAAGAAAAAAATAAATGAACTTATTATGGGTCCAACAAACCCCCCCTTAGGTTTCCATGCTACAGAAAATTTCCCTTAGTAGGATTTCGTATTTCTCACCTCTACAACAGTGCAAGTTAGTTTCTTGTTGGTTGGTATTCTTTATTCACAGCAATCAGTTTACTTTCAGAGGAAGTGATTGTTGATGTCAGTCAGCTGTTATTTATCTTATAAACTTGCAGTGAGTTAGTGCAGTTCCCTACTGTTCACACCCAGACTTAGAAAGAGCTCTGAATGAAGTTTTAGATGAAGATTCTGACTCGAGGAGTGAAAGTGAATATGAGGATGGTGTTATGGAGTATGATTCAGATCGGGAAAGTGATGTGGATGTTAGAGATGATGAAGATAGCGCAACTTCAGGCAGTGACCATCAGGATATTATTGTGGCCAAGTCTGGAAGAAGGTACGTAACCACGCAGCCTAGAATTCCTCGGAGGTCTGCTGCTAATATAGTAAGAGAGCAGGCAGGAGTAACTCCAGCTGGTGTTTACCACTCACCTGGAGAAGCCTTGAAGTTACTTCTTACGCCTGACATCATGGATGTTGTAGTAAAACATTCAAATGAAGAGACAAAGAATTGTATGACTTTATAGGAATCAAGTTACTTATGGGAGCAAATAAGGACAATTCTGTCAGAGTACACGATCTTTGGTCAGACGTAATTGGTCGGCTAGTTTACAAGAGTATTATGGCAAGAGGACGTTTCAAGGAACTTATTGCAATCATAAGGTTTGATGACAAAAGTACCCACCAGCTAAGAAGGGAAGCAGACAAGTTCACAGCAATCCGTGATGTTTTCAACAAAGTGAATGATAGGTTTCCACTACTGTATAAACCAGGGGTCCACCTCACCATTGATGAGATGCTCAGCTTGTTTAGAGGGAGCTGCCCCTTCAAAGTATTTATGAAGGATAAACTGAGCAAGTATGGCATCCTTATACGCATGATGTCCGGTGCAGTTGACAGATACGTCTTGAATATGGAACCCTACGCAGGTAATGTTCAGAATTTGTCGAAAGAACAACGGGGTTCAGCAGCTGCCGTCAAACGCCTGGTAATACCAGTGAAAAATATTACTACAGACCGATACTACACATCGGTGGATTTGGCGGAAGAGTTATACCAAGACTACAAAGTTACTACAGTAGGAACTCTCCAGTGAAACAGAGAGTATATTCCAGACATAATGAAGAACACGTCAAATCGAGAGCTATATTCATCAATGTTCTTGTTCACATGCCCATCAACAGGTAGGCCTCCAGTAACTTTGTGTCCTACATAGCAAAAACGAAACCAAGTAAAAACTTACTGATGTTGTCAACAATGCACCAAGATAAAGGCACTATTGGAGGAGAGAAGAATAAAACTGAGATAAATGCATATTATAATTCCACTAAAGGTGGAATTGATACCATTGATCAAATGACGTGTATGTACACCTGCAAGAGGGGAACAAAGAGGTGGCCTCTATCTGTATTTTATTCTCTCATCGACATTTGTGCTATCAATGCAACCACCATATTCATCCAGCAACATCCAAGATGGAATGAAAAGAAACACAACAAACGGAAACTTTATCTTCTGCAAGCTGGTGAAATTGCAGGTAGAAGAAAGAAGTGCCAGTGCAGGAGGGTTATCTAACCAAATTGTTCAATCAATGGAGACTATTCTACAAAAGAAAGTCAAAGAAGTGACAACAGAAGCACGTCAGCCTCCTGCAGGGAAAGGTCGGTGTCATATTTGTGTAAGAGAAGCTAAAACAAAGAAGCAGAAGTACAACAATCTAAGTAAACCAAAACAGTATTGCGGTCAGTGTCATACACGTGTGTGTCATACTCATATGTCAATTTTTTATTCATTCAATCCAATATCCTTAACAATTAACAACATTTATAAATTGATGCCTTAGCTAAAATACATAAACCATTTGGAAAGTTGTAATTTTTCGTCAGTAAACGTATTTAATACCTGTGGGCTCACCGAACCCCCGCCCCCCCCCCCTCTTAGGCATCCAAGTTAGAAAAAAAGGCTTGGGCGTCCTAGGGTTACTCTGTTCGGTTCTAGGTGATAAGCAAGACTTCACTAGCTTTCATTCGCTCTTATTGAAGGTTTATTTTTGTCTCTAGGTCGCGTCTTATCAGGAATATGAAAAATGGGTACTATCAGCGGTAAACCTTTATCAAGAAAGTATTGTGGGATTTCCTTGTCGTCCCAAGCATTATCCTTGGTAATGGAACTGCCATTTCGAAACCACGTATTATGCAACGTTGTGGGTGTGTAGGCCTTGTTCCGTAATCGCGTGTCATTCGCTTGAAGCTTATGAGGACCGACAGTTGATTATTTTTCTTCCTCTTTTGTGTTTCTTACACGTGACGTTTCTTCGTAATGATACGTTATAGTTGCGAAACTAAATTACAAAATAAAAGTCAAAACTGCACGCTGCGGTTTTCGCTTCCGCGAAGCGCAGATTGGAAGGTCACTTAGTACGTTTGATGGCAGAACTTTCTAGACGCTGGTGTAGCAACAGTCTGCTCGCTGTACATGTCTCACGCCTGAATAGCACACAGTTCGCTTTGACATAAAACATCCTTGACGCAGTTCACATTCCTAGACAGACGTTTAGGCGTGCTAGTTGTCTTCGAATTACGGTTTGTGGTGAACCATAAACCATAACTAGATTGTCATCAAAATGTTGAAACATTTTTGCAACTAATACTCTCATAAAATATGCATGACCCTGTCTATAATAGTATTCCAAAATAAAAAATTATGACTTTTTCTAGAATATTGTCATTTTGGGTGACGCCGTTAACGAGCGGCTACGTTAACTTGTTTTAACAGGAGTTCTAATGGCTCTCTGTATTGGCTATACTATTTCATTTATTCCTTAGTGTGAGATGTTTATGAAAAGTGTGGCATTCAAAAAAGAAATTAAAATTGATCTACAAGTGGAATGCTTCCGTGAGTGCACTGATTGAATCAATGAGTCCAATGTTTAATACGATTGTGAGTGCAAGCCCAACTAAGTATTCAACTTTAATTTTTTACAAGTTTTACAACAATTTCCGTGAAAATGTCTTCTTCGTATTCGTTCAAACGTATCAAGTGCTGTTCTACGAGAAGTTTGCTTTTGGTTGGAGCAAATCACTAAGAAGCTACGTGACTACCACACGCTATGTGGTGCTATACTTCATCTGCTCCTTAATGCACAAGCACACCAGAACCACGCTGTAGAGGCTGAATGTCTATCATCTCATCATAATTTAAACACAAGGATTTAATTATCTAGTGTCGTAGCAGTGCATATCCGTAACGCAGAAACGTTCGCAAACTTCTTCGAAGTCGATGCTGTCAATCTCTGGAACCAGCTGCCCTGCACTCTGCGCGCAATTCAGTGCCCTGTTGTTTTTAAAGGACAAGGTGAATCATTTTCTTCAGTCACCCGCGTGACTTGCTGTGTTGGGTTCTGAGGAGCGAGATAATCCATGACGGTCTCGATCAGAGTTACATCGCGGCTTGCTTTCGGAAGGAGTTTCCTAAGAGCGATTTCAAGTCTGATGCTCTCAAGCCAAAGCAAGGCCCCTCTCATGATCATCATTGGATTCTTAAGACGGTGTAGTTCACAGTCTTTTAGTTGTTGTAGTGTATATAGAAAGACACGATCGTTTTCTGGGCATTTGAATCCATAAACAAAATGATATCAAAATGTAATGAATTGGCAACCAAATCACAAAAGTAAACGCAATAGATTAATTTTCACCAGCAAAGAATATAAATAAAATCTACCGAAAGAAGCAAAGCAATGTCGTTAAGTTTTTAATATAAAAAGCGAAACCTGTAAATTCACATATTCTAGCCAAATAGATTTGCTGCTAGTTCGTATTTGTAAAAATAAAATTGCGGCACTTATTTCTGACGTAAACTTCCAGAAATCCATCTGCCAGCGAGTTAAAAAAAACTAACAGCGCCAACTAACAGCCGAAAGATAATTAATCATTTGCCACATACAGAGGGGAACAAATGTGTTACTAACTTACTACTAAGTAGTACTCGTGCAAATCAGTTCATGTGGTGGAATGGGTTTGAGTGCTTACCTTTTCTCCTTTAAGATGTACTAGTATACCTTACTGCTCAAGCCACTTCTGCAGTGTACCATTTTTCTAGCTTTCAGACATAATCCTTCTGAAAATAGGACACTTTTAGTTTTATGCTGTTTGAAGCACTGAAAGCATACATTTACGGGCCGAAACGTTACGACCACCTCCTCAATAACATGCTGGGTCATCTTTGTAACGCAGTATATCACCGCTTCTTAGTATCATCGATTCTACAGTTCGCTCGTAGCTTTGTGGAGCTATGCGGCACAAGTCATGTAATTCCCGTAAATAACTGGCGTCTGATGAGCGGTGATGGCGCTCGATAGCGACTCAGATGGGAACTATCAGATTCACATCTGGCGAATTTGGCGGCCAAGACATTGCGGGATTTCACTTCCATGCTCCTCAAATCATTGTAACACGATTCTGCCTTCGAGACACGCACAGTTACACTGGTGAAAGATGACGTTCTCGTCAGGGAAGACATCAAGCATGAAGAGATGCAATCTTGCAGTGGACCGGGTTGATAATGTTTTGGCTTATCATTATCTGTTTTCAAGCCTTCGCCACACCTCGTGAGTCTTCCACGCTGTCCTGTGTTCGTCGCTTCACGTCGTAATCATTTTCCATAAGTTAATTTCACGTTTTCACTAGTGACGAACTGATCATCTTACCACACACTTGGAGGTCAGCAAAAACATCTCTTCCTGGCTTCCATCCACAGTATTTCCTTAACCCTGGCTGTTATATGATGTAAATTATTGATGTTGTACAACAGCAACCAACCACAAATTAATTTGGTTTACTTTAATGAAAGAGCACCACTACCAGCTTGAAACTGATGCACTTCGTAAAGAGGCGTCTTGCATGCTTTCGTCAAAGTAGCAAATGGTTTGACGAAAACATGTAAACCATCCAATGATGAACCGTATCAGTTAGAAGTCGGTTACAGTACCTTTTCAGTGAACAAAACCAAAAATAATTTGTGGCCGTTTCTGTTGTATACCATCACCACCGTCAGGTTTGCCTCATTCAGAAATGTACAGTTACTCAAGAAAAATCGACTGAAACTCACATATGTGGCCCAATACCTGAAAGATACGTTTCGAATATATACAATTAAAATTGTCAAAAGAGGAAATGCCGCTGGACCTGATGGGATACCAGTTCGATTTTACACAGAGTACGCGACGGAACTTGCCCTCCTTCTTGCAGCGGTGTACCATAGGTCACTAGAAGAGTGTAACGTTCCAAAAGATTGGAAAAGGGCGCAGGTCATCCCCGTTTTCAAGAAGGGACGTTGAACTTACGTGCAGAACTATAGACCTATATCTCTAACGTCGATCAGTTGTAGAGAATTTTGGAACACGTATTATGTTCGAGTATAATGACTTTTCTGGAGACTAGAAGTGTACTCTGTAGGAATCAGCATGGGTTTCGAAAAAGACGATCGTGTGAAACCCAGCTTGCGCTATTCGTCCACGAGATTCAGAGGGCCATAGACACAGGTTCCCAGGTAGATGCCGTGTTTCTTGACTTCCGCAAGGCGTTTGATACAGTTCCCCACAGTCGTTTAATGAACAAAGAAAGAGCATGTGGACTATCAGACCAATTGTGTGATTGGATTGAAGAGTTCCTAGGTAACAGAACGCAGCATGTCATTCTCAATGGAGAGAAGTCTTCCGAGGTAACAGTGATTTCAGGTGTGCCGTAGGGGAGTGTCGTAGGACCGTTGCTAATCACAAATATATAAATGACCTTGTGGATAACATCAGAAATTCACTGAGGCTTTTTGCGGATGATGCTTTAGTACATCGAGAGGTTGTAACAATGGAAAATTGTACTGAAATGCAGGAGGATCTGCAACGAATTGACGCATGATCCAGGGAATGGCAATTGAATCTCAATGTAGACAAGCGTAATGTGCCGCGAATACATAGAAAGAAAGATCCTTTATCATTTAGCTACAATAAAGCAGGTCAGCAACTGGAAGCAGTTAATTTCATAAATTATCTGGGGGCAGGCATTAGGAGTGATTTAAAATGGAATGACCATATAAAAATAATAGTTGGTAAAGCAGATGCCACACTGAGATTCATTGGAAGAATCCTAAGGAAATGCAGTCCGAAAACAAAGGACGTGGGTTACAGTTCACTTGTTCGCCCACTGCTTGAATACTGCTCACCGGTGTGGGATCCGTACCAGATAGGGTTGATAGCAGAGATAGAGAAGATCCAACGGACAGCAGCGCGCTTCGTTACAGGATCATTTAGTAATCGCGAAAGCGTTACGGAGATGATCGATAGACTCCAGTGGAAGACTCTGCAAGAGAGACGCTCAGTAGCTCGGTACGGGCTTTTGTTGAAGTTTCGAGAACATACCCTCACCGAGGAGTCAAGCAGTATATTGCTCCCTCCTACCTATATCTCGCGAAGAGACCATAAAGATAAAATCAGAGAGATTAGAGCCAACCTTTTTTTCCACGAACAATACGAGACTGGAACAGAAGGGAGAACTGATAAAGGTACTCAAGGTACCCTCCGCGGAGTATATATATATATATATATATATATATATATATATATATATATATATATATATATATAATGGGTTACCGACGTTGCCACAGCACTCAGCGATGGCGGCTGCAGGAAAGTGATTTGTTAATGTGTTTACGCTGTGTCATAAGAAATTCTACTTACTGCTTTTTCCGCGGCTTACGTGACAGGCGCCTTACGTGTGTAGCTTTTTTTAAAGGTGATCATAACGGCTGTATGTAGAATGTAATGTTCTGTTCCTGTTGTTGTTATTGATAACGATGTGATGAGATAAAGGGGATGGCCGTCGACCCTTGGCGGACTGTCCATCATCAATAGTGTCACATGCTCTCAATCCGCGGAACACTGTCGATTTGAAATTGAATCGAGACGTTGTCGTAAAAATACCTATGGTGATCAGGGTAGCATGAAACGTCGCGAGTTGTACACGTATTGGGGGGAGCTATGTTGAAATCCTGGCTTCGCTGACGTAATTTAGGCTTTTTGCGGTTCACATGAATCAGTTTAAACAGGCATTAAGTTGGTTTCATTAAGATCAGTTTTCTTGAGATCGGCAAGCTCCTACCCACGAATCAGCACGGTTTTAAAAAGCATCGCTCTTGCAAAACTCGGCTTGCTCTTTTCTTACATGAAGTACCGCGAACTGTGAATGAAGGGCAACAGGCGGAGTCCATATTTCTAAATTCCGAAAAGCATTTGACACGATGACCACCTGCAGAGTGTTTACGAAGGTACGAGTATATGGAACAGGTTCCCAGGTATGTGAGTGAGTGGCTCGAAGACTTCTTAAACAGTAGAACCCAGTACGCTGTTCTAGACGCCGAGTGTTATTCAGAGACAAGTGTGTCGTCAGAATTTCCCCAGGGAAATGTGATATGACCGCTTTTGTTAGCTATATACATAAATCATCTGACGGGCAGTGTGGACAGCGATCTGCGGTTGTTTGATGTTGATGTGTACGGGAAGGTGTCGTCGTTGAGTGACTGTAGGAAAATGCAAGATGACTAAGACAAAATTTGTAATTGGTTTGATGAATGCCAGCTAGCTCTAAATGCAGAAAAACGTAATTTAATGAAGATGTGTAGGGAAAACAAACCCTAAATGTTCGAATACGGCGTTAGTGGTGTGCTGCTTGACACAGTAACGTCGCTTAGATATCTGAACGTACAGCTGCAAAACGATATGAAATGGAACGAGCATTTGAGGACTGTGGTAGGGAAGGCGCAGGGTCGACTTCGGATTATTGGGAGAATCTTGGGAAAGTGTGGTTCAATCTGTAAAGGAGACCTATATAGAACGGTAATGCGACCTGTTCTTCAGTATGCTCAAGTGTTTGGGATCCGCACTAGGTCGCAGGAAATCATCGAAGCAGCTCAGAGGTGGGCTGCTAGATTTGTTACCGGTGGGTTGTGATAACTCTCAAATATTACGGAGGTGCTTCGGGAACTCAAATGGGAATCTCTGGAGGGAAGGCGATGTTCTTTTCGAGGAGCACTAAAGAGAAAATTTAGAGAATCAGCATCTACAGGTGACGGCAGAACGGTTGTACTACCACTAACATACATTTTGCGTAAGGACCACGAAAATAAAATATGAGAAATTAGGACTCATTTAAACAGTAGTTTTTCCCTCGCTCTATTTGCGAGTGGAACAAAACTAGTAGTGAGTAGTTTTATTACAGGGTATCCTCCGCCACATGTCGTACGGTGACTTGCGGAGTATGTATGTAGATGTACATGTACATTATTTATTTCTTGAATCTTGCTAGCACTGTGCTGCCGATATAAATGGGACAGAAAGCAGTAAACCAAGGTAGGACAACAATGAAAGAGTGAAATGAGCAGTTTGGTATGTAAACTATAAAAAAAGTCTCCACACTTGCTCTCCTGCTTCACTTGTGAATGGGAGTATTATCTGCATAGTTACCTAAGAACACCACTCTTACTTATCTCATGATGCTTGGGTATTTCTCATCGTATGTCTTCTCAATGGAGATAATAGGTCTGCCTCAGAATAACGCTGTAGCAGTACACAATATTCTGACGAAATACGTCATCTTTTTGTTGCAGAGAGCTCTTGCAGACACAGATTTCATGCTATTGCAATGAGAGGGAGAGATTTCGATCATTTAGCAAGTGAATATAAATTTTGGCATTTAATTTTCCACCACAGAAATTGCGTCAGTTTTCTAAAGCATTCCACTAGACTGTAAAGTTCGTTTCAGTCAATGTTTACACTAATAGTTTAATGGCTATGCTGACTTCGACTGATTATCCCTAATTATCCAAAAATATCGAATTCCGATGTATAAAACGGCTATAAACATCTAATCACTTTAGGAATGAGTTAACATGCCAAATATTTGACGTTAAGCACGTAAAATATTTGTGGTTGATGGCGTCAAATCCTAAATACGATGATTTTATTAGTTTAGGATTATTCAATGGATGAGTTTAGGATAGGTAATTTCAACTCTGTTTTAACGCGTCTCAATGTTTGTGACGTCTTGTCTGCTGAACGCTGTGTTGTACAATGCTACAATTTTGCAGGTACATTCATTGGTATATTTCGATACTGTTTCAAAATACGATGGCTATTGAGAAAGTAGGGAACGTTTTGGCATTAAAAAAACTAAGTACAAGAAATACATTTTATTATATACATCTGAAAGAGCGACTGAATTACTACTTTTCCAAATAGTCCCCAAACACACTGAGGCACTTATGATAGCGGTGGACAAGCTTTGAAAGACCTTTGTCGTAAAATTCTGCCACCTGAGACTTCAGCTAGTCGCCCGCATCTCGTGGTCGTGCGGTAGCGTTCTCGCTTCCCACGCCCGGGTTCCCGGGTTCGATTCCCGGCGGGGTCAGGGATTTTCTCTACCTCGTGATGGCTGGGTGTTGTGTGATGTCCTTAGGTTATTTAAGTTTAAGTAGTTCTAAGTTCTAGGGGACTGATGACCTAAGATGTTAAGTCCCATAGCGCTCAAAGCCATTTAGCCACTTCAGCCAGTGAGTCACGCCCGCCTGGAGTTCCGCGTCGTCACCAAAGCGCTGGGTTGCAAGCCAGTTCTGGGAAACAAGCGGAAGTCGATTGGTGCGAGATCGGGGCTGTGGGGTGGATGAGGGACAATTTCCCAGTTAAATGAATTAAGGAGTTCTTTAGTGCGGTTTGCCGTGTCAGGTCGGGCATTGTCGTGCAAAAACAAAACTTTGGACGTCAGTTTTCCTCGGTATTTGTTTTGAACTGCTCTTCTAAGGCTGTGCAAAGTTTGACAGTACCGGGAGAATTTGTGGTTGCTCCACTTTCGAGAAAATCAATGAGAAGCACACCTTGTCTCTTCCAAAACACTGTCGCCATCAACTTCCTTGCTGACAAGGTTTGCAGACATTTTCTTGGTTTTGTGCCCCCACTCCATGGACTGTAATTTTGTCTCGCAATTGACGTGTTTCATCCAAGTCTCGTCACTGGTTACGATTCGATCCAGTAATGAGACGTTCGTGCTGTCATGGATGGATGCTGACTGAGCTGCCGACCACGCATCTACCAAAATATACGCGATCGGTGCGCGCCTGGCTGCGTCAGACGGAAACTTTCCCTACTTTCTGAATAGCCCTCATATGTTATGATAGTTAGTACTAAAGAAGTAATAAATTAACACGTCATGGTTAGTGCTGAAGTTTCACTACATGAACAGCAAAAATACAGCAAGCAATAAACTTTTTTATTTTAATTATTTTGTGTGTGTGTGTGTGTGTGTGTGTGTGTGTGCGAGTGTGATGAGTGTGTGATGTGTATGTGTGTGTGGTGGAAAATGGGGACGGGGGGGGGGGTGCCGAGAAGACGTTTCGAAGCGATTGGAACGATTGGAAATAATATATAGTTTGTTGGAAGTCGATAAGCGCTTTCATTCTGTGTTTTGGATGAATATTGTCTGGATAATATGCCCTGAGTTACACTGCCGCAAGACATGCACTTAGTTTCTAACTTTGATATTTGACTTATTGTGTAAAGCTTTAACGTAAGATTATGCTTCTTGATGAGTATTTTATGACACTGTTGTCCTGGAAACTCTTAAGCAGGCAACTTGTGACTGGAACTTTAAGACCGTTCTATACATTCTATGTAACAAAGATCGTCAGGTATTGCGAGAAAACGGTGCAGCCCCAGACTTACGATGGGCAGACGAACGTTTGAGCTATACTTACTCCTACTACGATTTCTTGAAACAAAAATATGAAACTCACGGCTTAGCCGACAGACTCAACAGTTGTGCAAAGTAATGTTGCCCGAAGCCCAACAAAAGCAAAAAAGAGGGAAAATAACGGGTTGGTTAGAGACGGACCTGAAGTTCTGCTTGGAAATGGAAGGGAAAGAATATGAGTCGTGTGCGTTTCCAATGGAATCATCCCAGCTTTCGCCTCAAGCGACTCGGTGAAATCAGGACGGTCGGACAAGGATTTGAAGAGCCATCCTCTCAGATGTGAGTTCACAGTCTTAATCTGAAGCTGAACTGGCCCAGTGATAAGAGGTACAGGTGCTCAAACAATAGGCTACAGCTAAATAGCAACCTTCACCTTTCGTTATGACGAGTAACTACAGTTGAACTTCAGGCTGTGTGAATCCGAAAGACTTTTCAAAAAAGATTAAATATTATATGTATTATTTAACTTTGGTTTCATGGACTGTGCAGGACATGCTGTGTTTTTCCTTTCATTTCTCTTTATTTATTACTTATTCCGAAGAAATTATATTCATTACTGGCTGCTACCCGCGACTATGTACGCATATTAGTAGCTTTTTTATGATGAGTGACGGCAAGTAAGTAAACTACAGTACATGCAATAACGTCAGCTGCTCTCACGTGTCTGGCCGATCCGGTAAGCGTAGAAGGATGCACAGATGCGCCCCCCTCCCATTCAGCTAGCTCAACGTAGGACGACGAGGCACACACAAAGCGTTGCTGCCGAGCAGTTCATGCGGGCGGGTATGGGCAGGTGCGCGCGTCTGTGCATCATGCTACTTAAGTACTTATACGTTACTCTTCGTACATTATGCAAGAAATTTAGTAATTCTTTAACATGGTTCATGTTCACTGATGTAAATGCTTCACATTAATTGTCGACTTTTCTTTTTGTTTACTTTCTAAGGTTCTTTCTCGGGGTTCAAATTTCATGGAAATTGGTTCAGCGTGGAAACGTAATAGTTTCATCCGCACATATTATTTTATAGTATCGATGTTGGTAAATTCTAAGTATCACACAGTTACCTCTGGACTGTGGGGACTTGCCCCACATCAACACACACAACATATCACAATTTGGAGGGAGGAGGTGGACTTATCGCTTCCAGTGTTGGCAATTCTACCTATCATTGGCTATAGACTAGGGTAATACATAAAAATAATCAGTAGTGTATGTGTGTGCGGTTGTGTGTGTGTGTGTTTGTGGGTTGGTGTGTGTGTGTGCGCGCGCTATCTGGGCAACAGTCTACAGGTACCCCACCGAATACTCTGTGTTTCGTCAGGATGAGTCAACGACAAAAATAGATGAGTTCGAACAGAACATGATTGTAGGTGCCCGCGTCGACTGTCGGAGATCATAACGAGAAGTTGGAACGTAAGTGAAGCATTAAACACGCTCATCGGTCAGATGTGCGTAAGAAATTAACTGATAGTTCCCATTTTAATGCCTACAGCAGGCGAGTCAGTTGTCAGATATTTCGAAGAAAACGTCCGTTGGTGCTCAAAAACAGAGATCAAGGGCCGGCCGGAGTGGCCGAGCGGTTCTAGGCGCTTCAGTCTGGAACCGCGCGACCGTTACGGTCGCAGGTTCGAATCCTGCCTCGGGCATGGATGGGGGTGATCTCCTTAGGTTAGTTAGGTTTAAGTAGTTCTAAGTTCTAGGAGACTGACGACCTCAGATGTTAAGTCCCATAGTGCTCAGAACCATTTGAACCATTTAGAGATCAAGGATAGAATGATGCGCAGAGAGGCGTTGGAACTCAATTCTCGGGGTAGTGCTACTGTCCAAAATCCATCGCTCTGAAGATCGTTATTCGTGTACTGAAAGAAATTTTGTGAAGGATGAATCACCTGGAGAATACCTGATATTTGTATGGTTTTGCTGCAGCGAAATTTGATGGAGATGATTCATGGCGGGTTTTTTTTTCTCGAACCATAACGACGGAGCTGACCCTCCATGGTATACAGAATACGTCAGAACACTGTTGCAAAAACAGCGAAAAAAAGCATACCAAATTTAAACGAAAGTAAAATTCCCAACGTTGGCGATCTTTTACAGCAACTCGAAATTTAGCGCAGCTTCACTGCGACATCTTTTTAATAGATTCCACAACAAAACTCTGTCTTGACATCTGGCAGAAAATCGAAAGACATTCTGGTCCTGTGTAAAGCACACCAGCGGCAAGACACAATCAGTACCTTCACTGCGCAATACCAGTGGTAAAGATTCCGGATGACACTGCCACTAAAGTGCAGTTCCTAAACATAGTTTTCCAAAATTTCTTCACCAAAGAAGACGAAGTAAATGTTGCAGAATTCTAATCAAGAACACTGCCAGCATGAGTAACTTACAAGTCGATACCCTTGGAGTACTGAAAAAACTTAAATCACTTAATAAAAGAAAGTCTTCCGGTCCAGATTGTATGCCAGTTATTTTCCTTTTAGAGTATGCTGATGCAATAGCCCCGTACTTAACAATCATATACAACCTCTCGTTCGACGAAAGATCCGTACCCAAAGACTGAACAATTGCGTAGGTCACACAAATATTCAAGAAAGGCAATAGGAGTGATCCACTAAATTAACCGAGCGTTCGGGAAGACGATGGTTCAAACCCGCGTCCGGCCATCCTGATTTACGTTTTCCGTGATTTCCCTAAATCGCTTCAGGCAAATACCGGGATGGTTCCTCTGAAAGGACACTACCGACTTCCTTCCCCATCCTTTCCTAATCCGATGGGACCAACGACACTGCTGTTTGGTTCCCTCCCCCAAATCAATCACCTAACCACTAAAATACAGGCCCATATCATTCACGTCGATATTCAGCAGGATTTTGGAACATGTATTGGGTTCGAGCATTATAAATTACCTCGAAGGGAACGATCTATTGACACATAGTCAACATAGATTTAGAAAACATCGTTCTTGTGAAACACAACTAGCTCTTTACTCACAGGATGTCTTGAGTGCTACTGACAAGGGATTTCAAATTGATTTCGTTTTTCTAGGTCTCCAGAAGGCTTTTAACAATGTACCTCACAAGCGGCCTGTAGTAAAATTGCGTGCTTACGGAATATCGTCTCGGTTATGGGACTGGATTCGTGATTTCCAGTCAGAGAGGTCACAGTTCGTAGTAACTGACGTAAATTCACTGAGTAAAATACAAGTGTTTTTTGGCGTTCCCCAAGGTAGTGTTATCGGCCGTCTGCTGTTCCTTATCTTTACAAACGATTTAGGAGATAATTTGAGCAGCCGTATTAGGTTGTTTGCAGGTGATGCTTTCGTTTATTGTATAGTAAAGTCATCAGAAGATAAGAACAAATTGCAAAAAGATTTAGAAAAGGTATATGTATGGTGCGAAAATTAGCAATTGACTCTAAATAATGATAAGTGTGAGGTCATCCACATGCGTGCTCAAAGGAATTCTTTAAACTTCGGCTACACGATAAACCAATGAAATCTAAAGGTCGTAATTCAACCAAGGGCCTAGGAATTACAGTTACGAAGAACTGAAATTGGAAGGAACACAGAGAAAATGTCGTGGGAAAGGCGAGCCAAATACTACGTTTGATTGGCAGAACACTTAGAAGATGCAACAGACCTACAAAAGAGCTTGCCTACACTCAGCTTGTCTGTCCTCGCCGGCCGGTGTGGCCGAGCGGTTCTAGGCGCTACAGTCTGGAACCGCGCGACCGCTACGATCGCAGGTTCGAATCCTGCCTCGGGCATGGATGTGTGTGATGTCCTTAGGTTAGTTAGGTTTAAGTAGTTCTAAGTTCTAGGCGACTTATGACCACAGCAGTTGAGTCCCATAGTGCTCAGAGCCATTTGAACCATTTTTGTCTGGCCTCTTTTGGAGTATTGCTGCACGGTATGGCATCGTTACCAGATATGATTAACGGATTACATCGAGAAAATTCAAAGAAGGGCAGCACGTTTGTATTAAGGCGAAATAGCGGAGAAAGTGTCACGCACATAATAAGGAATTTCGGATGAATATCATTAAAAGAAAGGCGTTTTTCGTTGTGGCGTGATCTTCTCACGAAATTTCAGTCACCGATTTTCTCTTCGGAATGCGAAAATATTTTGTTGACGCCCACCATCATAGGGAGAAACGATCATCATAATAAAACAAGGTAAATCAGAGCTCGCACGGAAAGATACAGGGTTTTTTTTTTTTTTTTTTTTTTTTTTTTTTTTTTTTTTTTTTTTTTTTTTTACGCGCTGTTCGAGATTGGAATAACACGGAATTACTGTGAAGGTTGTTCGATGAACCCTCAGCTAGACACTTAAGTGTGATTTGCAGAGTATCCACGTAGATGTAGGTTAGTTTTGGTTGATGGTAAAGTGCACGTTTATTCTGGCAACACAGAAACCAATTAATTTGCTCAACTGCTAGTAATGTGCAGCAATTGCCACGCCACAATATACACTTAAATAATACAGACCTGTGTTACCAGATGTCTACGACTATCATGTGGATAGGAGAGCAGGCAAAATTTTGACACTGACTTAGAAATAGGTTGTGCTGTAGACGTACGCAGAACACAAGGCTCGTTTCGAAAACAGTGAAGCTATGAAACTAATTAATTAGACAATTGTAATGCTTTGAGGCTTAAAACCCACACAGCAAATACCAGTGAGTGGTCCTGGCATATAAGAAAGGCAGCATTTCAGAGGAAAAAACTCTTGTGAGTCTGACGAGAATATAACATTGTTTTAACTGATAAGAAACCATTTTGCAAGCAATGGCACTAACTTCACCTTTGACTGGATCATCTGAGTCTGATCTGTAGTGCTCGAGCAAAGGCCTTCCAACCTACCACACTGCTTGAATAAAGGTATCTTGGGTGTGATCACAAATGGACTCTCGGATTTGCTTGAAGGTTTTTGCCTGCCATAGTTGTCTGAAGACAATCGCACACCGCTGCAAGAGAGCTCCCATTTTTCTAATGACAAGTTTGTAACGTTATTTGGGTATTTGGTAATTACAATATAAATAAATAAATACAACTGGAGTCGATTTTATTACGTGAGTTATGTGGCACTATGAATTACTCTGAAATTAAATAATTTATTAACTGAAACACAACTGTGTTGTAATGACACTAGTTATAGGTTTTCGACAAGATATGGAAACAAGGCGAGAAATACATGCTTGAAGATAAAGGCAGATGCTACCCAAGCCTGCAGGTTGCGCTGCTGTATTTGTCCACGAACGGCACCTCTACAGTGTCCTCAATACGTCGCAATTATCAGTCGAGGTCAGAACAGTGTTATCTATAGTTCTGAGTGCATTGTGCCGGGGCTAAGGGAATCCGACCGTGGAAAAATTGTTGGTGTTGATATCGTAGATGCTGCTGTAGCCAAGGTAACCGAAGTGTGTGGTATTCAAGAGACGCCCTGTGGTAGACTGATCCTCTTTCCGAGCAGAAAGAGGACAGACAATTATTGAGGAGGATTGTGACGAAAAATGAGAGGACGACAGTTGCAGAAGTCACTGCAGAACTTAATGTCGCACTTTAGAACCAAATCAAAACGAAGGGCGCTCCAAAAGTAGGAAATTGCAGGCCGAGCTGGTATTTCGAAAGCACTCATCAATGATGCAAATGCACGTAAAATGAAAACATCCTGCCGAAGCTGGACTACGAAGTAATGGAAGAAAGTCATTTGGTCGGATGCATTTTGTTTCACGTTGTTGCCAACTCCTAGTCGAGATTGCGTTCCAAGAATGTAAATGGCGAGGGTTCGGTGATGATTTGGACAGCCAAATCGCATAACTCAATGTTTACTCTGCAACGTCGATTTTCTGCCAAGGATTATGTGACTATTTTCGCTGATCAAGCCCATCCCATGGTATTTGTTCCCCAGTGATGAGCCGGCCGAGGTGGCCGATCGGTTCTGGGCGCTACAGTCTGGAATCGCGCGACCGCTACGGCCGCAGTTTCGAATACTGCCTCGAGCATGGATGTGTGTGATGTCCTTAGGTTAGTTAGATGTAAGTAGTTCTAAGTTCTAGGGGACTGATGACCTCAGATGTTAAGTCCCATAGCGTTCAGAGCCATTTGAACCCAATGGTGATGTTGTATTCCTCGACTTCAGGGCCACTATTCACACAGTCCGCATCGTCCAGAGCTGGTTTTGTGAGTACGAGGACTAACTGTCGCATCTCCCGTGACCACTACAGACACCAGATCTCAGTGTCATTCAGCCTTTGTGGTCTACTTTAGAGAATGGTGCGTGATCACTACCCACCTCCATCATCGTTGTCTGAACTATTTTGTAGGAAGAATGGTATAAGATTCCCTTGAAAACCATATAGGAATTTTATTTATCCGTTCACACACGACTGGAAGTGGTTTTGAATGTTAACGGTTTTCCTCAGCCGTATAAGACATGGTAATGCGCTGTGTTTGTGGCGTTCTATGTTTCTGTCCGCCCACTGTATATCAGCGACGCTAGCAGGCAGCTAAATTCACAAAAGCTGTCCCAACTTGTCTCTCGCAATTCGTGAATAAATGATCAAGCTGCTGAGTCTAAAACATACTTTCCTGTAAAGATTTTGAAGTTCCTCTGTGGTCTCACCCACGGAATAATCACGTCACGGTGTGACCTTGAGTCGCGAAATGATCGAAGCCTCAACATTTCAACTGCGTGGCTACTTATATCCAGGTTACAATACATCTTGCAACAGCAATGCCTCATGTTCTCCTCACCCGGAATCTCAACAGACAACTTCAGCTTACTGTACTTTCCTCCACTACATCTGCTAGTTTGCTTCCCATTGACCACTGCTGTCGTCTCTTTCCTATTATGCTCCTCCGTCCTGACGTGCATTGAATTACGATTAAATAACACAGCTTTTGAACCAATCGGTCAACATTGACAAAAAGTTTCGTAAAAAATCGTGCTCAAACGCGGATGAAAAAGGTATCGACCACTAGTGAATTGCTTCCCATAAAACATTATGTTAACATGAAGATTCTATTGCAGAGCTAAGCCATGCGTAATTTGCAAATTTTGAATATCAAATGCTGCATGCTGTGGTATGTGTATTAAATGTCTCAACGTTGGCTTTTAAGGAAATTCCATCTCAGCCTCTGTTTATGAAACACTGTGTAAGTACTTTGAAAGAACGCCAGTGGAGATAGATAGATGCTTACCTGAATTTACCGGCAAGTAACTGATCTCGGACGATTGCTATCTGCTCTACTCGTTGAGTGGCCTCTACTCCTTTTCGTCACCTACCGGAACGTGTCCAACGTAACAGCATGCTTTTCTGCTTGTCATGCTGGAAATACATTGGTCCAGTTTACACACGCAAACATTCCATCCTACAACATCGTTAAATTAAATCGCTGTATAAATTTTCTAAGTCGGGCAGCGTACTCACGGCTTAAGTTTGTTCTCTCAACCGCTCTGTAGTGCAGTCTGTGTCCCCACTGGACATCTTTACATAATCAAGCGCACACTCAGGAGCTCGCCAGTGACGCTTTGCGTGGCTTGGTGAGCCTGTGCACTCTGATCAGAAAAAGCAAATTTTCGCATTACAAGAAACTTAGTTTTTCCTAATAAGTACATTCTCACTGAAGCGTTGTGCTCTTAAGCTCTTTTCTCACGCTCGCAACAGTATGGGGCAAGTTTGAAAATCGTCTGGATGCTTGTCGTACATCCAGTGGAGACACAATCTGTTAAAGATAAATTAAAACTTTGCTCACAGATGTAATTGTAAAACATACCCCAATATTGTATGTGCATGAATATACGAGAGTGGTTTGATAAATCTGGTAGAAAAGCAAGGAAAAATGTTTGTTTCGTAAACAACTCACCTCACTTCTCGGCATAGTTTCCTTGGAGGGATATACACTTGATCCAGCGATCCTTCAACTTTTTCATCCCATCGGAAAACTAGGTACTGTCAAACTCTGCAAAATACTCGTTGACTTCAAGTATCACTTCCTTATTTGATAAAACTTTCTTCCCAGTAATCGGAAGTTTCAAGTTAGAGAACAGGAAGAAGTCACTTGGGGCTAAGTCTGGTGAACAGGGCGGATGAGGAACGAATTCAAAGTCTAATTCATGCTCTTTATCGTTGTCACCGCTGATGTGTGGCATGGTGCAGTATCCCGGTCCAAGAGCAGTTTTTTGCGTGCCGACCTTCGTCTTTTTTCAGTCAACGCAAGTTTCAAAACGATCCAGCAATGAAACATAATAGAGTCCAGTTATGGTTCTGTCTTTTTCCAACGAATCTATGAGGGTTATTCCTTGGAAATCCTAGAAAACACTGGCCGTCAACTTACCATCTGACAAAACGGTCTTTGCCTTCTTCGGTGCACTTTCACCAGTCTTTGTCCATTGTTTTGACTGCCGTTTTCACTCTTGTGTACAATGATCGATCCAGGTTTCATCAACAGTCACAAATTGGCGAAAATAGTCGTGCAAACTGCGATTAAACATGGCCAGACACTGTGTTGTAATGCTGTCCCGGATGCGCTTTTGGTCGACTGTGAGCAATTATGAGACCCATCGCGCACACAGCTTTTTCATAGCCAATTTTCCGTGCAGGAAATTAGTCACTCGCTCTTTTAAGATGCCAACAGTCTCAGCAGACTCACGAATTTTTTTCAGCAAATTTGCATTACCGTATCATGGATTTTGTCAATGAAGTCCTTTGTGGTGTCCTCATTTGGACTGCTGAAGCGCACTTCATCTTTGGTGCTTGTCCGACCACGTTTAAATTCATTAATCCAAAAGTAAATGGTCCTCAGTGATGATGCAGAGTCTGCGTGAACTTCATCCAGTTCTGTATTGATTAATCCGGCAGTCCTGCCCTTCAAATGAAAATGTTTAATAACAGCACGAAACTCGGTTTTCTCCCTTTTCAATCGCAGTCTACAAGGACTAGTTCAGACAGATGTCAACAATGAACTGTACACTATACGTTGCTGAAATCCTTTGTACGCTCTTTTGACTAATCAAGCTCACCAATCATGAATGTGTAACAAACATGTTCCATTCTTCCATGGAAGTATACCAGACAAATCAAAACACCGTCGTAGAAGATATACTCTTGTAGGACCCAGATCGTTATGTCTCCAATCATGTATAACGATTAACAATGCAAAATCCAGTATGCAATAATTACAATATAATGAAAAGGATAGACTGTTACTCCTTACAGAGCGGATATGTTGAGTCGCAGCCAAGCATAAAAAAGACTGCTAAACAAGTAAGCCTACGGCGAGACTCGGCGGCCGGAGACAGTGGTCATGTGTGTGTGTATTAAATGTGTTTGAGTGAATGTGTGTGTGTCAGTGTGTGTGTGTGTGTGTGTTTTGTCTGTTTCAAAAGAAAGCCTTTTAGCCGAAGGCTTACTTGTTAAGCAGTCTTTCGTTGTGCCTGTCTGCTGCTCAACTTTACTACTTCATGGTGAGTAGCAGTCTATCCTTCTCATGTAGAAGATTTAGATTTATGAAATCGGATGAATCTTTTTGCAACACCCTGTAGTATGGACTTCCACGTACAAGAGGTGGTGGTGGTGGTTAGTGTTTAACGTCCCGTCGACAACGAGGTCATTAGAGACGGAGCGCAAGCTCGGGTTAGGGAAGGATTGGGAAGGAAATCGGCCGTGCCCTTTCAAAGGAACCATCCCGGCATTTGCCTGAAAAGATTTAGGGAAATCACGGAAAACCTAAATCAGGATGGCCGGAGACGGGATTGAACCGTCGTCCTCCCGAATGCGAGTCCAGTGTGCTAACCAACGTACAAGAGATTCACCTTCAACCTCGAAGTGTAAAACCAGTCGATGGCGCTTGACGACTTCCCTGTCTCGTCAGGGTTGTCGGTGTCGGGAACCTGTACCACGGAGGCCGCCAGGGGCAAAGCCTGACTTGGTGAGGGAAGGCAAGAGCCCCTGCGTGCCATATCGACCGCGTTCGCGCTATTTCGAGAAAAGCGACGCCACTGCGGCACGAGCTTTTCAGAAGGCACGTCCTGCACTGCACCTTGCCTTCCTAGAAGTTCGTGACGCAGCGCCAACCACATCCTGCAAGCAAATTTCAACACGCAGCTGTGAGTGTGGATCGGAGAGTCCACTACTCAAAGCCTACGTCATGAATTGCATCGCTGGCGGGTGGCTTCCGCTAGCCACGGCATCTTTTTCTTTATAGATGACTCCAGTACCTGCTCTGTTTTGACATGCTTCACTTTACTGTAAACGAGTAGCTACAACAGTTTTCATTATTACATGACTCCTTCTTGAGTGTCATTGTTATCATCGGATGAGTCGAACCAGTAACTCTCTATGTTCATGCGACAAATAGATAAACAACTTGATATGTACCTCAAAGTTCGTAACTGATGTCATTTAGACACATTTGAAAAGGTTGGAATTTTTACTACTTAAAAAAAAGTATTCACCACAATTGTGAAAAAAGCGAGTTTCATAACAAAACTTTTTCGTGGCGCATTTTCTGATGTGCCATGATGAGTCGTTTTTCCTTTTGTAAATTTTTTCCTTTCTTACAGTCCCTTTTTCTGGCAACTCTCACTTGTCTACTAGTAATCTGACGTAGCAGTGGTTTCATTCTGCCTGATCAGAGTTCGCTCTCCACCATCACACTCACGAATCTCTTCGACAGGCGGGCGGCACCTATCTTGCTTGTGGTCCGCGTGTAGTTTAACCACACCAGTATGATAAGCATAAAACAGCCAAACGGTTACAAAACTCACAACCAAGCTCAAAATTGTTACACCAATAATCAAATAACTTTGACAAGGGTTTTCTCCCTATCAGTTTTATATAGTGAATATTTTAAATATTATATTTGCGATTTAAGAGTTACCATCTGCATAGTATTACGTATTTAAATGTAGCCTTCGGTTTCAACAAGCAGACATATTTAGGAGTGTTTGGTGCACTGTGTGTTCAGACACACTTCAACTCTGTCCAGCATTAGCTTCGCCACAGTTCGCCGCCTGTCTTGTTTTACCAGTTTGGCCAGCCTACAACGTCCAATGTTTGTAATGAGGGGTGGCGCCCAACCCCACGACGTCTGATCGTGGTTTCACCTTCCGAGCCTCTGGGCCATCACAGTCCGCTCAAAATGGTTCAAATGGCTCTGAGCACTATGGGACTTAACTTCTGAGGTCATCAGTCCCCTAGACTTAGAACTACTTAAACCTAACTAACCTAAGGACATCACACACATCCATGCCCGAGGCAGGATTCGAACCTGCGACCGTAACAGCAGCCCGGTTCCGATGGAAGCGCCTAGAACCGCTTGGCCACAGCAGCCGGCTCACAATCTGCCCTCGGTCAAACTCAGATAGATCGCGCGCCCTCCACATTCTAGACACGGACGCCATACTCACTGATATTACATACACCGTGCTTGTGTATGATCAGCAGTTACTCCTCGCCAGGTGACGGTGCTATCGCCTGGACGGGTTTATATCGAAAGTAGGTCGGTGGTATAATGTTCTGACATCAGTGTAAGTCACACGTGTCGTCCCGCACATGTCATCCCACGTTAAGACCACTAGAGTGGTCCATTGTGAGAAGAGAGTACATGTTCTGAGTTTCCTACAGAGACAGTTCTACAGCGGTACGGATAACAGCTGCATACAGTGTGCGAGCAAAATGACGCGGCAACTGGAAACGTACTTCAGTGTTGAGCGTACGTGACAGTACGATCCTTGTGAACAAACAGATTCACCGTGAAATCCTTGTGTTATATGGACCAGGTGCAATCTTCTATCCAGCCATATTGAAACGGTGCCAATAATTTCATCACGGCAACACACATGTGGATGTTGCTGATCCGGAAGGAAGAACATCTACACCAACCATATCCGACAGTGTCCAGGCAATCGAGGGACCGATTTGCAGCAATCGCAGGGGAAAGAGATTTTAGACCGAGGAAGATGTCCACACAGCGGTTGTGGAATTGCTCCTTGCCCAATGAGCCGATTTCTGTTGTCGAGGAATTCAACAATTGGAAGAACATTCCGTCCATTGCTTACGTACACTTGTTAACTATGCTGAAATAAAGTGTCATGCATCTGTGTCACTTTGAAGTGTAGTACAGCATTCAATAAAATTTACTTGGCCTGCCATAAAAATGTGTAACTCGCTTTTTGAAGCCCCTCAATAGCAAAACAGGGAAGGTATGCCTGAGACGACCAGTTTTGTTAAAACAGAAGACAATGGTCGTAGGTGTTGCAGCCATCTCAGTTTTCCCTGGGAAACGTCCGGATGTTCTGAATTCTGGAACGTTTGCGCTGCAGTGAAGGAAGTTTCCACAGGCATATACCTCCAAAAACACGTAATATACAGAGGATTCCATTCTGAAACAGCAGTCTATCCGGAACAGAATACTGTTTGCCTTCCTTACTGGGCAACAGCAGAGTGGACTAGCACCATCAGTTACAGGAAAGACGCAAATGCAAGACGATGCCAGGTAACCGTTATCTTTATCATTGCTTTATCATTTCTCAATTCCGATGCTGAGTTTTTGCTAATGAAGGTGTCTTCCTGTTCAGGTGTGTTTTACTTCTGATGAAGGTATATTTAGATATACCGAACCGTGGTCAAGAATTTTAATAAATCTTTATCCTGCAACTGATTTGGCTGTCATTATTTACCGTGAAGAATTTCAACAGTTGCTGTTTCAGCCATGTTTAAAATCTTGAAACATTGCTAACAATATTAAAATCATGCATGTCATGTGCTACTCTGGCGGAAGACTGAATAACCA
Source organism: Schistocerca piceifrons (assembly GCF_021461385.2). Taxonomy (NCBI): domain Eukaryota; kingdom Metazoa; phylum Arthropoda; class Insecta; order Orthoptera; family Acrididae; genus Schistocerca; species Schistocerca piceifrons. The sequence continues at coordinate 642,794,137 of NC_060139.1, forward strand.
TTGCAACAACGACAAATATACCTGGGTATTCCGTTCTCGAGCTCGAAGCATATGAAAATGTTCCAGCCAGTGGATGAGGCAGAACCGTCTGGTTGTTATCATCCTCATCCTCATACAATGTTGGATTAACCCCTGCTCAAAACTTCTCCATGCATTAAGCTTCCATCCTCGTCGTTCCTGCATTCTTCCTAATGTCATACATCCCCCTTGCATAACATTGCTAAAATACTTTGTTGAATCTTCAGACAAAAAGAAAATGAACTAAATGACTCGTGGTAGAGAAATCTATATAAATATTTCATGGGATAGTAATAGATGAAAATGTAACTTGGAATAAGCGCATAGTATATATTTGCGTAGAACGAAGCTCAAACCTATGTCTCATGCATCAACTCAGTTACCTATAAAACTAAAATATTATAAAAATGACATTCTATGCAGTAATTCAGTCTACATTAAATTATGAGACAGTTTAGTGGGGAGGCATCTCCAAAATAAATACTGATGAATTATACAAAATGCAGAAAAGGACAATGAGGATAATGGCCAATCTTAAATTAAGAGAACCATAAGCGCGAGCATTTAAAGCACTTAGAACAGTAACACTAGTAAGCATATACCTGTTTGATCAGATGCTGGACAAAATTCAAATGGTAGTATTTTCTTGACACTCAAGATACTGAGACACTACACAGTGACGTTGCATAGGAAAGAACTTCTCCCATGGGCCCAAACACAAATTCAAATCATAGCCATCCTATACAGGACCAAAACCCCTAAGAGAAACTCCCTTTAAACTTTGGATAAATAAACAATAAAAAACATTTTCGAAAAACTCTCAAAATTTTTTTGATACGAAACGATTACAGTAGTATAAATGATTTTATATGACCGAATTTTTAAGACAAACTCCAATGTAACACCGTGTACAAAATGAGATGTAGCTTACATAACTATAAAATACGTTCTTAATGAGAGAGAAAGAAACTCTCTACTCAGTCGACTTTCCAACTTCGTTGTCGCAAGCTGCAGTCCTCAGCCTCTAGAGAGCTCCGAATTGTAGTCTGTAAAATGGCGATGTGTAACGTAACTATATCGATTCGTGAGAAAAACTGAAAGCGCAAATTCGAAGAGTTCGTCCACACATGGAGCAACCTCCCCTACACCACTGACAATGCAGACCACACACGAGTGCTGCGACATTGTAACAATCCGACTCTTTGGGTTCACTGTCATCGATCATCCTCCATACACTCCCGACTTGTCCCCATCCAATTTTCATCTGTTTTCGATGCTTAAAGAACATCTTTGATGATTTCACCTTGATAGTGATGAAGCGGTGCAAGCATAAGTGATGTTGTGGCTCTTTCAACAATTCAGCCGCTCTATTGGGTGAAATATGTTCGTCGACAGGATGACTATGTTGAGAATTGAATATGTTGACATGGAAAATAACGTTTGTTTCATTTAAAAAGCTTGAAGAGCTTTTACATAAATAATTCAGAGGCATTACTTTTCAGCATGCCCTCATATATATGTGTGTGTGTGTGTGTGAGCGAACTTGCAGCTGAATGTGGTATACGCCTGTACCACTGATGTATACAACTACAATTTGCTATGCTAGTTATTATACATATGTCAAGTGTTCCAAGCTTGTGATACAAATTTGACTTGAGCCCTACAATGTATTTTGTCTATGGATCCAATAGACATTACCTTACATCCTCCTCCCACTGCGTCGTCGTAGCGGTTTGTTCTTATCTTTTGCGTCCATCCAAGAAGTCGCTGAGCCCATCTGCAGGCATATGCATTGTACGACTTATGCTCGCCTCCATTTAATTTTGATTACAGTCAAATTCATGCCCTCCACTCCAGTCTGATCTCTAGGTTGTTCGCCGAGCAGTCCTCAGTTTTTGAATGTTTTTCGTGTCGAAGCTCCATGTCTCACTGTTATAAATCAAAACATACTGACTGTAAACTTAACGTTCCACACATTTTGGAAACTTGTGTTTATTCCTGTTCCTATTCACCCCCTCGGTGACGTCCATGTCCTTAACACAAAACTCATTAACTGGTTGTGTCATTTCATTGTTCAGATGTGAATATTTATGTTGTTTATCAGTTGTGCAGTATTTCTGTTTTATTATAATTTATTTTCCGACCACTTTTCAAACTTGCTCGTTCATTCGTTGTTGGAGTTTCAAAAAATGGCTCTGAGCACTGTGGGACTTAACTTCTGAGGTCATCAGTCGCCTAGAACTTAGAACTACTTAAACCTAACTAACCTAAGGACATCACACACATCCATGCCCGAGGCAGGATTCGAACCTGCGACCTAGTGGTCGCGTGGTTCCAGACTGTAGCGCCTAGAACCGCTAGTCCACTCCGGCCGGCCTGTTGGAGTTTAATTGAAATATAGATAAATAATATAACGTTACCACCGAAACGAAGCTTCTTCAGATGACTTTTATAACACGAATTCGTTCTTTGTTTACTCAATTGAAGGATCTGAAAACTTGCTGTAAAACAGAATCTTTTTGCTTCACTCATCTACCAACTCTGAATTTCTAGATGTCCGACGTATTTTGCTGACTTCCTCCATAGCTGAGTGGTAGCGCGATGTATTCTTCTGACGGCCTCTATACCTGAGTGGTAAGTGCGCCTAACTGCTAAGCGGAGGAGCCGGGTTCTATCGCTGATACTGTCTGGGATTTTCCCTTGGTGGGAGGACAGGAATGGGGTGTACGGAGTCTCGAGATGCCGACTGAGGAACTACTTGACCGAGTAATATCGGCAACAGGCCACGAAAACTGACAACTGCCGTGCTCACTGCACGCCACTCCGTAACGCCTCCGGTGACATCATTGGCGTAGGATGACACGGCGTTCGGTCTGTTCCGAAGGGCCCACAAGGACCTGAATTTACGTTACAATGTTTCCAATGACAGCTGTAACATCGACAAACATAGTCTCCAGTATACTAGCACTGGATAAATCAAGGCTTGGTTGTCAAGGGCTGCTAGTACAGCTTTTGCTGAAAATATTTCTCAGAATGTACGACTTACTGGTTAAACGGTTAATCGTACTCAATACTCCGTTCTAGAAATTCAGGTTCGACTTCCAGGTGATCTGTGATTCTGCCTCCACTTCGAAAACTTGTCGTTCCTTTGCATGATGATAGTCCAATGACCTTTTTTCATGAACTCATTGTTAGTAATGAAATTAGTGACTATCTTAATATTACTGGAGGAGACTGGAAGGTCTACAGTGTTTGGTCTTGTCTGTTTTCTTTCCTATGAAATTCAGCAATTGAAGGATTGATCCAGTTTTGCAGTATTATTTTCCTCTGTAGACGTTCTGTATATAATTTGCAGGTTCCTTTTACATTGATGTTCCTCCTACTTTCACCATTTCTTTGAAAATATCACCATCTCCCGGCACCACTCCTTTCTTCGTACGCCGAATGGCTTTGTACACTACATCTGAATTTTCACAGAATATTTTTACTTTCCTTGTTGACTATCTTTGCATCTGATTTATCTTGTGACCTAGACAAACATTTAAACACACCTTCCAGTCTTTCAAGATTCGTAATTCTCCGTCATCTTAACTGATGAAATATAAGCCAACATCTACACAGCATAAGTTTCTGAATAATTATTTTCACATTATTATTGTTTTCAATTGTTTCTCTTATTAGATTTTCATTAATTTCCAAAAGTTTTGCATATTTGAAGACTGTATATCACGTTTGTATTATCGAATGCATTAAGGACTCATATTTTCTTTAATAGTGTTACAATTGTTTTCTTTTGCTTTCTTCGTATTTACAATACATTTTGTTTCTTTAGGTAAGTACCTCTTCATAAATGATTGCAGACTTCACATCTACCTGTATGACTTTTCATATATATACTGATATACTTAACTATTTGAATTTTGTTTTTCTAACCTCGTCATGATCAAATACATTATAATCTACATTCTGATGGTTCAAATGGCTCTGAGCACTACGCGAGTCAACTTCTGAGATCATCAATCCCCTAGAACTTAGAACTACTTAAACCTAAGGACATCACACACATCCATGCCCGAGGCAGGATTCGAACCTGCGACCGTAGCGGTCGCTCGGTTCCAGACTGTAGCGCCTAGAACCGCATGGCCACTCCGGCCGGCGACGATCATGTCGCAGGTTTACAATGAGGTAACAGAAGTCATGGAATACCTCATAATATTGTGTGTTGCACCTCCTGTTGCCCGGCGCGGCGTAGTGCAGCAGGTCGACGTGTCATTGACTCAACAAATCGTTGGAGGACCACTGCTGAGATATTGAACCTTGCTGCCTCTATAGCTGTCCATAATTGTGAAAGTGTTGCCGGTGTAGGATTTTGTGCACGAACTGACCTTCCGGTTATGTCCCATAAACGCTCGATGGGATTCATGACGGGCGATTTGGGTGGGCAAATAATTCGTTCGAATTGTCCAGTATGTTCTTCAAACCAATCGCGAACAGCTGTGGCCTGGTAACATGGCGCATTGGCATCCATAAAACTTCCGTTGTTGTTTGCGAACATGAAGTCCATGAATGGCTGCAGATGGTCTCCTAGCAGCCGAAGATAACCATTTCCAGTCAGTGATCGGTTCAGTTGGATCAGAGTACCCATACATTTAATGTAAACACAGCCCACTCCGTTATGGAGCTACCAATAGCTTGCACCGTGCCTCATTAACAACTTGGGCCCTTGGCTTTGTGGGTTCTGCGCCACACTGGTAGCCTACCACCAGCTCTTACCAACTGTTTTCCAGTTGTCTACCGTCCCGCCGATTTGGTCACAAGCCCAGAAGAGGCGCTATAGGCAATGTCGTGCTGTTAGCCCCGTCTGGTTGTTATCATCCTCATCCTTATCCGCTGTTGGATTAACCCCTGCTCAAAACTTCTCCATGCATTAAGCTTCCATCCTTGTCGTTCCTGCAGTCTTCCTAGTGTCATACAACCCCCTTGCATAACATTGCTAAAATACTTTGTTGAATTTTCAGACAAAAAGAAAACGAACTAGATGTCTGTATTGTAGAAAAATCTATATAAATATTTCTTGGGATATTAATAGATGAAAATGTAACTTGGAATAATGGCATAGCATATATTTGCGTAGAACGGAAGCTCAAACCTATATGTCATACACAAACTCAGTTACCTAAAATACTAAAATATTATAAAAATGGTAATCTATGCAGTAATTCAGTCTACATTAAGTTATGAGACAGTTTAGTGGGGAGGCATCTCCAAAATAAAAACTGATGTGTTATACAAAATGCAGGAAAGGAGAATGAGAATCTAAAATGAAGAGCATTTAAAGCACTTCGAACAGTAACGCTAGCAAGCATACACCTGTATGATCAGATGCTCTACAAAATTCAAATGGTAGTATTTTCTGGACACTCAAGATATTGAGACGCTACACTGTGACTCTGCATAGGAAAGAACTCCTCCCATGGTCCCAAACACAACACCGTGAAACTCAAATCATAGCCATCCTATACAGGACCAAAACCCCTAAGAGAAACTCCCTTTAAACTTTGGATAAATAAACAATAAAAACATTTTCGAAAAACTCTCAAAAATTTTTTATACGAAACGATTACAGTAGTATAAATGATTTTATATGACCTAATTTTTAAGACAAACTCCAATGTAACACCGTGTACAAAATGAGATGTAGCTTACATAACTATAAAATACGTTCTTAAAAAGAGAGAAAGCTGCCACAGCCCCTTAACGCCAAATTTCACCCCACTGTCCAAACGGATACGTTCGTCGTACGTCCCACATGGATTTCTGCGGTTATTTTCCGCAGTGTTGTATGTCTGTTAACACTTACAACTCTACACAATTCCGCTGCTCTCGGTCGTTAAGTGAAGGCAGCCGCCCACTGCGTTGTCTGTGGTGAGAGGTAGTGCATAACATTTTGTATTCTTGGCACACTCTTGACTACGTGGATCTCGGGATGCTGATTTCGCTAACGATTTTCGAAATGGAATATCCCATGCATCTAGCTCCAACTGCCATTCCGCGTTCAAATTCTGTCACTTTCCGTCGTGAGGCCATAATCGTGTTCGACACATTTTCTCATGAATCAGTGAATGAGTACAAACGACATCTCCGCCAACGCACTGCTCTTTTAAACTTGTGAAGGCGGTACTACCGCCATCTGTATATGTGCTTATCGCTATCCTATGACTTTTGTCACCTCAGTGAATATCCGTTCTAAGGACGGCTGTACGCAGCGTAGACTGGAAGGTGTGTTCATGTAGCGTATTTATACGTTTCCTTGGTTCATCAACTAACCGCAGTGAAACTATGAACTTCAGAGCGCATAGGGTTCAAATGGTTCAGATGGCTCTGAGCACTATGGGACTTAACATCTGAGGTCATCAGTCGCCTAGAACTACTTAAACCTAACTAACCTAAGGACATCACACACATCCATGCCCGAGGGAGGATTCGAACCTGCGGCCGAAGCGGTCGCGCGATTCCAGACTGAAGCGCCAAGAACCGCTCTTCCACAGCGGCCGGCAACACATAGGGGCTCATGAAAGAAACAGCAATGCATTTTTGCAACTTCGGTAATGACCGAGATACAGGCAAACCGTTGTTTTATAATCAGAGCTATACTAAGTTTGCCGCCTGAGTAGCTCGTCTCGATGAGAGCAATTCACTGGTAGAACCATTTTTTAGAACAGGGAGAAAATATATATTGGGTTTAAAGTCTTCGTAAGGCCGTTGAATGCCTCGACCCTCGCCTTCCCAGTCAGTATTTCGCTCAAAAAAGTGAATTAATCAGAATCGGATACGCCATTTCAATGTCTGTCTAGATCACTTGACTTATATTTTTACGAATATATCAAGAGTTTTCATTTAGCGTCTCCTTATGCGCGATAATTCACACCTCTGTCGAGTACAGAACAGTTCGCATTGTAACACCCACAGCAAATCCTTAGCTTCAATGCGAAATGTGCCAAAAATATGTTGTCTTTACCAGTCTGTTGTGTTGACGATACCAAGATGCTCTGTCATGATGACTCAAGGAAGTAAGTAGCGACTGCGCAAGCATCGACTGTTTGAATCGCGGCACGTGCAGGAAGCAGGAAGAGGGCGTATCATATTTCCGTCATCGTTGTTCGTTTGTTCTCCGCAGTATTGCTGCATACAGATCAAAGACAGCTCATACTGTGTCACTGTGACTAAATATCGCATGATTAGAAGAACAGAAAGTACATACGAGCATGAAGAATCATTGAAAATTCCAAGCAGTGAGAAAGCTGTGATTAGAAAAGCCACAGAGCCTGGTTTCTTTAGGTACCGCAAATTCGTGTCGAAATAGTTGCTGAAGCGAAACTGCGTAATTTCAAATGGTTCAAATGGCTCTGAGCACTATTGGACTTAACCTCTGAGGTCATCAGTCCCCTAGAACTTAGAACTACTTAAACCTAACTAACCTAAGGACGTCACACACATCCATGCCCGAGGCAGGATTCGAACCTGCGACCGTAGAGGTCGCGCGGTTCCAGACTGCAGTGGCTAGAACCGCTCGGCCACCCCGGCCGGCACTGCGTAAGTAACGTTTGTTGAAATTCAAATATACGTTTCAAATACGTTAGCGAGTGTCAACATATGGCAGCTAAAAGAGCTCACTTCGCTGGGAAAGTGGGGGTAGCTTGTAAGAAAGAGCTAATTGTTTGGATTTAAATGTCTGTGAAGTAGCCACAAACGTAGAAAAAGCTAGTTGACTTCTTTTACACTCCTAACTCTGCCCAGGACATATTTGCCTTTTTGTGCTATGGTAGGAGCAGTTTCCCGAATGAGATTTTCACACTGCAGCGGAGTGTGCACTGATATGAAACTTCCTGGCAGATTACAACTGTGTGCCGGACCGAGACCGAACTCGGGACCTTTGCCTTTCGCGGGCAAGTGCTCTACCAACTCCGCAATATCCTTTCTTTCAGGAGTGCTAGTTCTGCAAGGTTCGCAGGAGAGCAGGAGAGCTTCTGTAAAGTTTGGAAGGTAGGAGACGAGGTACTGGCAGAAGTAAAGCTGTGAGGACGGGGCGTAAGTCGTGCTTCTGTAGCTCAGATGGTAGAGCACTTGCCCGCGAAAGGCAAAGATCCCGAGTTCGAGTCTCGGTCCGGCACACAGTTTTAATCTGCCAGGAAGTTTCATAATAGGATCAGTTTTCATTCTGGTTCCCAACTTCTACCCTTTCATAATTGAACAGGTAGTTTGAAGAAGGGAATAAGCGCCAAAAAGGGATTTTTTATGGCTAAACGTGTGTTATCATCTAGAAGCATATTGCGAGCTATAAAAAAGAAACAAAAGCCACTCATACGCCGGTTTAATTGGACTTGGAAATATTCGTTAGTTTCAAGAAGGGAACGTATCCTGCTGTTCAGTTGCTTAAAACGTCAGCTTTGCAGTGCATCAAAGTATTGTTTTCTGTTTAATGTCGGACGTCTGAATTGAAATATTCTTCATTAAATGTAAAGTAGCTGTTCTAGATGTTTCAAAACCTTCATTACCCTGGATCCAGATATTTACCGATCCACTGCTGCACCTGATGGAAAGCTCTGAAGGTGTGTTGTTGAGGTGCAGTTTCTACGGGACGTATGGGAGCCATGTTCGCTGATGCCTTGTAAGGCTGATGTCACATACCGCTTGTACCCCAGCTTGTTGAATATGTGGTAGAGTGGTTGCCACCAAAAAGGGCAACCAGAAATTTCTCACAGCAGCTGTTATTTCCTTTGGAGGGGCTGAAGGATCAGTGAATGTAGTAATGTATGATCCGGGATACAGTTTTCTGGCAAAGGCCTTGTGAACTTTAACCTTGCCTTGATTGAATAATCCGGATGTAGAGTCGCAACCACCCATCGCGTGGAGGAAGAGTATATGATTGGCCACACTCTTCTTCACTGCATTTCCTGGATTGTAGCAGGACAGAGAGGCTCTACCTCTCCCTGGCGCGAGGAAATATACATTAGGGGGATTTTGGAAACCCATTATTATGGCCAGAAAGTCAACATCTTCCCCCACAGTTGCGACACTCTTGTGAACCGAAGCCAGGGATTCTGCCGTCCGCACTATCAATGTGTCTGCAATCAGCTGCCTGCTTGGAGGCGATTCCACCTTCATTGCATTTTGTTCTTCACATCCTATAGAAAATTTACTTGTGAAACTTTTGGTGTCATGGTGTTGCTTAACTGTATCTCTGCGGACTGGTTTTTGGACCACCTCCTCAAGCACATCATGGACTTGGCAGTATTGTGTCCGTTCTAGTACCCATCCAACACTATTGTAGCACTTTGATTGCACTTACTTCGTACACAATGGATGTACGAGTCGCAAATTCAAAGGTATGGCCACTAGAACATACGAATCTCTGCAACAAAAGGCACCCACCAGTCACATATACTGTATTGCTATCTGTCGAATCCTGCCTTGACGACATATACGTTGGGTCAAGCAAGTCTGCCTTCTCGGATCGCTAGACAACATTCAAACAATTCGTATTAATGAGTTTTATTACTAAATGAACAATGACAATACCTAACTTTGAAAATAACACAGAAGTGCCGCAAGCAAAGGGCGACATGGAAATAAGAAATCTCTTCAGTATATACAATTCCTAAGTCTCTGGTCTTGAAGAGCCCAATGTAAATGTAAATGTCGTGTGACTAGGGCCTCCCGTCGGGTAGATCGTTCACCGGGTGCAAAACTTTCGAGTTGAGGTCACTTCGGCGACTTGAGCGTCGATGGGGATGAAATGTTAATGATCAGAACAATACAACACCCAGTCTCTGAGCGGAGAAAAATCTCCGACCCAGTCGGAAATCGAACCCAGGCCCTTAGGATTGACCTTCCGTCGCGCTGACCTCTCAGCTACCGGGACAAAGAGCATAATGTTGATGCTGTTTTAGAAGTGTGCCGCGACCAGTCGGCACGGTGATTATGTCCTCTTCGCATAGATGTCGCGGCCGTCGCGTTGTCGTGCTGGAGAGGGGTTGGTCAGCGTGCAACTGGCTGACGTTTTCTTTTCAGCCCTCTCAACTCTCGTTTCCGACTGTCGTTCCGACGCTTGACTTTACGCCGCAATACTATCAAAACACTGGTTTCTGGGAGAAGTTTAAAATCTTTGTACGAAGCAGATTTTGTGCCTTTTCGCATTCCATCCTCATCGAACAAAGCTAGGGAATGTGGAGCCAGTTGTCAGGTTAAGAATTCTTCTGCTTCTTCGTCTGATTGTTTTGCAACGATAACCCGCTGAAACAGAGTGGCTGGCTTAATAACCACAGGATGGTATTACTCCATAGATCCATAGTTCACTATACAATTTATTTGTTTTTTGTGCACATCTTCTATCAACAAATGTTTCTTTCTTTTGCATATGGAGTACCTAACCGAAGTGATGACAAAAATCCTGGGCTCGACGTTCGGTAACTTCATGACAAATCTGTTTCATTACATACAGATTTCAAATTCACTTTTATGTTCAGTATCATGTACCCAATATGTTGCAAATATAATTTGTTAATGTTTTCGTCAAAGATACCTTCCCATCAGTTCATTCAAAAACACCTCTTTTAAGTGTAATACACCGAAAGTATAAAACCGATGAGAAATGGATGGATGTAGGACACAGATGACATCTTTTCGTAATTTTGCTTTTGCTGCCTCACCCATTATGAGAAAACTGAATGTCACACCCGTCAATTGTAGGAAACCGAATGCACTTTTTGTGTAGTGTAGGGGTTTTGTTGATAACACAAATATTTTTCGAGTTGTAATGGATGGGAGTGGGCGTTCTTGACGTTTCCGCAGAATGATCAAAAGTAGCTGCTTTTCAGCGGGCTCTAGCGCCGTTACATCAAAAAATCAAATCTGACTATCGAATTTTATAGGAAACTGTTTCTACTTCCGTTTTGTAGCGAGTGGTCATCTTCGAAAATTCGCGATATAAGCGAAAAAATGGGAGATATGATACTGCGTGAAGAGTTTGATAGACCACTGAAAGACCTAAGTCGAAACAAGGCCCCGGGAGTAGATAACATTCCATTAGAACTACTGACAGCTTTGGGAGAGCCGGTCCTGACAAAACTCTACCATCTGGTGAGCAAAATGTATGAGACAGGCGAAATACCCTCAGACTTCAAGAAGAATATAATAATTCCAATCCCAAAGAAAGCAGGCGTTGACAGGTGTGAAAATTACCGAACTATCAGTTTAATAAGTCACGGCTGCAAAATACTAAAGCGAATTCTTTACAAACGAATGGAAAAACTGGTAGAAGCCGACCTCGGGGAAGATCAGTTTGGATTCCGTAGAAATATGGGAACACGTGAGACAATACTGACCCTACGACTTATGTTAGAAGCTAGAGTAAGGAAAGGCAAATCTACGTTCCTAGCATTTGTAGACTTTGAGAAAGCTTTTGACAATGTTCACTGGAATACTCTCTTTGAAATTCTGAAGGTGGCAGGGGCAATATACAGGGAGCGAAAGGCAGTTATAAGAGTCGAGGGACATGAAAGGGAAGCAGTGGTTGGGAAGGGAGTGAGACAGGGTTGTAGCCTCTCCCCGATGTTGTTCAATCTCTATATTGAGCATGCAGTAAAGGAAACAAAAGAAATATTCGGCGTAGGTATTAAAATCCATGGAGAAGAAATAAAAACTTTAAGGTTCGCCGATGACATTGTAATTCTGACAGAGACAGCAAAGGACATGGAAGAGCAGTTGAACGGAATGGACAGTGTCTTGAAAGGAGGATATAAGATGAACATCAACAAAAGCAAAACGAGGATAATGGAATGTAGTCGAATCAAGTCGGGTGATGTTGAGGGAATTAGATTAGGAAATGAGACACTTAAGCAGTAAAGGAGTTTTGCTATTTGGGGAGCAAAATATTTGATGATGGTCAAAGTAGAGAAGAGAGGATATAAAATGTAGACTGGCAATGGCAAGGAAAGAGTTTATGAAAAAGAGAAATTTGTTAACATCGAGTGTAGATTTAAGTGTCAGGAAGTCGTTTCTGAAAGTATTTGTATGGAGTGTAGCCATGTATGGAAGTCAAACATGGACGATAAATAGTTTGGACAAGAAGAGAATAAAAGCTTTCGAAATGTGGTGCTACGGAAGAATGCTAAAGATCAGATGGGTAGATCACATAACTAATGAGGGAGTACTGAATAGGATTGGGGAGAAGAGGAGTTTGTGGCACAACTTGACTAGAAGAAGGCTCGGTTGGTAGGACATGTTCTGAGGCATCAAGGGATCACCAATTTAGTATTGGAGGGCAGCGTAGAGGGTAAAAATCATAGAGGGAGACCAAGAGATGAATACACTAAGCAGATTCAGAAGGATGTAGGCTGCAGTAGGTACTGGGAGATGAAGAAGCTTGCACAGGATAGGGTGGCATGGAGAGCTGCATCAAACCAGTCTCTGGACTGAAGACCACAACAACAACAAGCGAAAAATGGAAAATGTGTGCAAATTTTGTGTTTAATGCGTTTTTAATTGTGAAGCCGACCCCCAACAAGGCAGCAAACATGAAATTCAAATTCAGACACATGGAATCACCGAAAAAAAAATCCGCAAATTTGTTACGAAATCTCCTTTTATGAACACCAACTGACTACACTTCGTGACATACTAAGTAGTGGGACAATTTATTTCTAGATGGCGACGATAGATCTGGCAACATTGCAATGACGTCATGGTGGGAAGTTCAAATTTTGGCGGGAAAATAGGTCAACTGGGCTACTTCCACTAATCTAACCCCTCCACTCCACTCCCCACTCCCTCCTCCAGAAAATGGCAGGAAGTTACAATTTTGGCAGCGAAAGAAGGTCACTTGGGCTACCTCCACTAACCTAAGAAATGGCGGGGAAGTAGGTCACTTGGCCTAACTCGTCCGACTTCCACCTCTTCCTTGGAATTGATGGGAAAAGGACTCAGCTTGTGCTGGGCTCCTGGATAGGATGGATGTAAGTCTTTATTTTCAGTCTTTATTTAAACAGTTTGAGGTAGTAGCTCCATCCAGGTTCGGAATCCAACTGACTTAGTACATGGTGCTGCCACCAGAGGGCGCTATTACCCTATGGCGGTTTGGGGCAAAATGGCGGGAAAAGAACAGCCTGTGCTGGGCTGCTGGTGCGAGGAAGGAGTGTACTTTATTTATTTTGGAACAATTTATTTAGGGACGGATTTCACGTAGTATATTTATTACACTGATACAGAACACTCGCCCTGACTTGCTTGGGGTCACAGTAAATAGTCTACAGACCTGCAAACTTCTAACATTCTGCGTGGTGTCTGTTTGTTTTAAGTCGTGTCTCCCTACCACTTTCGCGCAACGACGCTCTGAGCGTGTTTTTTAGGGAATTGACTAGTTTCAACGTGGGACATGTTGCTGGTAAGGAGACGCTAGACCACACATGACATGAAGAGTTCAGCAGAGTTCAGTGAGACTAGCGATGATATAATCAAATACTTAATGATTTCAGCGTCAGCTCCACTGCACTCCCTGTAAAAGAATCTTAATACTAATTAAATTTAGTGGAAGGGGTTGAAGGCTTTCCTATTTTTAGTTAGCCGGTAAAATAACGTCGAAAAAGCAGTTAAGTTTACAATTGGATATTTTATTCTACTCACAAAACATTCTTTCTAAATTGCACTACTGATAAAAGGAAATATTTTAATACAGGATGATAAAAACCAACTGTGTTCAACAAAAATGTGAACGAATATTCCCTTAATGGGTTTCCAAGTTCTACAATGGATCGAAGGATGACCTATGCCATATCACATCTATAATCTAGGTTTAAATTAAGTTTCACAAAAGAGAAAACTATCAAAATGGTCTACAGTGACCCTCAATTATCTTTAATTACTTATCTAACTTGTCGTAAATTACAGTGGCTGATGCGGCTTCTCAATAATTATATAACAGAAAAATCATCGCGTTTCAGATTTTAACATACGTAGCAAATGTGAATACCATGAGCTTTAACTGACGATCGACACTAGTATTACGTAAAAGGGGGATGTAACAGATGAGACTTCTGCAGTTCTGAGTGAAGCATTATGCGCTCAAAAATGCGGCATCGCTTGTGTTCATTACCTTGTCAGTGTTCGTCAGGGGGCAGCGGCCGACGCAGCTCCATACAGGTCGCCGTCTCGGAAGCAACTCCCTCCTAACTTCTCCTTACTACAATTTACCGAAGTTGGTTTAAAAACAACCTATCTGGCTGTGTTTTCATCTGACCAATCAGGGTCTCAACGTTTACCTTAAGCTCCGCCTACAAAAATTCTGTCTCTCCAATGAGAAATGTTATACTTTTCGTGGTGGGGCAATGTTTTTAACGTTTGCAACGTAACAGAGACGTGAAAAAGTCTCACGGTAAAACTTGCAGCTAGTGTGGCCCTTTTAGTGTTATCGTAAGATCTATACTGTTCTTCTGGAGGGCTCTATCTTTTAACATGGGCTGGAGGGTGGTCCTGGCGGTTGGCTGGCGACGTAGGTGTCCGTCCCTTATCGTAGGGCTTTCTAGCTTAACACAGTTCTGCTCTTGGCTTCTGTTCTCGTTTCTCCCCTCGGAAATGCGTCTGTTTCACGGTGGGAAGATATGACATGCATTTAGGCATTCTTGTGTTAGTCTGTGGTATTCCATTTGCTCACTCGTTGATCGTATTACTTTGGTTAATTCAATGTCACGATTTATTCGGAGCTATGTGACATACTGCTGGATTTGCTTATCATGTCAGGGTTTTCATGGAAGGTGTTGGATTTGCCTGACACCTTACAAACTTCTTGTAAATCACCGAAATAATTCAGTACACTGATGTAGAGACACGAAAACAACTCGTAAATTGTCAAAATAACGCATGTAAAACGCTCTGCAGACACATTCACTAATTGTAAACTGTCGAAATAATGCACACAATTTACGTAGGGATGGATTTCATGTAGTTTATTTATTACACTTATACAAAACACTCACTATGGCGTGCGTGGGGTCACAGTAATAGCCTACAGACCTGCAAACTACTTGTAAATCACAGAAATAATGCAGTACACTGATGTGCAGAGATGTAAAGAACTCGTAAATTGTCAAAATAATGCCTGTAAAAGCCACTGCTTGCTAATCGTCAACTGTCAAAATTACGCACTGCACAGCCTGCGCACCTGCTCACAAAATAAGAGAAACGAAAACAACTCGTAACACTATGCAAACACACTCACAATGCTTAAAGAGCCGAAAATAATACAGTGCACAAACACTCACTGCATGTAAAAAACGCTTTCAAACTATTGTCAGCCGCAACATAACAGTGAACTCTTCCCTACAAAGGCTCTAAGGCAAGCTTGTTGGACGGCATGTTCATGGCGCTCCCATATGCAAGACACCACTGGGTTGCGCGCACATGTTTACCATTGCTGGTGCGATGCCTTTCCACCTGCAGTCCAGCGAACACCTAATTGCCAAGCAACTCACCCCTGCAGATGCGGCTAAAAGGTTCTCAATCTTACACTGATGTCACATGCATATGCAAATAACAGCCAAGTCTCTCTCTCTGAATGCGTTATAGCACAGGGTGCATAGTTCATAGCAATCGTAACAGGACATGCAAGATGTGTCTAGCTGTGCACATGTTTACCTGCCCAGTGTGGCTGACACATCGCTGTGAAATGTTAGTGTTGCGGCTCACCATCCCAGGTGCAACTAAAAGGTTCTCAGTGTTATACTAAGGTTATGAGGCTATATAAATAAAAGTCTACCTCTCGGAAATTGTAAAGTGCCATAGAAATAGTTAATGGTCACTAATGTAGGAGCTTTCGTAATGTCTCAGGTTGTCTGCATGGAAATTCTTTTGTCCTTATAGAACCTGTTTACGAAAATAGCCCAGAATAATGCCAAATGCATTCCTGCTTATGGTCCTAATGTAGCACACCAGCCATCACGTGTTACCCTACCTGGAAATCGTTATGCCCTGCTTTCAACAAACATCTCCAAAACACAAAAGTTCTCACGCCTATGTAGAGGCTCCTATGACCCAGCACAAAGGATGTCTTGCATATGAATGGAGCATTCTGATCACCTCTTACTGAATTTACCCGCCAAATTATTGATACTGCTGGTGCAGGAGCATTTTCCACCATCTTTTTCTTCAGGCAGGACTTTCAGCAGCAAATCTATTTTGTACAGATCGCCATATTGCTCTGACACTTAAACCCTGCAAAAGTGGCCTACAGATCGTCAGGTATGGAAAGACACTTCCCTAATTACACTGCTCTGCCATGGACAACGGAACCTTGAATATTAGAGCGTGAAACCGATCTCCACCTACTATATCGATGTAGTAAACACGAAATTCATATCTTGCACCATACAAAATCGCCCCTTTTGCATGATGCATATAGTTATTAACTGCCAGACATTCGTACATGTACTGAGAAGACAGATAGCATAAGCACATTCACCGTATATACTCCTCACAGCACTAGATATTTCCTGTGAGGTTGGGTGGTCATCAACCACACCTGATGGTCACAAGTAATCCACTCCTGATGCATGACCAGAGTGCCCTCAGTGGACCGAAGTCACTCTCCAAACTGTTGCACAAAGTGCTCATTTCCCCTCGGCACAAAGGCATCACTGTTTCTGGCCCCAACCTGCTTGCTTGCTTTCTACACGTATCTCCACACTCTGGGATTACAAGAACACATGTATTATCACATTGTTTGCCATAATATTATACCATTCACGCGATACTTCTCTATGTCAAGTACTCAGCAATATCTCTTGCATAACAGTATCGCTAACACAGAATAATTCCAAAGATATAGACCCGAAATTATTTCTCTAGAAATTCGAAACTTTAGCAAGGTGGAGCGTGCTGTAAACCACTGAGTAACTAGAAACTTATCCCATCTGCAAATAACTTTACATGAACACAAAAAAAAATAGAAGAAACTGATATTTCCACTCGCAAATACTGATGCCGGTGATGTAACAGATTCCAAATATACTATAGTTAACAAAGTCAACTAAGGGGTTTCTCATATCTAGAGAACCAGTAAATGTGTCTTCCACCCGTCTTTCACCTGCTACAAGCGCACTCCATAATCGATGTTCTCTCAACTAAATAAAGGCGCGAAATGTCTACAAACAGTCAACCAGACAATTTACAACTTTTCTCGAGCGGTCTAAGGTGCTGCAGTCATGGACTGTGTGGCTGGTCACGGCAGAGGTTCGAGTCCTCCCTGGGGCATGGGTGTGTGTGTTTGTCCTTAGGATAATTTAGTTTAAGTAGTGTGTAAGCTTAGGGACTGATGACCTTCGCAGTTAAGTCCCTTAAGATTTGACACACTTTCTTTTTCACTTTTTAGCTGTAATTTGTTTACTGTCTTTCTTCTCATGGCGTTCCTCCTGATTGCACATTAGGCAGAACGTGCTCCTACTTTTTTACTGTATATCTTATGTTAATTAGAATCGTAGTGAGATGCATATTGCAATTATTTATTACTTATACACATTCCTTGTCCTAAATGTTTCGTCAGCAATTTGTCAGAGAGCTTGAATCAACTTGGTCGTCTTAACACGGTGATGCCATTGATCAGCTGCCATTGTAACAGCCTTCAATGCACATCGCATGGCCGATGCAAAAACTTGCCTTCACTTTAAATTCTATGTTGCAAAGTTCGATGTAATTTTTGAAGAATTCTTTTTTATTACGAAGCCAAGATAGGAGTTAAACATTTTTAAGTTTCTTCTCACAGTAACGCCTCATCTTATTAACAACAGATCGACAGTGACTAGTTGCGCCGATTTCATTACAGCTCGCGTCATTGATATATTGGCGCTTTCTCTGTTTGCTTATTTTATCCTTTACGGTCAACATTTAAAATCCAGTACTACAGGGAAAGAGTGATTATACCCCACGTAGCTAATAAGTCCCTGTATGTATGTTTATATGGCTTGCTAAATAATGCACAGTCTTCCAATGGTTTTAGCATCGAACGTCCAAATTTCTGTAGACAGAAACGTTGGAATTAAAATTTTTATTTTGCACAAATCAGAAACGCAGTTTTAAAATCTCTGTGTATTGCTTATACCCGCCTTTATTTACTGCAGCCTTTCATTTTAACCTCTGACGGTTACTGCAGAAGCAGCACAACCGGTCAGACAAGCGGGGTAACAGAGTACCACAGCACAATACGTTAGTGAATTTGAAAATTTTTAACATTACTTCAGAGCCTTAATTATGTTCACCACGTACGTATTTGAGCAAATATTATGATTCGGCACGACACGCGTGCGTGTTCTTACAGTTTCCCTTTGTACTTGAAATTTTATTTGTAGTAAAAGTATATTCGTAGTAATTCTGAAACCTGAAAGGTGTATTAACAAGTTTTTGTGCGTGGATTACAATTGTTGATATCCATCCTTTGATTAGTGACAGCTACAGCTCTTACACCGCAAAGCTACTCTGGAGTAGCTTAATTACTATCTATGTAAGCACGTAGTCAGTTTAGTGCTTTATTTCTAGCTTTTCAGCAAAGGTGTGTTTATTTTATGCCAAATACTTCGACTACCGATCCGTTCTTCCTCTTCAGCCGCTGCTTGTACTGTTACGTGTAATCGCTGCCTGGACTCCAACCAGACCACAAGACTGTGAACTATTGTTGTTATCGCGCCGCTATTTATAGTTCATTGTGAAGTCGACATCCACTAAGCGCTTTGATGCTCGTTTGTTTTCAGAGCCCGCGCTGATATTCCGTAAAACACATTCTCTTAGCGTCTTCCAGCTCTGGTGGATGCGATGGCCGGTGAGATCTTAATAAATTGAGTGCCGGAGCAATAGCCTTGTTTAAATTGAAACCTCCACCTCTTTATAATAGGTTTTCCAAAGTCTTTATTGCGATAGACTTCTTAATTTCGTTGTCCCTAGAACTTAGCGTTTGCACCACGATACTAGTCTCATCCTGTTTCATTTCACAAATGTGCTTTACACTGAATATGAATGTGGGCTCTAAAAACCAAAAAAGCGTCAAAGAGCGTAGTGGGCATGGGAGTTCAATACCCCAAACCACATCAATTACAAAAATGTATGTATGTATATGTGTATGTTCCACATCTTCTCCTAAACCTCTGTGCGGTTGCTACACATATGCCTTACTGTCAAGGAAACAATCGCTGTGAGGGTAAGAAACACAGACCGAGCACAGTTCAAGAGATATGACGTAATTAACGCTGAGATGCGAGAAAAACTGGCACGTATGCATGATGTCCAAGTTTACTACTTCTGAGCTAGTAACTCTATTCGCAACAAATTTCGCAAACAGTATCTTTATATGCCGCTAAATTCACCTGCAAAATTATGTAAGGTACCACACATAGTTCAGGATATAGACGTCATAAATACTGAGCTATGTGAAAAACGGCTGCTTTGTGCAAGACGTATTTATTATTTCTTTGCTGCTAAACCTACTTGCAATACACTTTGGCCGCGCGGGGTAGCCGCGCGGTCTAGGGTGCCTTGTCACGGCCCGCGCGGCTTCCCCCGTCGGTGGTTCGAGTCCTCCCTCGGGCATGGGTGTGTGTGTGTGTGTGTGTGTGTGTGTGTGTGTGTGTGTGTGTGTGTTATCCTTAGCGTAAGTTAATTTAAGTTAGATTAAGTAGTGCGTAAGATTAGGGAGCGATGATGTCAGCAGTTCGGTCCCATAAGACCTTGCCACAAATTTCCGAACACATTTTGCAGACAGTATCCACATACACCGCCGAAAGTACCTACAAAATTATGTCATTACATCACTCATAGATCAGGAAATATGACTTCATAAGCTGAGACACGTGAAACAATTCCGTATCATGCATGAAGTTTTAATACATTTACAATATTCTTCACCACTAAGACAGTCCTGCAGTCAAGTCAACTTAAGGAAATCTTGGACAACTGAAAGCGCTTTTGACAGTTTTCAACTGCGAAGTTCAAACTGCTGTAGGTGAAAACAAAACTTGTCTGTAGGGCTATAAAGAGATGTTGGCGCAGAGACGTTTACAAAATCGCACTGTAGATAAGCGAAACAGCTGCGCCCCTTTTACTTCAAGAGACCGCAGTATCCAGTGGGGCTTGCATTTGCCATTACAAGCCTTAGGGGCAGTCTGTCAATTACTACACAGTGGATTTGACGTCTCGGTATTATACCACATACAGAATTCATTTTTTGATTCATTTCTAATAGAAAATTGGCAGAATGAATACCAAGGGAACGCTGGGTTTGTCATGTAATCTTTTATAAACATCACCGTGAGACCAACAATAGTTCGCAGTCTGGTCGTAGTCCAGGCAGCGAGTACACATAACAGCAAAGCTCGGAGCACTTGAACAACACTGAGCGGAAGCTCGTATCCGCCATGTTCTCACCAATGTGCCACAAGAGTTCCACTTGAAGTCGGTTGGGCACATTCCCAAATGACTAGAAATTGGTGGAAAAAACTGACGCCTCTAAGGAATTCTCACTTTAAAATAAATTTGTAATATTATGCTGATCATAATAAATCTCGTTACAATAAAACACACCATTTATTTTGGCAAATATTAGCAATAGCCACTTACTTTCCACCCACCATGTGGTAGGGAGGATTATGTTTGTGCTGGAGGAAAGGCGTTCGTCGCGTGTGCAGCTCAAGTGTTCAAACCGTTGTAATGGCTCTAAGCACTATGGGACTTAACAGCTGAGATCATCAGTCCCCTAGAACTTAGAACTACTTAAACCTAACTAACCTAAGGACATCACACACATTCATGCCCAAGGCAGGCTTCGGACCTGCGACCGTAGCAGCAGCGTGGTTCCGGACTGAAGCGCCTAGAACCGCTCGACCACCGCGGCCAGCCAACTCAAGTGTGGCAGATATCACGTACGCCCATTGTCGATCTCAAAAGAATAAAAAGACTTATGAGAATGAATGTCCAAATGCTTTCCTAAAACAAATTCAGAAAACAAAATTGTACTACCACCTTCTACCGTACATGTCGAAAGGATCCAATGCCGAGTCCGTTGGGTAGGTCACATTTTCTCTCCTATATTTCGACCACATTAGTAGTTTCACCGTACCGTGTAGCTCGCACTGTATCTTTAAACTAGCATACCAGTTCTTACAAACAGCGCAGCTCCACGGCTGAGGTTTCGTAATCCCAGTTCGGGTCGCGATGGCAGAAACAGTTGCCCAGTTCTTACTAGCCGTATATTGCTCAACCCAACTTGTCCCCTTCTCATTCCTCTCACAAGTAAGATGTGTTCAAAAAGTAATGGGAATGTTGTAACTTATTGCCTGATGCTTTTGCGTTGTTATGTTGGTAAACATGTCTGAAAAGTATCGGTGCAGTTTTAGCCATATCGGATGTTTAGTCAGAGATCAGCTGCCAAGAGTGTTACATATTTTTGGTAGTGTTAGCGAGAACATGTTTTGTAGAACAATGGAGCAGAGAATTTCTAGAAACTTTTGCTGTATGAAAGGAATGAAGTGCAGTAGAGGTTTAGAAATATTAAATATTGCTCTTGGTGAATCTACTATGAGTAAAACGAGGGTTTAATTGTGATATAAGCGCTTCGAAGAATACCGCGAACACACTGAGGATGAAAAAAGTCACGCGTGATTAACCGATGGAATCGGGAAACAGTGAAAGAAAATGATTACGAACGATCGCCGAATAACCCCCAGAGAAGTCGCTGATGATGTTGCCATATAAACTGGTTCAGGCTATAGAATTTTTCGGATGTTTTGGGTATGAAATTTGTTCCAAAATTGTCCAATTTGAAAGAAAAACGGCGGCTAATGCAAGTTCTTCAGAAGCCGCTAGGTAAAGTCAACAACGTTGCAGAACAACTGAAACGTGCCATAACCGGTGGAAAAAACATGGATTTCGGATATCCTTTCGAAACTAAGACCCCATCGTCCTAGCGGGAGCATTTTTGATCACAAGACCGAAAGAAGCTCGACAACTGCGGTCTAATGTGAAGGTTATGCTCATTGTCTTCTTCCATTTTAACAACATAGTGCATCATGAGTTCTTGCTGCAAGGTCGAACGATCAGTAAGGAGAACTACTTACAAGTTCAACGCCATTTATGTGAAGCAATCCGAAAAGAACGCACGGATTTGTGACGAAACTATTCATGGCTTTTGCACCAGGATAATGCACCTACATCTACATCTACACGATTACTCTGCTATTCACAATAACGTGCCTGGTACTTGTTCGTGAACTGTGGCCCAAAAACAATAGTGTAATGCTGTCCCAGCCTCTATATTCACCAGACATGGTCCCTCGTGACTTTTTCTCTTCCAAAAGATGAAGAAATCGTGTAATGTTGATGCATTAAGTTGTTCTGAAAGCGGTGCAGATATTCAAGATAATAAAAGCGGGTTAAAAGCTGAGCTATCTGGGGAAGTTATCATTGCATTACTGAGCAACTCTTTCACCAGGTATCCAGTCTAGTTTACCAAACTGCCAACCAGACTAACATTAATTACAATCTTTTAATAGTCATCTTACGAAACCTGGTGATATATATATATATATATATATATATATATATATATATATATATATATATAAAGAGAATTTAAATAAAAAGAAATAAATCAGTTTATATATGGACATATATTTTAACATTGAACATCGTTCCGTTAAAATTTCAGCATATTAAACTTGATTCATAACTAAACTGGTGCCTTATTTGTTGTTGTGGTCTTCAGTCCTGAGACTGGTTTAATGCAGCTCTCCATGCTACCCTATCCTGTGCAAGCTTCTTCATCTCCCAGTACTTACTGCAACCCACATCCTTCTGAATCTGATTAGTGTATTCATCTCTTGGTCTCCCTCTACGATGTTTACCCTCCACGCTGCCCTCCAATGCTAAATTTGTGATCCCTTGACGCCTCAGAACGTGTCCTACTAACCGGTCCCTTCTTTTTGTCAAGTTGTGCCACATACTCCTCTTCTCCACAATTCTATTCAATACTTAATCATTAGTTATGTGATCTATCCATCTAATCTTCAGAATGCTTCTGTAGCACCACATTTAGAAAGCTTCTATTCTCTTCTTGTCCAAACTATTTATCGTCCATGTTTCACTTCCATACATGGCTACACTCCATACAAATACTTTCAGGAACGACTTCCTGACACTTAAATCTATACTCGATGTTAACAAATTTCTCTTCTTCAGAAACGCTTTCCTTGCCATTGCCAGTCTACATTTTATATCTTCTCTACTTCGACCATCATCTGTTATTTTGCTCCCCAAATAGCAAAACTCCTTTACTACTTTAAGTGTCTCATTTCCTAATCTAATTCCCTCAGCATCACCAGACTTAATTCGACTACATTCCATTATCCTCGTTTTGGTTTTGTTGATGTTCATCTTATATCCTCCTATCAAGACACTATCCATTCCGTTCAACTGCTCTTCCAAGTCCTTTGCTGTCTCTGATAGAATTACAGTGTCATCGGCGAACCTCAAAGTTTTTATTTCTTCTCCATGGATTTTAATACCTACTCCGAATTTTTCTTTTGTTCCCTTTACTGATTGCTCAATATACAAATTGAATAACATTGGGGAGAGGCTACAATCCTGTCTCACTCCCTTCCCAACCACTGCTTCCCTTTCATACCCCTCGACTCTTATAACTGCCATCTGGTTTCTGTACAAATTGTAAATAGCCTTTCGCTCCCTGTATTTTACCCCTGCCACTTTTTGAATTTGAAAGAGGGTATAACAGACAACATTGTCAAAAGCTTCTCTAAGTCTACAAATGCTAGAAACGTAGGTTTGCCTTTCCTTAATCTTTCTTCTAAGATAAGTCGTAGGGTCAGTATTGTCTCACGTGTTCCAATATTTCTACGGAACCCAAACTGGTCTTCCCCGAGGTCGGCTTCTACCAGTTTTTCCATTCGCCTGTAAAGAATTCGCGTTAGTATTTTGCAGCTGCGACTTATTAAACTGATTGTTCGGTAATTTTCACATCTGTCAGCACCTGCTTTCTTTGGGACTGGAATTATTATATTCTTCTTGAAGTCTGAGGGTATTTCGCCTGTCTCATTCATCTTGCTCACTAGATGGTAGAGTTTTGTCAGGACTGGCTCTCCCAAGTATGTCAGTAGTTCAAATGGAATGTTGTCTACTCCGGGGGCCTTGTTTCGACTAAGGTCTTTCAGTGCTCTGTCAAACTCTTCACGCAGTATCATATCTCCCATTTCATCTTCATCTACATCCTCTTCCATTTCCATAATATTGTCCTCAAGTACATCGCCCTTGTATAGACCCTCTATATACTCCTTCCACCTTTCTGCCTTCCCTTCTTTGCTTAGAACTGGGTTTCCATCAAATCTCTTCATATTCATGCAAGTGGTTCTCCTTTCTCCAAAGGTCTCTTTAATTTTCCTGTACGCAGTATCTACCTTACCCCTAGTGAGATAAGCCTCTACATCCTTACATTTGTCCTCTAGCCATCCCTGCTTAGCCATTTCGCACTTCCTGTCGAATCATTTTTGAGACGTTTGTATTCCTTTTTACCTGCTTCATTTACTGCATTTTTATATTTTCTCCTTTCATCAATTAAGTTCAATATTTCTTCTGTTGCCCAAGGAGTTCTACTAGCCCTCGTCTTTCTACCTACTTGATCCTCTGCTGCCTTCACTACTTTATCCCTCAGAGCTACCCATTCTGCTTCTACTGTACTTCCTTCCCCCATTCCTGTCAATTGTTCCCTTATGCTCTCCCTCAAACTCTCTACAACCTCTGGTTCTTTCAGTTTATCCAGGTCCCATCTCCTTAAATTCCCACCTTTTTGCAGTTTCTTCAGTTTTAATCTACAGTTCATAAGCAATAGATTGTGGTCAGAGTCCACATCTGCCCCTGGAAATGTCTTACAATTTAAAACCTGGTTCCTAAATCTCTGTCTTACCATTATATAATCTATCTGATACCTTCTAGTATCTCCAGGATTCTTCCATGTATACAACCTTCTTTCATGATTCTTGAACCAAGTGTTAGCTATGATTAAGTTATGCTCTGTGCAAAACTCTACCAGGCGGCTTCCTCTTTCATTTCTTAGCCCCAATCCATATTCACCTACTATGTCTCCTTCTCTCCCTTTTCCTACTCTCGAATTCCAGTCATCCATAACTATTAAATTTTCGTCTCCCTTCGCTACCTGAATAATTTCTTTTATCTCATCATACATTTCATCAATTTCTTCATCATCTGCAGAGCTAGCAGCATATAAACTTGTACTATTGTAGTAGGCGTGGGCTTCGTGTCTATCTTTGCCACCTTATTGAGGATTGTGAAAATGTGATTTTGTAATCTTACGGAACACATCAAATATGGAGCCAAGATTGGGAGTCTGCATACAACACTGCATTCATAAAATAACACACGAAGGACGTTGAAACATATGCAAGAGGAAATTAGCCACAACCAACCTATTCAATTTTCACCCAAAGAAGTTACGATCGTAGCGCAATCCTGTCCATCATGAAATGACCACACACTGTTGTATACTAAATTCATACTAACTGTCTGTGAAATCTTCTCGAAAAGAATAGCTGAGGGCCACTTTGATGATTACACAACATGCTTCATGTGGTCAACTTGGTTTACACAAAGAGTGTAACTCCACAATAATTTTGATAATTAAAATAAATTACATCGAAACGCAGTTTACAGAAGAAAAACCTTGAACTGGTTACCATAATCATACTATTAACCTGATGGGTCCAACAATTATATAAGCACGTGGTACTGGTCTCACAAAGTACACCCCACGTGGGTTGAACATAAAGAAAAGTTGCTATAATGAAAAATATTGTCAAGATGAGACATTATAATCTCACGCACATTCGCATTTAAGACTGATGATCTTAGTTACAGTTACAGATCATCAACATGTGGTTCCACTTTGCTCACAAAGTAGTGACAAAGCAACTACTGGAAGATATTTTGAACTTCACACTCGAATTACACTGTGTTGCAATTTAAGATAACATAAGATATTTTAGAGCTAAACCTGAAACAAAGGTGATTAAATTTTCAGTTAGGCTGACCTTAAGAAATGCATTGTCCTATGGACTTAGCAGAGACGCACTTAGCCGGAGATCTTACCACTTCAGACGCTCGCCGCAGACATACTGGTGTGGGCCCCTACCGAGGGTGCCTCACAGATACAATCGGAAGTGACCAGAGAGGCAGCTTCCTATACCAACATGACAAGGGACGGAAAGGACCATACCAAGAATAGAAACCTCTTTGCTTTTAGAAAGCGTAGCTACCTGTTCCGACGTTGGTCGTACTGTTCTCTAGCAGACAGGCTTGCCTGCTACCATCAAGCATGCAACTAGAAATACATTTGCTCATTCATCCTTTCACATATAAGGGAAGGGGGATGTCAGTATCTCATCATATACACTATACAAAAGAAAGCGGATGTAGGTTCCATATAAAACTGTGTGACATGAATTACATATAAATTGTGTTTTAAAGTGTAGTAGTGTGACAGATCGTCCTTGTTTATGTGTAAAAGTAACACGTTCCACTGCTCAGTCTCCTCCCAGATAGAGTCAGAAACACCACAGTAAATTTAGAAGTGGAATGTAAGCTGTAAATAAAGGAATCCAACAGAGGCCTTTCAATCGTTCTACAAACGTAGAAGAGATTAGAAACGCGTTCTAGACGCAGCTGAAAGCATTGGAAATAATGAATAATCCTAATAGGTACTGTTGCGAAGGTGGTCGCACTGATGTACACGAATAAAAAAAATTCATTCAAAATTCCCGTTATTTTTGTAACGCACCTAGTACACGCACTCATGACAGCACATTAAACAAACACGCATGTGTGTGCGCTTCTCTGTGAGTAAAGCACATTCCTAGAATTCGCACTGAAGTACGCATTGGCACAATGACGCCACACCGTTCCGTGTCACCCTATCGTTGTTATGCGGCGTGATAAGCCCTCCAACTTCCACGAACATGTGGACACCCGCCGGAATGACGCACGTACAAATTATTACAGCATCCACTGCGTTGCGAAGGAATCTAAGAAGAGTAGGGATACATCCACATCTGCTACTTATACATGGCTACTCTCCAGATCACACGTAAATGTCTGACAGAGTGTTCAAAGAACCACCTTGACAATAATTCTGTATTCTTCCACTCTCGAACAACGTGCGAAAATATCGAACACGTATATCTTTCCGTGCGAGCTCTGATTTTCTTATTTTATTATGGTACTCCTTTTTCCCTGTGTACGTCGATGTCAACAAAATATTTTCGCATTCGGAGCAGAAAGCTGGTGATTGAAATTTGTGAGAAGATCCCGCCGCAAAGAGAAACGCCTTTACTTTATTGATGTCCAAACCAAATACCTATACAAAACGTGCTGCCCTTTTTTGAACTTCTTCGCCATACTCCGTTGATCCTATCTGGTAAGGATCCCAAACCAGGCAGCAGTACTCCAAAAGAGGACGAACAAGTGTAGTGCAGGCAGTCTCTTTAGTAGATCATATTCTACGTGTTCTGGCAATATAATCCAGTATTTAGTCCGCCTTCCCGACAACAGTTTCTTTGTGTTTCTACCAGTTTAAGTTGTTCGTGACTGTAATTCCTAGGTTTTCGGCTGAATTTACAACCTTTAGAATTGATTGATTTATCGTGTAACCAAAGTTTAACAGATTCCTTTTAGCAGTTATATGGCTCACCTCACACTTTTCATTATTTAGGGTCCACTGCCAATTTTCGCTCCATACAGGTATATTTTCTAAATCATTTTTCAGTTTGTTTTGATCTTTTGATGACTTTGCTACACGATAAACGACAGGCATCATCTGCAAACAACCTAAGACGGCTGCTCAGATTGTCTCCTAAATTGTTTATATAGATACGAAACAGCAGAGGGCCTATAACACAACCTTGGAGAACGCCATCAATCGCTTATGTTTTACTCGATGATCTCCCGTCAGTTACTACGAACTGTGATCTCTCTGACAGCAAATAACGTATCTACTCTCATAACTGAGAGAATATTCCATAAGCACGTAATTTGATGACAGGCAGCTAGGGAGGTACGGTGTGAAAGGCCTTCCCTTGTTAATCGCACTCAACACTTCGTGTGAATAAATAGCTAGTTATGTTTCACAACAATGATGTTTTCTAAACCCATGTTGACTGTGTGTCAATAGGCCGTTCTCTGCGAGGTAATTCATTATGTTCGAACACAGTATATGTTCCAAATACCTGCTGCATTGCAACGTTAATGAAATGAGCCTGTAATTTAGTTGATTATTCCTATTGCATTTCTTGAATATTGGTGTGACTTATGCAACTTTCCAGTCTTTGGGTACGGATCTTTTCGTCGAGCAATCGGTTATATATGATTGTTAAGTATGGCGCCATTGCATCAGCTTACTCGGAAAGGAACCTAGTTGATACACGGTCTGGACCGGAAGACTTGCTTTCATGTGATTTAAGTTGCTTCACTTACTCCAAAATTATCTGCTTGTAAGTTACTCATGTTGGCATCTGTTCTTGATTCGAATTCGGGAATATTTACTTCGTCTTCTTTGGTACAGGAATTTCGGAAGGCTGTGTTTAGTAATTCTGCTTTACCAGCACTGTCATCCACAGTAATTCCATTTCTATCGCGCAGGGCAGGCACTGATTGTGTCTTTCCCCTAGCACACTTTACACACGACCAGAATCTCTTTAAATTTTCTGACCGGTTTCGAGGCAAGGATTCGTTCTGGAAATTACTATAAGCATCTCGGATTGAAGTCCGCGCTAAATTTCGAGCTTCTGTAAATGATCGCCAGTCTTGGGAATTTTGCGTTCGTTTAAATTTAGCATCCTTTTTTCGTTGTCTCTGCAAGAGTGTTCTGACTTGTTTAGTGTACCGTGGGGGATCATATACGTCGTTTGCTAATTTATTTGGTATAAAACTCTCAAATGATATCGATAGTATTTCTTTGAATTCATGCCACATCTGGTCTACAGTTACATTGTTAATTTGGAAAGGGCGGAGATTGTCTCTGAGGAAGGCGCCAAGCGAATTTTTATCTGTTTTTTTTAATAGATATATTTTTCGCTTATTTTTGATGGATTTGGAAGTTATAGTACTGAATATCGCCACGAATCATTCAGAAAACTGAGTGGTTCACATTTTATAACTGAAGGTCATTTACGTTGTTTTCTTGTTAATATTGCCATTTTAGTCCTGAATCGTTGCGCGATCGATAGCTTGCGCAACATCTCGTGGAATACGACCTTTGGTTTGGAGAGGGCGTGGCACGTTTTGCCGCGAGCGGTGTTGAGTCCGTTTTCCGGTAGAGGCAGTGAATGAAGCAGTACGGGCAGCGCAGATCTGCAGATAACGTGTCGGCCGTTTGTTCTGCCGCCCGTGTGACTTCCAATAATAATGAGTCACGTGAAAATGTCTGTAGGGCCGAAATTGCTATAGTGATAGTGTGCTGTGAGGTTTCGGCTGAGCCTCCGACCCCTGTACATGTCAGAGCCACATGGATTGTACTGGCCGATAGTCCGACTGCTCCCAGTGGACTCATGTGCAACTAGTGAAAAAGGCGTCAAGCAGCGGATAACTAACAGGACGAAGATAACCCCGACAAATACGACACGTGGGTGGTGTAACTCTTACGAGATAGCAAACAGCGTGTTCATCTAATTACGAAACAAAACAGTGCTCCATATTTATTACTGTTTATTATACTGATAGACATCAACAAGTAATTATTACAGGATCATTCCGATTAGAAGCAATGCAGAGAAAAAGAAAACTACCAGTCGTTAACATGGGTCAGTACAAATCTAACGCGTATGTACCTCGGCAAAGATTGGATATTTCAGGTGACAGGAACAAAACTGTAATCTAGTCATGAACTATGGGAAGGTAACTCCATGGTGTACTCGCAAAAGTATTGTATTCTGAAGCTAGGCTAATCCTAACGCCGTACCTACAGATGTACGTCAATTCTCGCCTAAGCTGCAACCTCTCAGCATGTTCAGCTCACCGAAGCGTGAAGCGTAGTGGATACCGCGCTCTGCTGTGAATTATAACATCTCTGCTCTTTGGATCTCCAGGTGCAGTCTCTTAAGTCAAGAGTTCTCTCCCAAGCCAAAGTCCGCTGTACCGCTCCTTGAACCAGAGAGGTTCTCTACTGTACCTCGGACAGAAGTCTCTTTAATCGTGTCCAAGCCAAAGTCTGCTGTACCATTCGTCAACCCAAAATGTTGTCTACTGAATCTCGAACAGAAGTGTTGCCTACAGTACCACAAACAAAAGAGTTTAGTGTACCTTGAACGAAAGTGTTCTCTTTTGGGAAGAGAGTGCGTTCTTCACTTTGCAAATCTGCACATTTCTTATGCGCCAGTGAGAACGGTTCATCACAGTGCTGGCCAATGACATGTTTGTTAGTTTATCAAAAATCTTTCCCCTATGTGATAGTTTTGCGAGATCAACCAATTATTACACACCCAAGCTTGCAGTTCTTAAACAGTACTAAGTTAGTCTTCAGTCAATTCGACGTTTTAGCCAGTGACGTCACCTTCACATATGCAATTTATGTCTTGTCTTCCCTAGCTCTGCTATTTGTTTAGGTTACTGCGTGAGGAGACCTCTTACAACTGTTTAGACCAGAAGTCGTCCACCTCGCATAAAGCGATGAAACCGAGCCAGCCCAGCACTCCACAAAGATAAAGCAATTTTTGTTCACAAAGCAGGCCAGCCGCTTCTCGCGGTATGCCAAGATGTTTATCTGTCACTGATTGCCCCTTGCATAGCATTCTGGAAAAAGACTGCTCGGCGAAAAACAAAGTTCCTTTGAAGTTTTTTTTTCCTTTTCTTTTGCCCATGTGTCCCTACTAGCAAAAATAGCGAGTCCCTGCGAGTGCAGGTGTTCGTCATGCCGTGTTAGATGTTTCAGTGAATGCAATTATGGACCCACGTCATGCAAAGCATTATGGGAAATTGGCATGCAGGTGTCAGGCCGTCGTCACCCCTGCCTCTAGCGCTGGCGGCGGCTTGCGCTGGCCTCTGAAAAGGCAGGCCCGCAGCCCCCACGGGAGTATCCCTAACATTGGGTCACTGGCTGGGCCGGTACGGGTTGTCTCATCATGTACTCAGCTGAGATACAGGGAGACTTACTTCCAAAACCTTCACCAGTGGAAGAAGGAATTAGTAGAGGGTAGGTGACCTCTTCTGGCAATTACTGACATTACTCATTACAATCTTTAAGCGTATCACCAAGAAATAGGAACTGAGCTCAGAGAGAAATGATTATAAATCAAATTATGATTCGTACATGAGACACGCCAGACCGGCTATAGGCTGTCGTATTTGAGTACTGTAGGGTTTGGGTGGATTGAGGACGAGGCTGGGGATTGTGCAAGGATGGGCTCAATTTCAGAAACTGTTTGTTAAACAATTGGCAAATGATAATACGTAATACAACAGAACTTAATCTAAAGTCCAGTTATAGATCTAGAAGAGAGAGCTTGAAATAATAATGCAACAACATAAAATTTCTTCAGCACAATATAACAAATTTTAAATTAGAGTTCAGTCCCGTTAGGATAATTGGGCCATCAACAATTGTTCACAATTAATTATCCCTGGTCACAGACATCAAAATGGCAAATGTAAATAGCTTCCACAAACTGCCACTCAGAACAAACAAAGTAACAGCAGAGATTTCTCTGGCTTAATCAACGCTTACATACATTAGCACTCAACTAAATAGAGATCTATAAGCACTCTCATCAACAGATATTTACCAAAAGATAACTACCAACAACTGACTGCAATACTACCTACACGAATTTCGCAGTTACAGTTTTCTGCGCAAGGGCACATACAAAATCAGTCACGCTCACAGCATAAAAGTAACAAGATCGATATGACTTCCGTTTAGAGAAAACAACGGCATGCCCATTGTGCTCACTGTACTGGCTGCTGACAGTTCGTCAGACTGAATGCACAGCCTGTACACTTCGTAGCTTCACTGAACCGACCAAAACAGCGCTACCAGTAAAGAGCCCTGCCAGTGCTCTTCTTATAATGTGGAATCCTCTGTCTGCATCTTCTCTGGAATCCTCATCCTACTCGCCCGGAAAAAGACACCAACTGCCCCATTGGGTTTCTTGTGTCCCCAGCAGCCAAGACCCATGCTGACCGTTTTTCAAGGCCCGAACTCGGCTGCTGGGCGCATCAACTTCGGAGAAGGCTTCCCATTCTTGGCTGTCCACACACTGAGCCCATCGTCCACTTCCCGCGCCTCAGCCCCAGCGGGTTTCGCGCCTATCAAGTTGAAAGGTGGCTACACTGAGTCACAGCGCCAGAGATCGCGCCAAAGAGTTTTATTCCGCCGCCTCCACTGGCAGTGCTTGTTCAGAAGTTGTGGTGGTTAATGCTTTGCTGAGAGGATGTTGATAGCTGTATTATTTGAGGCCATGTCGTGTGCAGTTGTTTTGATGGGCTAGACAGCAGATGTTGTTCGAATTGAGATGTTGTAATGATCAGAGTGTATTTTTAGTCAATATATATGAAGGTAAAAAACATTTTTTATTTT
Source organism: Schistocerca piceifrons (assembly GCF_021461385.2). NCBI lineage: Eukaryota > Metazoa > Arthropoda > Insecta > Orthoptera > Acrididae > Schistocerca > Schistocerca piceifrons. Next base: position 642,826,832 of record NC_060139.1, read on the forward strand.
TTTTTTTAATTTCCTAACTAACAATGCTTCTTGGTCACAGGTTCAATCAACAAAGCATCTGGCTTGTGTTCATGTATTAGACTGTAATTCGGGTTTCTATGTGCAACTATAGTATTTCAGTTTTATTTAATTAATTCAGTGTAAATGGTATTTAAAATATCTTGTCTTATTGAGGAAGAACCATGCCAGATGTGTACGTTGAATCACACTTCCACACACAGAACAGTTACACTTGTGCTTTGTTGTTCGTAGTTTTTGTTTCGTAGCTTTTATAGTTGCTGGGGACTTAATTAATTAATTGTGGTAACGGAAATTTCCTTTCATTCTTTGTTGTTATTCCATACAGTCAGATTGCGTACTAATACTAGTCAGGGCCAACCGGTTACGAGACTTCGTAATCGGACAGTCACCTACTAAAATTAAAATTATTTGCATTGTATTTAATAAAGCCCCCATGCACGTGGCGACCGCTGCTTCGGGTCGTCCTTTGGAAATATTCAGATAGTAAAATAGCAGACAGTAGTATTGTGGAAGTAATTTGTAGTTTAGTAATTGTAGTCTATATTGCATGTGTAGATTTGGTAATGAACATTTGTAGTTGTCTTGTCTTTCTTCTAATGGTATTTTTGCAGAATTTAATTTTTGATGTCTTGTATACGCGTTTGACAATTTTGTGCAATTATGAAGATTTCAATTGTTCGTTAATCGTGTTTGAGGGAAGCATTTCGTGTGAATGGTATTGTTGGTGATAAAGTGTCATATTGTGTGTAATTTTCGTATATCGACGAGTTTTGTATGTATTGTAAATGAGTACGCGATCGATGAAAAAGCAAAAATGATCGATAGGGAGAATGACGAAAATGTTAACATGGCAAACTCGCCAAACAGGAGAACAGTATGATGAATAATGAAGTAGAAAACAATTTAGTAAGTCGGGAAAATAGTCCGGAACCAGCTCAAAATTTTTCTCAATCAAAAAATTCACAGAATACGAGATTAACGATAGAAGATTCTGAAATAGTATCGAACACAGATAGCTTTACGGCTATGACGAAGGAAGTTAGTTTTACGGGAAATGTTAGGGGCGAAAAGAATTTTGAACCAGTTAATATGGAGCAGTTGATGGGTGCTATATTAAATTTAGGATCACAGTTAGGATCTGAGTTAAAAACAGTGGCAACACGGTTAGAAACTGATATGGGAACAATGGAAACACGGTTAGACTCACTGGGATCACAGTTAGGATCTGAATTTAAAACAGTGGCAACACGGCTAGACTCACAAATAGGAACAATTAAAACAGAGATGGAAACACGGTTAGACTCACGAACAGGGACATGTTTCAAAAAGATGAAAGATGAATTAAAGAAAGAAATTAGAGAAGAAGTTCAACCGATTTTGAATTCTCACAATAATAGATTAATTGCAATAGAAATTAGACAAAAGGAACAGGATAGAGAACAGGAAGAAAGAGATCGCGTGATAGTACAAAAATTTTCAGAGTTAAATTTACAACGTGCACATGATAAGGAAGAAATATTTGAAAGAATCGAGGAATCCGTACCAAATCACAGAATAAATAACCTAACACAACAATATGAACAGTTAACTACTAAATGTGTTAATACTGAAACCCGAGTCGCAACACTTACGGAAGACGTAAATAAACAGAAAGAACAAATAGGTGACTTATCGGAAAGAGTTGAGGAGATTTCAAATAAATTGACAAGTCTTAGTTTAAATGAGGACAGAGATTCAGATGATACAGCTCCATTGCAATTTGCAGAAACCGAAGAGTACCAGAACATAAATAAACAAGTTGAAAATCAGGGAAAATTTAATGAACGCGTTAAAAGGGAATTTGAGGCGTTACGAAAGCAAGCCCCCCCCCATGAACCATGGACCTTGCCGTTGGTGGGGAGGCTTGCGTGCCTCAGCGATGCAGATAGCCGTACCGTAGGTACAACCACAACGGAGGGGTATCTGTTGAGAGGCCAGACAAACGGGTGGTTCCTGAAGAGGGGCAGCAGCCTTTTCAGTAGTTGCAAGGGCAACACTCTGGATGACTGAATGATCTGGTCTTGTAACAATAACCAAAACGGCCTTGCTGTGCTGGTACTGCGAACGGCTGAAAGCAAGGGGAAACTACGGCCGTAATTTTTCCCGTGGGCATGCAGCTTTACTGTATGATTAAATGATGATGGCATCCTCTTGGGTAAAATATTCCGGAGGTAAAATAGTCCCCCATTTGGATCTCCGGGCGGGGACTACTCAAGAGGATGTCGTTTCAGGAGAAAGAAAACTGGCGTTCTACGGATCGGAGTGTGGAATGTCAGATCCCTTAATCGGGCAGGTAGGTTAGAAAATTTAAAAAGGGAAATGGATAGGTTAAAGTTAGATATAGTGGGAATTAGTGAAGTTCGGTGGCAGGAGGAACAAGACTACTGGTCAAGTGACTACAGGGTTATAAACACAGAGTCAAATAGGGGTAATGCAGGAGTAGATTTAATAATGAATAGGAAAATAGGAACGCGGGTAAGCTACTACAAACAGTATAGTGAACGCATTGTTGTGGCCAAGATAGATACGAAGCCCACACCTATTACAGTAGTACAAGTTTATATGCAACTAGCTCTGCAGATGACGAAGAAATTGAAGAAATGTATGATGAAATAAAAGAAATTATTCAGATAGCGAAGGGAGACGAAAATTTAATAGTCATGGGTGACTGGAATTCGAGTGTAGGAAAAGGGAGAGAAGCAAACGTAGTAGGTGAATATGGATTGGGGCTAAGAAATCAAAGAGGAAGCCGCCTGGTAGAATTTTGCACAGAGCACAAATTAATCATAGCTAACACTTGGTTTAAGAATCATGATAGAAGGTTGTATACATGGAAGAACCCTGGAGATACTAGAAGGTATCAGATAGATTATATAATGGTAAGACAGAGATTTAGGAACCAGGTTTTAAATTGTAAGAAATTTCCAGGGGCAGATGTGGACTCTGACCACAGTCTATTGGTTATGACCTGTAGATTAAAATTGAAGAAACTGCAAAAAGGTGGGAATTTAAGGAGATGGGACCTGGATAAACTGAAAGAACCAGAGGTTGTAGAGAGTTTGAGGGAGTGCATAAGGGAACAATTGACAGGAATGGGGGAAGGAAGTACAGTAGAAGAAGAATGGGTAGCTCTGAGGGATAAAGTAGTGAAGGCAGCAGAGGATCAAGTAGGTAGAAAGACGAGGGCTAGTAGAAATACTTGGGTAACAGAAGAAATATTGAATTTAATTGATGAAAGGAGAAAATAAAATACGCAGTAAATGAAGCAGGCAAAAAGGAATACAAACGTCTCAACAATGATATCGACAGGAAGTGCAAAATGGCTAAGCAGGGATGGCTAGAGGACAAATGCAAGGATGTAGAGGCTTATCTCACTAGGGGTAAGATAGATACTGCGTACAGGAAAATTAGAGAGACCTTTGGAGAAAGGAGAACCACTTGCATGAATATCAAGAGATTTGATGGAAACCCAGTTCTAAGCAAAGAAGGGAAAGCAGAAAGGTGGAAGGAGTATATAGAGGGTCTATACAAGGGCGATGTACTTGAGGACAATATTATGGAAATGGAAGAAGATGTAGATGAAGATGAAATGGGAGATACGATACTGCCTGAAGAGTTTGACAGAGCACTGAAAGACCTGAGTCGAAACAAGGCCCCCGGAGTAGACAACATTCCATTGGAACTACTGACGGCCTTGGGAGAGCCAGTCCTGACAAAACTCTACCATCTGGTGAGCAAGATGTATGAAACAGGCGAAATACCCTCAGACTTCAAGAAGAAAGAAAGCAGGTGTTGACAGATGTGAAAATTACTGAACAATCAGTTTAATAAGCCACAGCTGCAAAATACTAACGCGAATTCTTTACAGACGAATGGAAAAACTAGTAGAAGCCGACCTCGGGGAAGATCAGTTTGCATTCCGTAGAAATACTGGAACACGTGAGGCAATACTGACCTTACGACTTATCTTAGAAGAAAGATTAAGGAAAGGCAAACCTACGTTTCTAGCATTTGTAGACTTAGAGAAAGCTTTTGACAATGTTGACTGTTATACTCTCCTTCAAATTCTAAAGGTGGCAGGGGTAAAATACAGGGAGCAAAAGGCTATTTACAATTTGTACAGAAACCAGATGGCAGTTATAAGAGTCGAGGGACATGAAAGAGAAGCAGTGGTTGTACAATTTGTACAGAAACCAGATGGCAGTTATAAGAGTCGAGGGACATGAAAGGGAAGCAGTGGTTGGGAAGGGAGTAAGACAGGGTTGTAGCCTCTCCCCAATGTTATTCAATCTGTATATTGAGCAATCAGTAAATAAAACAAAAGAAAAATTCGGAGTAGGTATTAATATCCATGGAGAAGAAATAAAAACTTTGAGGTTCGCCGATGACATTGTAATTCTGTCAGAGACGGCAAAGGACTTGGAAGAGCAGTTGAATGGAATGGATAGTGTCTTGAAGGGAGGATATAAGATGAACATCAACAAAAGCAAAACGAGGGTAATGGAATGTAGTCGAATTAAGTCGGATGATGTTGAGGGTATTAGATTAGGAAATGAGACACTTAAAATAGTAAAGGAGTTTTGCTATTTGGGGAGCAAAATAACTGATGATGGTCGAAGTAGAGACGATATAAAATGTAGACTGGCAACGGCAAGGAAAGCGCTTCTGAAGAAGAGAAATTTGTTAACATCGAGTATAGATTTAAGTGTCAGGAAGTCATTTCTGAAAGTATATGTATGGAGTGTAGCCATGTATGGAAGCGAAAAATAGTTTGGACAAGAATAAAATAGAAGCTTTTGGGCAGCGTGGAGGGTAAAAATCGTAGGGGGAGACCAAGAGATGAATACACTAAGCAGATTCAGAAGGATGTAGGTTGCAGTAGGTACTGGGAGATGAAGAATCTTGCACAGGATAGAATAGCATGGAGAGCTGCATCAAACCAGTCTCAGGACTGAAGACCACAACAACAACAACAAGAACGAAAGCAAGTCAAACAAATTGAAAGCGAAATCGTAGGAAGAGACAGCAGAAGAAATTTAGAATCACAAATAGCAGAGGGCTTTGAAGAAAATAATTTATTTCATTTACGAGATGCAATTAGAGAGCGCCAGGCGCGCGAACTTGACAATAATCGACATCCGGACTGGGACAGACGCGGTAGGTCTTTGTCGCCACGAGGCGAAAACTTTGACTATAAACACTTTTTAACTGTTCGGCAATTTAAGATCTTTCGCAATTCTAAGAATGACATACATCCATGTTCATGGTTAGATCAATTTATGTACGCACTTCCACCAAATTGGCCACTAAGTCACAAGCTGGAATTTATGTGTGGATATGTAGAAAACGAACCGGCGACGCGCATGCGCGCACTTATTAGAGATTGTAATAATTTAAATGATTTTTATCATGCATTTCTATCGGCATATTGGTCCGAAAACACGCAAGACAGAGTCAAACACAGTCTTATTATGCAGCGTAATTTTAAACAGTCTGAGTTCCGCACGCCAGCAGAATACTTTGAAGACATGATTCGAAAGAATCAGTTCCTTTCCAACCCTTATAGCCCGACTGAACTAATTCGCATTTGTTTAACTAAGCTGCCACAATCCATAAGACAAATTGCTTTAGCTGCAAGCTCAGGGGATTCACTACACTAAGTGAATATGTGCCGTAGCGTGCACAGGGTCCCGAGCTGTAGTAGTGCTATTTCCCTTTTAGTTTTCTGCACTGCTGCCTACTCTTTTACTATTCTTTGTATCTATCAGAACAACTCTTCAACTATCAAACTATCTAGAAAACGAGTCGGTAAAGAATGACTGGATAAGACTATTTTACCCAAAAGTGATTTCGGAAATTATCGTCTGTACTTACTTTATCTTCAGCAGCATTCATTCGTAGTTTAAACGAAATTTTACCTGTTTATCTTCGTGACAATATTACTTCATATGTTGACGATATTCTTATTGCTAAACGTTCTTGGAGTGAGCACAACAAAATTTTGGATTCATTATTACGTATTTTTGCAAGAGTTGGCATTACAGTGAACTTGGAAAAATCTGAATTTGGTCGTTCTCAGGTGAAATTTCTTGGTCATATCATTTCTACAGAAGGTATTCTTCCTGACCCAGAGAAACTAGACGCTATTCGTAATTATGCTGTTCCTACTACAAAACGTGATGTTCGTAGTTTCCTTGGTGTCTGTAATTTTCTTAGACGCCTTGTTAGATTGGACGATTTGGCCACACCTCGTTTATGTGAATTATCTGGAAAGAATTCTAATTGGTGTTGGGATGAGGAAGCTCAATCAGAATTTGAACAACTTCGTGATGCTTTAGTTGCTGCTCCACTTCTTTCACATCCGGATGTATCTAAAGATTTTTGTTTGGCGACGGACTCATCATACAAAGGCCTAGGTGCACATTTATTTCAAGAGATAGAAGAAAACGGCGTGTAGTACAGAAAACTATTGCATTTGGAAGTCGTGTTCTCTCTAAATCTGAAAAGAATTATTCGATTACGGAACCTGAAGCCTTGGCTGTTGTATGGGCTTTCACAAAATTTCGCATATTTTTGTATGGCAGACATACTAAGGTTTACACCGATCATCGAGCTCTGGAATTTCTTATGTCAACAAAATTAAGACATGGAACATTGTCACGATGGGCGCTGTATCTACAGGAATTTGATTTTAGTATTGTTTACATACAGGGTTCTTCAAATATTATTGCTGATGCTTTATCACGTGCACCTATGGGTTTGAAACAAAGTGCTGGGGAGGACTGCAAGGAAAACAATTATTGTTTGATGTATATTAAAGGTGTAGCGTTTGAACATTTTATTTCTTCTTCGCTCCAGGACATCGCTAAGGAGCAAAATAAGGATCCAATCTGGAAGGACATTAAGGAGAAGTGGAGGAGAAAGGAAAGCGTAGCGATTAGATAGTATTATTTAGTTCACAATGATATTCTTTTTACACGAAAATCGGTCGACAACTCTGGTTAGTTTGTATTCCTGATGAGTGGGTTAATAAATTGATTTGGTATACACATTTCAGTTATGCACACTTTGGTCCCCGAAAATGCTTTCATAAATTGCGAGAAAATTGCTACTTCAGTAATATGGAAAAACGTATTCGATCTGTTCTTGCCAAATGCAAATTATGTCAAAAGGCTAAGCCGCCAACTATTTCTCACAGAGCACCGTTGTTCCCTATCATTCCAGCAAAATTAAAGGAGATGGCTGCAGTCGATTTGTTCGGTCCAGTGGTTCGTTCTACTAATGGTTTTGCGTACATTTTGGTAGCAGTGGAATTGACATCAAAATATGTGTGTTTTACACCTTTACGCAAAGCAACAGCTCGTCCAGTATCTAATGCTTTCATCAAACATTTTCTTAAAGAAGTGGGTCATGTTGATAAGGTTATATCAGATAATGGATCACAGTTTCGCTCTAAAATTTGGCTTCGTACTCTACGGCGTCGCAAGATTAAACCAATTTTCATTTCATTTTTTCACCCTCAATCTAATGCTTCAGAGAGATGGATGAAGGAAATCAATAAATTGTGTCGACTTTATTGTCATCAGAATCACAGAACATGGGATCAGCATCTTCATATTTTTCAAAACATTCTGAATGAACTCCCTAATGATTCAACTTCTTTACTGCCTATATTGATATTAAAAAACAAAGCACCGACAAATCGCATTTCTGAAATCGTTCCTGCCTTCACGGAAACTGCGGCATTCTGAAGTTGTCAACCTGGCTCTACAAAATATTGCGTCTGCGGCTGCTAGAAGAGAGAAATCAGCTAAGCGTCCTGGTCGTTTAAAAACCTTGTCAGTTGGTCAAAAGGTGTTAATTAAGTCTCACCGTTTGTCTCACAAAGGAAAAGGCTTGTGTCGCAAATTTTTTCTGCTTTATAACGGTCCATATAGAGTTCGCAAAATTATTCATGATAACACTGTCGAAGTAGAAACTCTTAAATCTCGGCGCTCTAAGGGAATACATCATATATCGAACGTTAAAATTTTTGTGGAATGACATACTTTCGAGAAACCAACAGTTATACGTAAAAATGCAGAGAATACAAGGATAACGCGCCGTGTTCCGGCAGCGGCACATACTCAAAGCGACAGTCAAGTCTGCGCGCCGCACAAGGCAGTCGTTGACCGAAAACAATTGCTTCCTACGTCACGCGTACCTACAGCTGATCGAGCGTTCAGTGCGAATGCACTGACAGCCGTAAACAAATACATGGTCTAATTTCTCTGATTAAATTCAGTATAAAGCTATAGTGACTTGATAAATTATGTTATTAACGTTCAGTATTTTTCAGGATACAGTTGTATAAAATATTTAAGAACTTCAGGTTAATTCTGTGTGTGTCCGACGTTAAGAGGACTTGCTATCGAGAAATTTTCAGGAAGAATGTAATTTCGAAGAAGAAACTAATAAACTAAAAAGGTAACCATTAATTGAGTTTATTTTTCAGGTAACATATTACCACTTAGGTACGTACTTTAGACGTAATTTGCTGCTCGCGATTACGTGATTCACACTTTGCGCTAAATTTCATGTTCTATGAATTTACTTGTGAAGCGATGTGCTTGCGTACATTAACTGATATTGACAATGATTGATTAATGAACAGGGTTGTTATTTGTGTATATTATGCATTGCATGGCTGCTATGCTTTTTCTCTGATGTCACATTTTTTTATTATGTGCCTGTTGTGCTTATTTATTTAAATTATAATTGTCACCTGATTAATTGTGCTGACTGTGGTTATGTATGTAAGTTATACTTTGTGATTTATCTGCTTGCGCCTTCATGTTTACTTATTAAGATTACATATGAACATTTATTTGCTTATGCTCATATGATGCTAATGACCTGTTTATTATGTAAGATATATATTTGCTGCTTTGCGTATGGATTGCATTTTTATACATTTCTGTTTGTTGTCATAACTACTCTTTAATTTGGTATATAGAAATGCTGACATACTGTGTACGAACATGGAGTTTAGGTCACACTATGGTATTTATTACAGATTGTTCGCTTGGCAGAGCCTCGTTGTAGGGATTGTGCTGCATCCACTTGTTGACATTCTGTTCTCTAGTGGTATATTTACTCGCTATTGCATGTTTTGCTTACGCTTAGTGCCTTATATTTTAAGATAAGAAAATGAACTGCTATAATGCTACTAACGACATTGGTACAAGAAACTTCATTGAAGTCACATGAGCTGGAGGTTTTATGGAAGCTGTATAAATTTATGCTAATAGGAAGGAAGCTAACGACATGACATACCGACACTAGGTTTAGACCACTGACGTTATTACACTGCATTCTTCGTGAGCAATTGAAATAGCAAGTGACACTTGACACAAGAAATACTCCACATGTTTGCTTCTGTTTTGCCATGATTTTTGAAGTGGTGTACACACTGTGAAATGTTACGATTTATTCATTCAAAGTCTTATGTAATCATTCATACTCCGTACTCGTACTTACTTACTGAAAGTTATTCAAACTAAAGGCTGATAGAGGTCATGTATGCATTTCTTTTGTTTAATGGTAGACAAGGTAACCAAAATGTATTTTATGATTCATAATGAGTAGAAGATTTGGGTCAGATGGATTACACAGAGGTTGTGTGTGGACGTTGTGTCTTCGGATTGTATGGGATGATGAATTGAGGTTTGCACTAGGATTTTATCTGTAATTGTTCGAGGAGACTGACTAGAGGAAAGAGTTGTTATGGAGGTGAAATGATACTGGTGATGAGGTTTATATGTATCGACGTATTGAAGAGGTATTTTTGAGGTATTGAGATTGTGTGAAGTTGATGATTATTGGAGTTTTGGTGGACAAGAGGTAAGGTAAATGATATTGATGATAAGCTTTATATGTATCGACGTAAGAGGTATTATTGAAGTATTAAGATTATGTGATGCTGATGATTATTGGAGTTTTGGTGGATAAGAGGTAAAGTAAGTGAGGAGCATATTTTTTTGTTGGTTTATATGGAACAAGGAGGATGAAGATGGCAGACTAGAACACTCAAGTGGAAGGAAGATTGTCTACACACACACTTTGTTAAATCACTAAGCAGTATATACTTTTTTTTTTTGGAGAGAGGAAGCATTTGCATGTCTTGGCACACTGACAGTTGTTCAGCAACTGTACATTTTGATCTGGCTTCGCAAACATTGGTCTTGACATGATGACTATGATGTTGACTAACTATTATTGACTGTTATATACTGTTGCCACTACTACTTGATACACATGTTGAACATCAAATTTTGAGAGAATTGCATTTACACAGTTAACACTATTCAATTACACAGTAGTACTTAATTGTGGATGAAAGATGAGTGAGTGTGTTTTGTGTGTTTTCCTTTCCTAATCCCAAATAATTGGTACCGACCTACCTCCTAAATATTATTTTACGTGTTTGTTGTGGCTTGCGCTGACACCCACAAATATTATAGGTTTACTGTTATTTGTGTATTTGTAATATTTAATATGACAATTATCTGATATCATTTGTGTGTTTATTATTATTATTATGTTTAGTGTAAGAGCATTGATAATAATTTTGTAAAAGCAATTGTGTGTGCATTCAAACTGTTGTTCGTGCTTACGCGTATTAACATTGGTGGGTGCCACTTGGAAATTTTTAATTTCTGCTAATGAACTCTGATGAACTGTCTAATTAGTGATAGTGAATATTATGGACTGTTACCTGCACTTGTTCAACATGATGGGTGCCACTTGGAAATGTTTAATTTCTGCTAATGAACTCTGATGAACTGTTTAATTATTGATAGTGAATATTATGAACTGTTACCTGCACTTGTTCAACATGGTGGGTGCCACTTGGAAATGTTTAATTTGTGCTAACGAACTCTGATGAACTGTCTGATTAGTGATAGTGAATATTATGGACTGTTACCTGCACTTGTTCAACATGTTGGGTGTCACTTGCAAATGTTTAATTTCTGCTAATGAACTCTGATGAACTGTCTGATTAGTGATAGTGAATATTATGGACTGTTACCTGCACTTGTTCAACATGATGGGTGCCACTAGGAGATGTTTAATTTCTGCTGATAAACTCTGATGAATTGTCTGATTAGTGATAGTGAATATTATGGACTGCTACCTGCACTTGTTCAACATGATGGGTGTCACTTGGAAATATTAAATTTCTGCTGATAAACTCTGGTGAACTGTCTGATTAGTGATAGTGAATATTATGGACTGTTACCTGCACCTGCTCAACATTGCTGGGTGCCACTGATGGAACTGCTTCTACTGACATAATGTCACTTGTTGGTGTCTGCACCTGCTCAACATTGCTGGGTGCCACTGATAGAACTGCTTCTACTGAAATGACGTCACTTGTTGGTGTTTGCACCTGTTCAACATTGCTGGGTGCCACTGATGGAACTGCTTCTACTGAAATGATGTCACTTGTTGGTGTCTGCACCTGGTCAACATTGCTGGGTGCCACTGATGGAACTGCTTCTACTGACATAATGTCACTTGTTGGTGTCTGCACCTGTTCAACATTGCTGGGTGCCACTGATGGAACTGTTTCTACTGACATATTGTCACTTGTTTGGTGTCTGCGCCTGTTCGCCATTGCTGGGTGCCACTGTTGGAGCTGTTTAAATACTATCTGGCTTGTGTTCATGTATTAGACTGTAATTCGGGTTTCTATGTACAACTATAGTATTTCAGTTTTATTTAATTGATTCAGTGTAAATGGTATTTAAAATATCTTGTCTTATTGAGGAAGAACCATGCCAGATGTGTACGTTGAATCACACTCCCACACACAGAACAGTTACACTTGTGCTTTGTTGTTCGTAGTTTTTGTTTCATAGCTTTTATAGTTGCTGGGGACTTAATTAATTAATTGTGGTAACGGAAATTTCCTTTCATTCTTTGTTGTTATTCTATGCAGTCAGATTGCGTACTAATACTAGTCAGGGCCAACCGGTTACGAGACTTCGTAATCGGACAGTCACCTACTAAAATTAAAATTATTTGTATTGTATTTAATTAAGCCCCCATGCAACATGCGTTGGCATTTCCTCCTCTGGCGGCGCGCCACCGCGACACGCTGACGGGCTTAACTCTGGCCTTGGGTAAAACAAACTTGCTGCTCGATACAGCACATCAGAAAGGAAACTGAAGAACAGTCAGCTGGCGAAAGTGTTATCCTTAATGCCGAGATTTGCGCTCCCAGGGCATCCTCTCACGCTTCGCGCCTGTCTAGCTCACCGGCTGCTCTCACCATTGTTGCGATTCCGAGAACGCGCGTGAATTACACGACTGCGTGATAAACGCTACTGAGCCGTGCGTGGCTAGTGTTCGGGCCATCTCTCTGTTTTTACTGTACTGCCACCTCGTTTTCTTAATTCAATTACTGGTGTTACTGAGTTGCTGCCTTGCCTGCCCGTGAGTGGCAGCAGCAGCGCTTATGGATATATGCCCCGCCGTATTATCTCTGCTGGACTGCTATTACTTCCCGGTTGTCGTGTGTTGGAAAGGGGAGTTCGTGTCTAGCAGTGATTTGCAACGCGCCAGGAGTGGAGTTGGCACCTGGCAGTCAGACAGTTGGGACGCGGCAGGAGTTGGTCGAGTTGGAACGGCAGTGAGGTTCGGATAGCCGTGACTCGCCCGACCGTTTTTTTCTGTCACAGCAAGAACTTTATTACTAAATTAAATAAGTACATTAGCTAGTGCTAATATGGTGATCAGAACTACATTCTAGCATTTAACATTATGTTGTGATGTTTATAAATTTATACACATTCTAATTTTAGAATATTGGCATATCCGTAACAGTAGTTCGTGTTAAAAATGCATAGAGCTGCGCAGATTAAAATCCGTTAAATCCGAATGTTGGTGAAAATTTGTCAATTTCATAACAGAAAAAAAAGCGTTCGCACACATACGTTGACCCTAAAATTGAAATAACTTTAATGGTTTGTCTCTGCAAGCTGATGATGTTGCTCTCTGTGTAACATGTTGTAAAAGTCTTGTCAATTCCTGAATTGGACAAACAGTTCGTTGAGCTAGGTCCTATCAGCTGAAGCTGGAAGTAATGAGGTGCATCAGCATCCAAACGCGAAAACGGTCTGACAAATAAATTGGAATCACTCTTCAGTCGTCCAGAGTCTTGCAATCTCTTTGAGAAATCGTCCGCCCCGATAACTGAGTGGTCAACGTGACGGATTGCCGTCCTAGGGGCCCTGTTTCAAGAAAATGTTCAAATGTGTGTGAAATCTTATGGGACTTAACTTCTAAGGTCATCAGTCCCTAAGCTTACACACTACTTAACCTAAATTATCCAAAGGACAAACACACCCACCCATGCCCGAGGGAGGACTCGAACCTCCGCCGGGACCAGCCACACAGTCCATGACTGCAGCGCGTAAGTCCGCTCGGCTAATCCTGCGCGGCGGCCCGGTTTCGATTCGCGGCTGGGTCAGGGATTTTCTCCGCCCAGGGATTGGGTGTTGTGCTGTCTTCATCATCATTTCATCCCCACCCGGCGCGCAGGTCGCCCAATGTGATGTCGAATGTAATAAGACCTTCAAGGGGCCTCCCGGCCAATGACGCCCAACGCTCATTTCATTTCATTTGAGAAATCACAACGAAACGTATTAATTACTTAAACGTAGTCAGCGACGTCCGTTATGCAAATGATTGCCTCGGGTTCTCGGAAACGTTCCATGTCATGAAACTGAAGATGATTTTTCCATAGGATTAAATTTTGTTTGCTAGCATCTGTCTTGTCCACCAAATCTGTTACCAAATGATCGTCCCCTTGTATCAAGAGACTGAATGGATTCAAACAATTTGTGATGTCGACCATCAAAGATTTTGTCACTACTTTATGTAACCTTAACTCAGGTTTTTGCTAAAGGCCACTTTCATTTCAGCCAGCGTTCACTCTCGTTCATCAGAAGAGAAGTGCATCATATCGTCTTCGTGGGTGGCATTGTAATGACGTTCCAGCGAGTGTTTTCCCTGCTCATAACAGTGCGATAACATATTTATCACTTAGTTTGACCTTCAAACTGTATGAGAAGTAAATCAGTCAGTGAATGATTTGGTTTCTCCACTTCCTGCCTCTCCCCCCCCCCCTCCCCCCACTGCGTAGACGCCCGTATTGCTGATGCGGAACGCACGTCTAACACAACACAAGTAGTATTGCCAGAAAACTGCTTGGTGAGTGCGTGCCTCGCTCTACCAGCGTCCGGCTCCAGTATTCCTCTCGCTCTTCCTCCTCGCCTCTGAACACAACTCGCCGCTGTGCTCGGAGCGCTGAGCTTGAACAGATTAGAAATCGAACGGCGAAATTAAAAGCCTAGCTTGCTAGTCACGTGACCGAAGTGTTTCTAACCGATCTAGATACCTTAATTAACAAGATTTAAGGCTTGAAAAACACCATTACAGGTATTCCTGAACCCCTCGGAAATTCACTGAAAACCCTAGTACTCTGCAACTGGAACAAGATACTTTGAGTAACCCAAGAGGATCTTTCTTCGGATCACAAACGGAAAATAGATGAATTTTTAAAGGAAAACGACGTTCAAATTAGGAACGGAATTAAAGAAGACAGTACAGCAACCAATTACTGACGTTTATTCCGAACAGAGCACCTCAGTTCAAGATGTTAGAAATAAATTAGGGCTGCCTTGCGCAGGATTTGCCTCAATGGGAAGAGAGCCTTCGAACTCACCACAATGGCCAGATAGGTAACAGAAAAAATTTAAACGCAGTAAAGAAACAGATTAGGATTCACACATCCCAGGCAGGTCAGATAGCTGAGACGTGTGATGTTTGTCCTACCCCAGTTCCCACTGAAAATACTTATGTTCATGAGCTGCACTGTAATAATCCGTTGCCACAAAACCATACAAATAGGTGCATGGGTGCAGAACCTATTCCTTCCTCTATTTTATTAGACGGAATCCTATTTAAACACAAACAGCTTCAAATGTTCATCATTATGACAAGCAGTAACTATGGCAGTGGCAAATGCTACAATAACAGTTGCGGTGCTAGATAATTCTCGGAGCTGCACGTCAAGTTTTGTTGGCGCACTACGTCACGAAACGGAAATGGCAGGCCAGTGACGCAAGCCATGACGCTGCCGCTGCGTTACACTCTACACGCAGAGTATGGCAGATTGGTGGAAACCCAAACAGCTACCATCCTTCCGGTTATGACACATTTGTGTTATGTGACACATGCTATGTCACATTACTCAAACAACGGACCACCAGAATGGCAAGGACGAAATAATTCCAAATCAGTTACATGTTAGCATATCCACTCACAAAAATGATGAAAGGATTTTATTCACACTGAGATACTAAGAAATACCTTCCCAATGTACATCAAAGCTACTAATGGGTGAAAGCCAAGCGACAGCCTCAGGATTGCACTTTGATATCAACTAAGTTAGGCATCACTGAATACGTTCAAACTACGGTCCAATGAAAGCGAACAGCTATCGCCTTATTACTGTGGAATGAATGAAGTCCTATTTCATCTTTGATATATTCTAGTTTCGTTTCACTATGCTAGTAGTAATGCCATTTTATAAGTAAGTAGGATACACTAGTGGCTAGCTGCTGCTACTCAATAGGTATGTACCTGTGCTAGTGAACAGAGACAGATATTACAACCACTGTAATTTTAGGATAGGTTCGTAAAAGGGAACTGGAGTCAACTGACATGGCCAAAATAAATAATTAGATGCAGTTTGGTCGGGAGTAGGGAATGTTTTGAGAGGTCGAAAGAATCGACCTGCCATAAGAAACGGAGTTTTAATTAATGGACATATAAACAGATGTGTAAGAAATTTGTGAAATGTGTATGTGGTAAAGCTGATGCTGTCTCATCTAAAACAAAAGTGGAAAGAGTAATATCATCTACACTAGCTAAAGAATAAATAGCAGTGTTCTCAGAGATCTGGATGAATGGGTAATATAGGACCAAACGCCTATGAAAATAGAAATTTAACTACGCTAATTAATAGATTAAGTATGTACACTGTAGCCTGAAACCTGAAGCTGATAGCCTGAAGCTATCAAGCACTATTTATTCACACCTTTGTGTGAAAATATTTACTTTATATTGTATAAATTAGAATGAGCTTTCCACCTCGTGATAGTAAGAGTAAAGAAGTGAATACATTGAAAGTAATTTGACTAAGGAAATGCAATTTAGTAAACTAACTGGGGATTTCTTTCTTTAGTATGTTGTAATTACCTGTGTTGACAGATGGAAGCTATAATAGCAGTAGTAAAGAACTTTCATCATAAACTGTTTGTATTAGTAATTTAATTAAAACGTGATCAGACTACACTCATCAAAGTCACTGAAAGTGAGCTGTACTCATCCTAGACAGATAGAACTGTAAAACTCTACACTGTGAACTTAAAATGACCACATGCTACTAATAAAAAAATCTTGGCCACATGATGGTCTGATGAAGTGAAAGAGATAACTGACTGGGTAATCTGACCTTCAGTCCGATGCATATCAGGTGATAAGAAACTTCTCAATTAGTGTTATTACTAAATAATAATAATATGATTCTTGATATCTTTCATACAATCTCATGACTAAAATTTTAAAGAAATTGAAGAGTTTTGAATAGCACATTATAATTGCACTATTTTTTATTTCTGTGAATTTTTTGTAAATTTGTACAAACGTATTTTTAGGTAGTAAGTAAGTAGTCTCATATCAGAATAGTTATTAAGACATTATCTGATGTATAAGCGAAGGAACAACGTTATGCGTTTGAAATATCATCTGGAAATAACCAGATTTATATATACAGGGTGTATATATATATATATATATATATATATATATATATATATATATATATATATATTGAATTTAATAGTATTCATGTTCTTTTTTGTTTCGATTAATGACTGTCGCTAGCATCAAGCTCGTGATCGATCTGCAGGGGATGGACAAAAATGTGGAAACACCAAAAGCACAACACATTACCTTGCCTAATAAGGTGTAGGAAAACCGTTGACACTCAAAATACACTACTGGCCATTAAAATTGCTACACCAAGAAGAAATGCAGATGATAAACGGGTATTCATTGGACAAATATATTATACTAGAACTGACATGTGATTACATTTTCACACAATTTGGGTGCATAGATCCTGAGAAATCAGTACCCAGAACAACCACCTCTGGCCGTAATAACGGCCTTGATACGCCTGGGCATTGAGTCAAACAGAGTTTGGATGGCGTGTACAGGTACAGCTGCCCATGCAGCTTCAACACGATACCACAGTTTATCAAGAGTAGTGACTGGCGTATTGTGACAAGCCAGTTGCTCGGCCACCATTGACCAGACGTTTTCAATTGGTGAGAGATCTGGAGAAAGTGCTGGCCAGAGCAGCGGCCGAACATTTTCTGTATTCAGAAAGGCCCGTACAGGACCTGCAACATGCGGTCGTGCATTATCCTGCTGAAATGTTGGGTTTTGCAGGAATCGAATGAAG
Source organism: Schistocerca piceifrons (assembly GCF_021461385.2). Lineage (NCBI taxonomy): Eukaryota > Metazoa > Arthropoda > Insecta > Orthoptera > Acrididae > Schistocerca > Schistocerca piceifrons. The sequence goes on from NC_060139.1 coordinate 642,844,473, forward strand.
GGTAGAGCCACATATCATAACACATCTAAAATGTAACGTCCACTGTTCAAAGTGCCGTCAATGCGAACAAGAGGTGACTGAGACGTGTAACCAATGGCACCCCATACCATCACAATGGGTGACACACCAGCATGGCGATGACGAATACACGCTTCCAATGTGCGTTCACCGCGATGTCACCAAACACGGGTGTGACCATCATGATGATGCAAACAGAAGCAGGATTCATCCGAAAAAATGAATTTTTGCCATTCGTGCAGCCAGGTTCGTCGTTGAGTACACCATCGCTGGCGCTCCTGTCTGTGAGGCAGCGTCAAAGGTAACCAGCCATGGTCTCCAAGCTGATAGTCCATGCTGCTGCAAACATTGTCGAACTGTTCGTGCAGATGTTTCTTGTCTTGCAAACGTCCCCATCTGTTGACTCAGGGATCGAGACGTGTCTGCACGATCCGTTACAGCCCTGCGGATAAGATGCCTGTCATCTCGACTGCTATTGGTACGAGGCCGTTGGAATCCAGCACAGCGTTCCGTTTTACCCTCCAGAGCCCACAGTCATTGGATCACCACCAACGCGAGCAGCAATGTCGCGATACCATAAACCGCAATCGCGATGGGCTACAATCCGACCTTTATCAAAGTCGGAAACTTGATGGTACGCATTTCTCCACTTTAGACGAGGCATCACAACAACGTTTCACCAGGCAACGCCGGTCAACTGCTGTTTGTGTATGAGAAATTGGTTGGAAACTTTCGTCATGTAAGCACGTTGTAGGTGTTGCAACCGGCGCCAACCTTCTGTGAATGCTATAAAAAGCTATTCATTTGCATATCACAGCATCTTCTTCCTGTCGGTTAAATTTCGCGTCTGTAGCATGTCATCTTCGTGGTGTAGCAATTTTTATGGCCAGTAGTGTAGCTATTCTATTCTTCCCGCAAAATAGTGGCACGTGCAGGTAACGATGATGGTCTTGGATAGCGATCATGTATCCTTCTCTCGCAAGTAAGCCACAAATGCTTAGTAGTATTGAGATCTGATTACCAAGGTTACCAGGGGAGATACGGTTAATTCATCGTCGTGCTCACAAAACCAGTCCTGGACTATGGGCGTTGTGTGAACAGAGATCCTGCCGTTTTAGAACACAGCACCACCACTGGGGAACAAACATCGTACCATGGGAAGGATATGATCAGCCAAAATGCTTAAATAATCCTTGGAAGTAATGAGTCCTTGCAGAATAACCACAGGGACCATGGAATGGCTGCAAAAATCATTGCCCAACCCCCACCATGTTTCTCTTAGGGCGTAAACTCGGTCAGAAGTTGGGAACAGTGGGAAACAGGAGTCAACCGACCAGATAAGTTTCTTCCATTGCTCCATAGTCCAGGTTTTATGGTTTCGGTACAACTTTTTTCTGTGATGGACATTTGGTTCACTGATGATTCGTTTTGGAGTCCCAGCTCGCCCTGATATTCGCTGCTTATGGAATTCCCTTCGTGATGTTTTGCTGCTTACAAGATTTGCCAGTAAGATACTCAATTCTGCAGTGATTTTTGAAGCTATTGCTCTCTTATTTTTCGTAATCCTCTTCAGTGGTCATCTGTCACGTTCACTAAACTCACGCTTTCGCCCGCGTTGATTTACCTGGTGATGTTTCCAGCTTTCCCTGCATCCGGTATAACTCTTAGATACGGTGCCTGTTGAAACACCAAACACATCAGCTACGTTGGTTACGGCAGCATCCACCATATGAGCGCCAACAATCTGCCCACATTCTAATTCACTTAGCTTCGACATAACACACTCAGAACTACACAGAACATTGTTCCCACCAATATTGACACTTGCAACGTACCGAGGACATTGCACAAGTGCCATTCGTCTTCAGATACGAAAGCGCAACCTGCCGAGCATCTTCCTTTAAACGTTTGTCGCATTGTTTCCATATTTTTGTCCCACCCTTGTAAGAGGTGCAAGACTCAGACACTGGTGTGGCATTCAGGAGATGACTGTTCAAATCCCAGTTTGGCCATCCAGATTTCTGTATTTCGTGGTTTACCCAAACACTTAACGCAACAGCCAGGATAATTCTCTTGAAAAGGACGCAGGCATACCGAACCTAATCCTCTGCTAATCCGATCTTGTCCTCGGTCTCTGACGATCCCATCGTCAACGCGGACTTCAGTCTTCCTTCCTTTCTTCCTCCCTGTTAGGCTCAAGCGTCATTGGGCACTTCTAACTGACTGCAAGTTTATATTTAGTTTTTATAATTCACATTTAATGTGAGTCCCGCGCGCTTCAGTAACAATAGGGGAATTTCTGAGGAAACCATTCTGGGTGGTATCCTCGTGTTGTCGTCGCCAGCTCTCCCGCCTTTTGCCATATTCTGTCCTGTTCCCTCCCGATTAACTTGTAATTCCTGTGGCTTGTTATTCTCGAAAATTTCTTTCATAAATTTTATTCATCGTCGTTCACACTCACCATTCCGTAACCGAGTTCCCTAACGCACGCTAGTGTGTTTGCGCTCGAGCCTTAGGTAGTAGGTTCGATTCTCGCTGATGGAAGAAATTTGCGTCACCAACAATTCGCCGACAATGGGATGGGACTTTGTGGGATACAGCTGCCTTTCACAAGGCTGAATGACAAAGTCTGAAAGTCAGTTCCAAATATATCCGTAGTGTCTCACAGGCCCTGGCACTGTCTACGACTATCAGAGTGGAACTTAACACGACTGTCCTGCTTGATAGCTGTGTGTCACCATTTCGTTTTATTATAAACAGTGATATTTCTACATGCACTTACCTCAACAATCTACACTAGACGAGACGTACAACGATAAGTGAAAACATGCTGACTACCTCTAAAATGCAAGTGATTCTACAAATCCTTGGTGGGTCTTCCAACGTACGTAGCGCCAGACGTCTTCTCACATGTACGCAACTGCCATGAACTACGAGCCGATAAATTGCGAGTGCGTAGGTGGTGTGTGATATCATCCCAGATGTATTCCCGTTCAGATTAGGCGAGTTTGGTGCCCTAGACATCAACGTGGGTTCACTATGATGCTCCTCAAACTGTTGTAGCACGGTACTGGCCTTGTGATAAGCAAGTTGCCATCGCCGTCGGTGAAGACATGAAGCGTGAAGAGACGTTGAAACGTCCCCTTAGAAAAATTATAAATGACTGTGCTTAAACTGACACACAATATTTTTAGCGCAACGCAATCTGACTTTCAATAATCCCTACAAAAGAATGGCCCTGGCTAACATTAACCTATACCTTTCAGAAATCACTTACCTCACAAAAATCTTCGTTACTCGATCTACTGCAATACAGCGAGCGCCACTACTGCCAGCTAAATAAAAGATTCAAACTACTGAAGGCACTAACTACTGATAGGCATAGTTAGCAAATGAAACATTTTGATAGAGAACAGGCAATGTATTTACCTTAATAGTGTTCAAAAGTCATTATATATATATATCTGTCCATGATATCCAATATTACAAATTTATTCTTTCTGATGGACACACGTCCAGATCGTCTGCTCTCAAAATTCCGCCATCTCTCTCTCCACATCCACCACTGCTGGCGGCTCACCTCCAACTGCGAAACGCTACGCGCTGTTAACAGCCAACTGCCCAACACTACAATAGCGAACATTACAACAACGCCACCCAGCCACAGACTGCACACAGCACAGCCAGTGATTTTCATACAGAGCGCTACGTGGCGGTGGCGTTACCAATATAAGAACCTAAACAGCCTACTTACATAGCCCCCACGCTCGCCACAAAAAATTTTACAAATTGTTTTGGGCAGTGGCCAATAAAGATTTGAAAAAATTTTTCATGATTACAATAACAAAGAAATCAAATTCACACACTTATTGATACAATGTTGGTCAAAAGCTAAAATTTTCTCACAGCCCATAAAGACAGTCCTGATCTTTCATCACAGTAAAATTGCAGTGTTTTTTTTTTTCTCAAAGTCTGAGCAGTAAAAGAGAATGCACACGGAAGTAGTGGACTTCCATGCAGTCTTGAAGAAGTAGTGTTGTCCTTCCAACGGAAAGACAGTGCTGACTCTTGACATGCAGACAGGTAATGGGCCACAACAGAGCAAACCCACAGCAGAGTCAGTCGAAGTTGAAGAATATTGGTAGGTAGTTCATCACAGAGCAGACCACTGTAGTCCTGTTAGAGATTACGGTATTGGTGGGCCACCAGAGGTGCAGACCCACTGCAGTCCTAGAAATAATGGTATGGTGAGTCATCAAAGGTGTAGACCCACTGTAGTCTACATCTACATTTATACTCCGCAAGCCACCCAACTGTGTGTGGCGGAGGGCACTTTACGTGCCACTGTCATTACCTCCCTTTTCTGTTCCAGTCGCGTATGGTTCGCGGGAAGAACGACTGTCTGAAAGCCTCCATGCGCGCTCGACTCTCTCTAATTTTACATTCGTGATCTCCTCGGGAGGTATAAGCAGGGGGAAGCAATATATTCGATACCTCATCCAGAAACGCACCCTCTCGAAACCTGGCGAGCAAGCTACACCGCCATGCAGAGCGCCTCTCTTGCAGAGTCTGCCACTTGAGTTTGCTAAACATCTCCGTAACGCTATCACGGTTACCAAATAACCCTGTGACGAAACGCGCCGCTCTTCTTTGGATCTTCTCTATCTCCTCCGTCAACCCGATCTGGTACGAATCCCACACTGATGAGCAATACTCAAGTATAGGTCGAACAAGTGTTTTGTAAGCCACCTCCTTTGTTGATGGACTACATTTTCTAAGGACTCTCCCAATGAATCTCAACCTGGTACCTGCCTTACCAACAATTAATTTTATATCATCATTCCACTTCAAATCGTTCCGCACGCATACTCCCAGATATTTTACAGAAGTAACTGCTACCAGTGTTTGTTTCGCTATCATGTAATCATACAATAAAGGATCCTTCTTTCTATGTATTCGCAATACATTACATTTGTCTATGTTAAGAGTCAGTTGCCACTCCCTGCACCAAGTGCCTATCCGCTGCAGATCTTCCTGCGTTTCGCTACAGTTTTCTAATGCTGCAACTTCTCTGTATACTACAGCATCATCCGCGAAAAGCCGCATGGAACCTCCGACACTACTAGGTCATTTATATATATTGCGAAAAGCAATGGTCCCATAACACTCCCTTGTGGCACGCCAGAGGTTACTTTGACGTCTGTAGACGTCTCTCCATTGATAACAACATGCTGTGTTCTGTTTGCTAAAAACTCTTCAATCCAGCCACACAGCTGGTCTGATATTCCGTAGGCTGTTACTTTGTTTATCAGGCGACAGTGCGGAACTGTATCGAACGCCTTCCGAAAGTCAAGGAAAATAGCATCTACCTGGGAGCCTGTATCTAATATTTTCTGGGTCTCATGAACAAATAAAGCGAGTTGGGTCTCACACTATCGCTGTTTCCGGAATCCATGTTGATTCCTACAGAGTAGATTCTGGGTTTTCAAAAACGACATGATACGCGAGCAAAAAACATGTTCTAAAATTCTACAACAGATCGACGTCAGAGATATAGGTCTATAGTTTTGCGCATCTGCTCGACGACCCTTCTTGAAGACTGGAACTACCTGTGCTCTTTTCCAATCATTTGGAACCTTCCGTTCCTCTAGAGACTTGCGGTACACGGCTGTTAGAAGGGTGGCAAGTTCTTTCGCGTACTCTGTGTAGAATCGAATTGGTATCCCGTCAGGTCCAGTGGACTTTCCTCTGTTGAGTGATTCCAGTTGCTTTTCTATTCCTTGGACACTTATTTCGATGTCAGCCATTTTTTCGTTTGTGCGAGGATTTAGAGAAGGAACTGCAGTGCGGCCTTCCTCTGTGAAACAGCTTTGGAAAAAGGTGTTTAGTATTTCAGCTTTACGCGTTTCATCCTCTGTTTCAATGCCATCATCATCCCGGAGTGTCTGGATATGCTGTTTCGAGCCACTTACTGATTTAACGTAAGACCAGAACTTCCTAGGATTTTCTGTCAAGTCGGTACATAGAATTTTACTTTCGAATCCACTGAACGCTTCACGCATAGCCTTCCTTACGCTAACTTTGACATCGTTTAGCTTCTGTTTGTCTGAGAGGTTTTGGCTGCGTTTACACTTGGAGTGAAGCTCTCTTCGCTTTCGCAGTAGTTTACTAACTTTGTCGTTGAACCACGGTGGGTTTTTCCCGTCCCTCACAGTTTTACTCGGCACGCACCTGTCTAAAACGCATTTTACGATTGCCTTGAACTTTTTCCATAAACACTCAACATTGTCAGTGTCGGAACAGTAATTTTCGTTTTGATCTGTTAGGTATTCTGAAATCTGTCTTCTATTACTCTTGCTAAACAGATAAACCTTCCTCCCTTTTTTTATATTCCTATTAACTACCATATTCAGGGATGCTGCAACGGCCTTATGATCACTGATTCCCTGTTCTGCACTTACAGAGTCGAAAAGTTCGGGTGTGTTTGTTATCAGTAGGTCCAAGATGTTATCTCCACGAGTCGGTTCTCTGTTTAATTGCTCGAAGTAATTTTCGGATAGTGTCCCAGTCTATATTTGTTAAAGTGAAATCTCCACCTAAGACTATAACATGCTGCGAAAATTTATGTGAAATGTATTCCAAATTTTCTCTCAGTTGTTCTGCCACTAATGCTGCTGAGTAGGGAGGTCGGTAAAAGGAGCCGACTATTAACCTAGCTCGGTTGTTGAGTGTAACCTCCACCCATAATAATTCACAGGAACTATCCACTTCTACTTCACTACAGGATAAATAACTAGTAACAGCGACAAAAGCGCCACCACTGTTTGCATGCAATCTATCCTTTCTAAACACCGTCTGTGCCTTTGTAAAAATTTCGGCAGAATTTATCTCTGGCTTCAGCCAGCTTTCTGTACCTATAACGATTTCAGCTCGAGTGCTTTCTATCAGCGCTTGAAGTTCCGGTACTTTACCAATGCAGCTTCGACAGTTTACAATTACAATACCGATTGCTGCTTGGCCCCCGCATGTCCTGACTTTGCCCCGCACCCTTTGCGGCTGCTGCCCTTTCTGTACTTGCCCGAGGCCATCTAACCTAAAAAACCGCCCAGTCCACGCCATACAACCCCTGCTACCCGTGTAGCCGCTTGCTGCGTGTAGTGGACTCCTGACCTATCCAGCGGAACCCGAAACCCCACCACCCTATGGCGCAAGTCGAGGAATCTGCAGCCCACACGGTCGCAGAACCATCTCAGCTTCTGATTCAGACCCTCCACTCGGCTCTGTACCAAAGGTCCGCAGTCAGTCCAGTCGACGATGCTGCAGATGGTGAGGCAGATGGTGAGCTCTGCTTTCATCCCGCTAGCGAGACTGGCAGTCTTCACCTAATCAGATAGCCGCCGGAAGCCAGAGAGGATTTCCTCCGATCCGTAGCGACACACATCATTGGTGCTGACATGAGCGACCACCTGCAGATGGGTGCACTCTGTACCCTTCATGGCATCCGGAAGGACCCTTTCCACATCTGGAATGACTCCCCCCGGTATGCACACGGAGTGCACATTGGTTTTCTTCCCCTCTCTTGCTGCCATATCCCTAAGGGCCCCATTATGCGCCTGACGTTGGAGCTCCCAACTAACAGTAAGCCCACCCTCTGCGACTGCCCGGATCTTGCAGACTGAGAGGCAACCTCTGGAACAGGTCCTTGTAGAGATGGCTAGCAGCCATCTGTTGCGACTGTGCAGGTGCACAATCACCATCGAAGAGTCTTGTGGACAATATAGCAAGTCCATGAACCACCACTTGTGCACTCACAAAAAATTTTTTGAAATGTCCTTAGAACCAACAATGCTGTTATCCAGTCCCTTGCTGAATTATTTAACACACGTGCAAACACTAACAGTCCTCTTTTTTTTTCACATGTTGTGCATATACTATGACCAACAGAAATGTGTGCAGTGAAATTAATGCTTACAAGTTACTTAATTTGATAAACTGGTGTCAATTACAACATGAGAACGCAATAACAAAGGTACAAAATACATCATTAAAGAACATAACAATACAGATAACATTTGTAGTAATACGGGCTTTACAAAAGAATCAAAATAACATACACATCAGTGTTACAGGAATTATGATATAAGTAAATACATAAAAGATCAGAATAGCTTTCGAAACATCAACTTCACACATGAGCAACAAAACAGAATAAATAATGTCTAAACATCTTTACAAAGTAAATAACATTCCTCTTTCAAAATACTTTTTTGGCCAAACCATTTTCTTATAGCTTCTCAATGCATTTCTTCCAATTTATCACAACTCGTTCTCTTATATAGCCTACCCCATCTTAAGCTAACTTAAATCTACTGAGCTCAGATGCATAAACTAAGAGACGAGGCAATGCAGCAGCACAAAACAATTAACACAAACAGCAATGACAAAAAAATGGAAATTGGCAAAGTTAGCAGCAATAAAAATAAATTAGCAAAGCAAATGCAACATTATAACTAATATGAGCCAAAGTGCAGCAACAAGAAAAATAAATCAGTACTAAAACTGGCTTAACAGAGTAATACAAAGTGAAATTCAGTATCACTATGCCTGGCAAACAGCAGCAGTAAATGCAGTAACTTATATCTAAACATGACAAAGCTCAAGCAGAAAAAATATTACACTAAAGATGGCCATGTCTAATACCTATGTCACATCTTAACACTAGAGTGATGCATCACTATAACTTACTCTAGCAGACAAGTTACCAAGTCACTGACAAAAATTATGTATGCAATTCCTGTGAAGTGGAAATGTCTTTTTGTGCTCCCTCGTTTTTTTGGAAGTAGATCATAAAATTATTATTTACTGGATCTGTAGGCATAAAATATCTATATTAGTAAATCCATTAAATTTTATTTTAACCAATAGTGCAGTGCAGCTATAAACTAGATATTAAACGAAATGAGCAAATATATACAAAGCAATGTGTGAAACGTCATTCACTAGGCAAATGGCGTCTCCAAAGGCAGTAAAAAATCTCTTAACTAGAAAGACAATAGATGTAAAAATGTTTCTCATCATTTCATTAGGCAATTTAGTAAATATCATAAATTAAGAGCTCCACAGTGTAATCATATGTTTTCAAGTTTGGGCGTGTCATATTTGCGATGCTTTCTACAAAGAAATGTCAATAGCGAGGATAATGGCCTCTTTTTTTTCTCCACCTGTGCCTCTGAAAGGCACACACTAATGGCTTTTTTCCACGCGACTGCCACGCAGCTGGGTGCATGGTGACCTACCTTCCTTACCGAAATATTTACGACATCAGTTTCCGCTACAGTGACGGTTTGATACAAATAAAATTTCACAGGTCGAAATATTTGTGTTACAAATCCGTAGAAACAAAATCTTATCAATATAACAGTGTCCAAAAAATTTCGCCGGCATTGTGATACATTCACGCATTTACACACATTTCATAAAACTTAAAGTACGATTCTTGGTTTCCAACATCCTTTTTCACAAGTCAGAGTCCCTAACCACTACTCATTATTCCTTACCTTATTACACATATACATATTCGTCGACACTTCTTCAATATTTCATCATAATAAATACGTAGCATAATCAAATTCCTCATACAGCATCAGCTTATTGATCATAAACATACCTCATCAGCATAGTACACATTGTCATCGTAATAATAACATCATAAAAACTCAGCCAAATCCCAAAAACGTCATAGTTTTCTGCAATAATTTCAAAACCTAAAAAATTCTCTGCTCATTTCAATACTGTCATCTACCTCAATCGTACTTTAAAAATCGTGATCCCATACCAAATATATCATTCAAAGCTCTCATAGTATCACAATGGTTCCGAAAAAAATATGAACAGTTCACAAAGTACAGACAAAATACAATTTCATAGGTGTGAAGTTATCCAACTGTGTAATTACGTAAACATCTGTCACTGACGTAGTAAAAAATATGTTTGTTTCTCTGTTAAATAATCAGATAGCTGTGTAATTCTGTGTTAGAGAAATATGGTACCGATGTGTAAAGTTGTATAAGCAAATACCATATTAGCTAGGGCTCCTTGTGCTTGTCAAACACATGGTACACAAAGTAAGCGTGTACCCCCCTGAGGATTAATGTAATTATACCCTCTGGTGTTACAGATTACAGCAATGGAATGAAATGTATCACAGAAAACTGTCTTTGTAATTTAAAAATCTTTAAAAATAAGTGTTTTAAGTACAAAATTAATCACTCAAATACGTGTACTGACGCGCTAAATTGTGCGTCTTGTTGTAACATAATCTCTGTCATTACTTAAGGGTAAAAAATGTGCCAAGTCTCGTAATTATCGTCCTCCGTAAGCAAAGTTCTGTGGAAGTCAACGTACTTACCTCGTAATACACAAAAGCGAAATGCTATGCGTATAGATATCGTAGTTATTACGTACAGTACTGTGATGAAGAAAGTACTACACTGTAACATACTGTTGTGCTACGAAAAAGGCTGTCTCATTGTAGCTATACCACAAAAGTGACTACTAAAACATGTTTTACTTTCCAGAAGAATTCAGAAAAACTGTGCAGATATAAAGCAGATACAGCACAAAAGCAACAATGTAAATTGTGTCACACACTAGTAGCGTCGTCATATAATCGTGTAGCTGTCAAAGAAACCAAATGCTAAACCATCTTTAATCCCACAGAAAGTACTTCAAATAAAAAATGTCTTTTCAAGTAAACCAAAATGTCGCATGAAAATCTCATTAGCCATGCCTGTACATGTTCTAAGTGTCTCAGCATTATAGTCGTTACGTGATCATGCAACTAACAAGCAAGAATGTACAAATAACAACACTGTGTCTTCTGTTCACTATAACAAGGCATTCGTAATTTCTGTTTAAATAAGTTCTCTTGGTTCTTGACTGGATATTTAACTTCAAACATTGTTGCATGTTAACAGTTTATAAGTCTGACGAAGGATACTAGAAACGTAAAGTGAAAAATTTTATGGCAAAGACAAAGTTAAAAAGCAGATTATCTTTCAATAAACGGTTTTACATGTGAAATGTGGTGTAAACCTTTACTCTTCCTAGTACGCAGAGTTTCAACTTCAACGCAATTATCATGTGGTATACATCGGATTCTGTAAGGTCCATTGTAAACTAGAAAGAATTTGTGACTCAAGTGTTTCTTCTTATGTGACAATGAATGAGCTTTAATGAGAACTTTCTGACCAATATATAATTTCATTGCATTTGCTTTACCGTGTAGTTTTCTCCTTTTGTCTGCTGCAGATTTTATATTTTTAATAGTCAAATCAATTATATCTTTGTGTCGAAGTTTACGTGTATTCGGGAAAGGTACAAGCTCTATGATTCTTTTCGGTGGTTCTTCATTCTTCAGTACAAGAATTGGTGGTAAAGCAGTGGAGTGGAGTTATGAGGCATTTCATTCAGCACACTTTGAAATAGGTTTGATTTTACGATTCCGAAGCATGCATGACCAAACAGCAGACCTGAATTGTGGTCCGTTATCTGCAATGACTTTACTAACGTGTCCAGCTTCACGTAAGAAATTTTTAACAAAGGCGTTGGATACAGACCGTCCAGTGGCTTTACGTAACGGAGTGAAAGAAACAAATTTTGAAGTAAGTTCAACAGGAACTAGAACGTACGAAAATCCATTCGATGTTCTGACAAGGGGTCCCAAGAGATGAACAGCAGCAAATTCTTTTAATTTAGAAGGAATGATAGGAAACAACGGAGCACGATGTGAGATAGTAGATGGTTTCGCCTTTTGACAAAGTTTACAAATAGACAAGACTCTTCGAATTCTCTTTTCCACATTGTTAAAATAACAAGTCGTTCGAAGAATGTGATGACATTTTCGTGGACCAAAATGTGCGGAGCTGAAATGAATATACCAAATGAGCTTATTAACAAAATCGTCTGGAATGCAAAGTACCCATAGCTTGTCATCAACAGTGCAGCGTTTGAAGAGTATGTTGTTTCTAACCAGATAATAATGCCGAATCTGAGTGTGCGTCTTTTCATGCCATTTACTTTTGATGTCTTTCCAAATCGGATCTTTATCTTGTTCATGAGCAATGCCCTTTAAAGATGTGGTGATGAAGTTTTCAAAGGCGACTTTCTGAATGTAAAGAATACTGAAATTTTTCTCGAGGTTGCCTTCTGTGTTACTTTTCTCAAGTCCAGCTGGTGGGGGTGACAGTGCGTCCGCAACAATGTTCTCCTTGCCGGGAATGTAGGCTATTGTGAAGTGGAATTCTTGCAGAAACAATGCCCAACGTTTTAACCTGTCATGATTTAATTTTGAAGACATAAGAAATTGTAATGCACGATGATCACTGTATACTTTTACGTGCTTACCAGAAAGAAAGAAACGGAATTTGTTAAACGCCCAAACGATAGCTAAACCTTCTAATTCAGTAACGGAATAATTTTTTTCAGATTTTGTTAGCACTCGGCTAGCAAAAGCAATGGTTTTCTGAACAGTAGTGTCATTTTCTGTGGCATCTTGAAATAAATGGGCACCAAGACCGACTTTAGAAGAATCCGTGCTAAGGCAGAAATCTTGTGACAGATCTGCATGAGAAAGTATTGGCGCATTAAGTAGCGATTCTTTCAAAGAATTGAATTCCAACTGTGCTTGTTCGTCCCAGTTCCAAATAGTATTTTTTCCAGTGAGAGAACAAAGTTTTGGTGTAATTAGAATTTGCATATTCACAAAACGACGGTACAAATTTACGAGACCTAGAAAACTGAGGACTTGTTTTTTTGTGGATGGAACTGGAATGGCTCTGATTGCTTCTAACTTTTCATGATCCGGCTGAATGCCTTCAGAAGAAATAATATGTCCCAAAAACTTCACCTTTGTCCTACCGAATTCAGACTTTTCCAAGTTAACCGTAATTCCAGATTCTGCAAAAATATGTAACACGCTGTTGAGGATGCGATTATGTTGTTCCCATGAGGCTTCTCCTATCAGAAGATCGTCCACATATAAGGTGATGTGACATTTTAAGAACTCGGGTAACATCAAATTTAGCCCGCGAATGAATGCTGCCGAAGAAATGTGCAAACCAAAAGGAAGTTTGCGAAACTGATAACAAACGCCGAAACAAAGGAAAGCTGTGTATTTTCTACATTCTGGATGAAGTTCGATCTGACAAAAGCTGGAACTGAGATCAATAGAAGACAACACTTTTACACCATTAAAATTTTGAAGAAGTTCTTCCAACGTTGCGGCCTGCCTGTTTCAGGAGTGATGATAGTATTGATTTGTCTCAAATCTAAGACAAGCCTGATCGATCCAATTTTCTTCTCAGCAACATGTAATGGATTGTTGTTAGAGCTTACTGCAGGCTCAATAATGCCCTCGTCAAGCATAGATTGTATTTCTGTTCTAACACGGTCCCTATAATGTGCCAGAATTCACCTTGTCGAGAGGGCCCTGCCCTGTTTGAATCCCGCCAGTTCTGATACAATTCAGGTCTGTCGTTACGATCATATCGTCTGTCGGTAGATTCCATAGTTTCTTTCTTGTTGGTCACGTGGTGGATAATTTCTCCCTGAATCGTAACTGCGCGCTGGACCGTTGCGTCTGAAGTTATTCTGTCTCCCTTGATAATAATTATTTTGGTTCCCATATTGTCTGTTTCTCTGATTGTCTCTGTGATAGTCATTACCGCAGAGAGGTGATCTTTCCCTGTAATTATTACTACTCTGCCAACGGTTGTCATACGGGTGGTGTCTGTTTTGGTCACGATTTGCGTTGTAAGAATAGCCTTGTCGTGTCCATTTATTATTTCTGTCATCGCGGAATTTTGACGGTTGTGACGTCTAATTGTTGTGCTCCTGTTTTCGCGTTCCGCGATTGTCAGTGTCAATTTCCAGTTCTTGCAAGAGTCCCTGAAAAGCTTCAATGTCGTCTTTGCAACGTCCTGCCAAAATAATATGCCGTAAATGTTCAGGCAATTTGATTAAGCAAATGCGTATGAGTTCTGAGGGGCTGTAAGGGTTTGACAGGTACTGATTCTTGTGCAACGCCTTCAAAATATTTCACAAGACTGGAAAATTCAGATTGTGCGAAATGTTTCATCATTATGATGCTGTTTTACTCGGTCTTGCGTAGCTTGAGACCAGTATGCTGAGAGGAAGGCATGATAAAATTCTCCTTCACTGTGACAATCGTGAATGTCCGATCGTATTCTTTCAGCTGGTTCATTCTCTAAGTAGCCACACGTAAATTCTAATCTGTGCTCTAATGACCAGTTGGGAGGAAAATAATGAGAGAATTGATGGAGCCACGCTTGTGGATGAATGTCGTTCCCAGAATTCTTAAATGTTTTGAATTTACGTGTAGTAATGAACAGCTTATAGTCAAAATCATCGTGTCGGCGAGTCGCATATCGGTCATTGTTACGTCGTGTCGGCGGTTCCATCTCAAAATTCGGTGCACCTTGCCAATTTCTTTCATAATTTCCGAAATGCCCTGTGTTATTATTTTGCGGCTTTTCCGTATTTCTAAGTCCCTCTTCCCGTGTTGGAGCGCGAGTGTCCTCTGAAATATGTAATTCTTGTATTACTTGTGCCAACTGATCTTGTACTTCCCGGATTTCTCTTTTGTGTTGCGTATTAATTTGATTCTGATTTTGCTTGAATTTCTTAATTTGTTCATACTCTTCTGTGTCAGTGAAGGCTACGAGTCTTGTGTCACTCAGATCATCATCCACCTTTGTACATAAGTTAGTGAACTGATCCGAAAGTTCGGCTACTTTCTCCGACAGTGAACTTATTTCCTCAGTGTGTTTTTCTGAACCAAGTTTCAGAGTGTCCATTTGTGTTGAAATCGTATCTACTGTGTCCTTTAAGTTTTTCTGAGTTTTCGCAAGTTGCGTAACCGAATCGGTAGATGCAACTGAGTCAATTGTAGCTTGCAAGATCTCATGATTTTCATGATTTGCAGTTCTTTTATGGCTGCTTCGTGATTCTGTAATGTATTTTCATGCCGCGAAAAAATAGGTTGGAAATGCTCACAAATTTGTGTTTTTACGTCATTACAGACTTTTTGACATTTGGATCGGTTTTATGTAACTCAGTAGTTAAATCTTCGCGTGTTTGTTCAAGTGTGGTGTCTAACTTTTGAAGATTTTGTTCCATTGCGTCTAACTGTTGCTGTGTTTGTCTCTGGTGTTGTTCCAATGTGTCTAACTTTTGAAGATTTTGTTCCATTGTGTCTAACTTTTGAAGATTTTGTTCCATTGTGTCTAACTTTTGAAGATTTTGTCCCATTTGTTTCTGATTTTGTTCAAGCGTTGTGTCTAACTTTTATAGCCTTTGTCCCATTTGTTGCATTGACTGTAATAACAATGCACTGGTGTTTGAAACATGTTCCTCAGTGCTATTCGGCAGTGGATTTGAACCGGCAATATTCGCATTTTGAAAAGCAGAAGATGTGTCTTGACTTATTTGAGAAAACGGTAAGGACGCAAAACCTGAATCTACAGTATTTGCAAGATTGTGTCCTGTCATTTCGGATTTCTGAGGCGAGCTGTTGCCGACCGATCGATCGATAATGCTTCCCTGTTCACTAATTGTTTCACTGTCTACACCATTATTTGCAGCCCGCTCCATTTCCCTATGCACAATTACCAATTTACTACTTTGAACATTAGTTAATTCATTACACGGTGGCGCTAACACACAGCTTTCGTCTTCACTGTCATTTCCCAGTTTACTTTGGAGCCTAGTGTTACGTTTTTCACACGCCATTATTGTCACAATATTTCACACGACCACACAGAAAAGTACAATTTGAAGAGCAAAATAAGAAAACACACTAACATAGCACTGAAAATAATATTTAGTTAATTGCAAGCGCAGCTGCGAAATACTTGGTGCAAATCTACATGCATGCCACAACTGTTTTACTGTACAACATTGAAAAACTACAACTACAAAGGAAATTCTCTCTATAATTATGCGCTAGCAATAAACAATAGCTACACTAATTACACAAACTACAAGAAAAAATCAGAAGATTCCAGTGAGGTATCCTCGGCTAAGGGTCGACATATAAAACGTCCCCTTAGAAAAATTATACATGACTGTGCTTAAACTGACACACAATATTTTTAGCGCAACGCAATCTGATTTTCAATAATCCCTACAAAAGAATGGCCCTGACTAACATTAACCTATACCTTTCACAAATCACTTACCTCACGAAAATCTTCGTTACTCGAACTACTTCAATACAGCGAGGGCCACTACTGTCAGCTAAATAAAAGATTCAAACTACTGAAGACATTAACTACTGATAGGCATAGTTAGCAAATGAAACATTTTGATAGAGAACAAGCAATGTATTTACCTTAATAGTGTTCAAAAGTCATAATATATATATCTGTCCATGATATCCAATATTACAAATTTGCTCTTTCTGATGGACACACGTCCAGATCGTTCGCTCTCAAAATTCCGCCATCTCTCTCCCCACATCCACCAATGCTGGCGGCTCACCTCCAACTGCGCAACGCTAGGCGCTGTTAACAGCCAACTGCCCAACACTACAATAGCGAACATTACAACAATGCCACCCAGCCACAAACTGCACACAGCACAGCCAGTGATTTTCATACAGAGCGCTACGTGGCGGTGACGTTACCAATATAAGAACCTAAACAGCCTACTTACAACGTAGATGGTCTGCAATATCTTCGTGTAGTTCACAGCTGTTATGGTGCTTTCCATTACTATCGCAGGTCCTATGAGAGCCCAATTGAACGCTTCCCATAGCATAATACTATCTCCACCGATGGCAGCGCATCCGGATCCTATCACCGGATTGACGTAATATGAAACATGATTCGTCCGACCACTTGACACGTTTCCATTGATACACGATCCAGTCTCTATGATCCTGTGCCCACTGAGAAGATAACTGACGATGTCGTTGAGCCAATACGGGAACACGCAGGGGTCATATGCTGCTGAGTTCCATTGCTGAACAGTATGTTCTGAAACACATGTGCCTGCACCAGCATTGTATTCTATCACCAGATCTGCCTATCTTGCTTTACAGAGCGGGCAGTCGTCCGATCTCCATGTTCTGTGATGAGACCGTGGCAGTCCAGCACCTCGTCGCCCACTCGCGGTTCCACTGTCCTTGAGCCACTTCCCACAGAGGCTCAGGACAGTAGCACGCGAACAGCCGACGACCTTCGCCGTTTCAGAGATGTTAGTTCCCAGTGTCCGTCCCATAATAATATGCCGTTATCAGATTCACTTTCATCAGTGGATCTCCCCATCTACAGCCCGTATCCTCGCTAGAATGATTCCTTATTCAGCCCTGTTCCGGCTATACAGGGTGTAAATCTTAGGCTGGTCCCGGCGGAGGTTCGAGTCCTCCCTCGGGCATGGGTGTGTGTGCTTGTCCTTAGGATAATTTAGGTTAAGTAGTGTGTAAGCTTAGGGACTGATGACCTTAGCAGTTAAGTCCCATAAGATTTCACACACATTTGAACTTTTTTTTTTTGTAAATTTTAAGTTGACAAACCACAATAACTCGAAAAATAAGCTTCACACGAAAAAATGTGTAGAATCCAAAGTTGATTATTTTCGAGGGGGACATCTGCTGGGGCTAAAATTAGACCGCCACCCCAACACCCTGCGGATGGGATGGGAGGCAACTTAAAAATTTCAAATGGGGACGCCCATTTTTTATTGCAGATTAAGATTCTACATAAAAAACTACCTATATTTTCTCCTGTAATTCAAGCAAATCCATGTTATCATTTTTGCTTGGAAAATGGTTACGGATAAATAAAAAATACTTATTTACTTCATAAATTTTGATTCGCTAAAACTAAAATTCTCCCTCTCTCCCCATAGGTTGGGGTTTGAGAGAGAGAAATTAGAGTTTTTCAAATGTTGACCCAAATATTAATTTTACCCGCAGATTCGAATAAGTTTTGTTTGTTTTGTGGTCAACATTTGTAAAACTCTAATTCCTCTCTCTCAAACCCCACCCTATGGGATTTCCAAGATATACTTCTTGCACGTGGCTTCATTAATGGGCTAAAATAATTAATTTGGAAATATTCATTCCTGTAATAAATAACCTGATCATACAATAGTTAGCATGCGAAATAATGAAAATAACACTCAGTTATACAGGGGAAAGTAACTGACCAACCACTTCCGTGTAATCTGGCGGCCACGAGCTGCTGCACACTGCTCGTTAGCCCCGACAGGTGGCACCACTTGTGCACAGTGGAAAGGTTGAACATTCACAAATGTGTACATGATGTTTCCACTAAGGAAAAACACATGAACACGTAAACCAGGAAATATTTCCTCAACATTGAATTAGTAGCTCTGTGTTGGAGCCCAACAGAAAAAAAAACAGAATAATTAATATAGTTATGAAAATAGTTTTGAAAGTCATATGGAAACCTTGTACAGATAAAGCTGTGGCCGAAGATACCATTCATCATGTTGGTTCTCTCCTTTGAATTTTGTGTACTTGCTTTCAGATTTGGAAATATTCATGCATATTTCACCATGCACAAGTGCTGCTACCTGTGGGGGCTAACGGCAAAAATATCGACAAGTGAATGTAGTAATACGCAGCAGCTCGTCGCTGCCAGACTATAAGTGGTTGGTCAGTTATATTCCGCTGTATAATTGAGTATTGTTATTGTTATTTTGCACGGTAACTGTTGTGTGATCAGATTATTTATTACGGGAATGAATATTTCCAACATTTTTGTTTACAAGCTCAGGACGAGCCAGAAGCTCGCCTCAATCAGTCTCGCAGTATTTTGGCAGCGGTCGCTCTGGACGCACCTGTTGCGCTGCCCTGCCCTGGCCCTTTCCAGGACGTGTATGTGACACGTCCACCCACCCTCTCCTTCCTGCCCTACCCCAACATACGTTGTGCCACGAGCACGCTACAGCGCTGTCCAAGACCCGACAACACTCCAGGCCGCTCATTTTATGGGAAGCCTAAACACACACACACAGGCATTTAGATGCCGCTTCGAATCATCATCCATCACAGAAACAAGCCGCTCTGAACTCTCTTGGCTCAGTGTGCATTTCGCATCAGTGACGGTAAGAAGTTTTGATCAGAGCTTAAATTTCATTACGGAAACATTATTGGCCAATGGCTATGATGACCTGCCCATAAATTGGTTCGTCAAACGAACCGGTAGTAATGATAATGCAAAGGACAAGAACAGGCAGCCTCTCGCACCTTCTGTAAGGTTACCGATTAACTGATAATTAATTGAAACCTTCAGCTGCCGACAGGTGTTGTTGATATAATTCGATGGGGACAGCTGAAAATGTGTGCCCCGACCGGGACTCGAACCCGGGAGTTCCTGCTTACGTGGCAGACGCTCTATCCATTTGAGCCACCGAGGACACAGATGAGTAATGCGACTGCAGGGACTTACCCCTTGCACGCTTCCCGTGAGACCCACGTTGCCAACTGTTCACACTCTACATACGTATAACCACTTCTAGTCTGGCGGCGACGAGATGCTGCGTACTGCTACATTCCCTTGTCGATATTTTTGTCGTTAGCCCCCACAGGTAGCAGCACTTGTGCATAGTGAAATATGCAAGAATAAATCCATATCTGAAAGCAAATACACAAAATTCAGAGGAGAGAACCAACATGATGAACGGTATCTTAGGCCACCAATTTCAACATAAAAATTTGGTTATACATATTATAAAAAAATCTATGCAGTCAATACAGTTTAAAAGCAGGCACTAAGCTGGTCAAATATAGTTAAACATAAATTTATAATATGGAGTTTTCAAATTGCCATTGTGTCAGCTACATTCTATGTCAGACAGAGGAAAGATTTACTTTCTTGCAGAACTGAAAATAGTTTATGTGGTGTCACCGCCAGACACCACACTTGCTAGGTGGTAGCTTAAATCTGCCGCAGTCCATTTAGTACATGTCGGACCCGCGTGTCGCCACTGTGTGATCGCAGACCGAGCGCCACCACAAGGCAGGTCTCGAGATACGGACTAGCACTCGCCCCAGTTGTACGGACGACTTTGCTAGCGACTACACTGACGAAGCATCGCTCATTAGCCGAGCAGATAGTTAGCATGCATTGCTCATTAGCCGAGCAGACAGTTAGAATAATCTTCAGCTAAGTCCATGGCTACGACCTAGCAAGGCGCCATTTGTAACATTGCATGTACCTCAAGATAGAGTCTCACTTGTATCACCAAGAACGTTGTGTACCAAAGGACTGTATAAAAAGTTAAGTGTTCTAGTAGCTACATACTTTTATTTATAACATTAATAAGTATCCTGTTTCAGACCTCTATCTAGCCTCCTTAAAAATAACGCGTGCCTTTCGGCTACTTCAGTGTGGCGTAGCTGTCTTGTTACGCCACAACAGTTTATGTAAAGTTTCTACCACTAATAAATGACAGATTTTATCTGAAAAACTGTAAAATGTGCAAACTGAATAGTATAAATATTACACTACAACAATTTACCTGATGTAACATAACAACTTCCTTTGTAAAAAACATTTGTAGGTGTGAAACAAACCATTTAAATTACTGTGTGGAGAGTTAATTGAATTATCGACTTCAACCTAACAGATATTTGCCCATCCACTCATTACTCGTGCACACCTGTCGGCAGCTGAGGGTTTCAGTTAGTTATTGTTTATTCGAGAGAAGCTCACAGTCATCAGTGGTATCTGTTCTTTCGAGAACAGTTAATGTCTTCATACAAGGTTACCGTTTGTTACTAGAGTAAACGACCGATGAAGTGTTTCAGCAAGGGACCTGATTCACTCCGAATTTTTCCGTTCCAACAATTTACGTTACTGTACTTTATTATGTGCGCTCAGTAAATAATTAACGATGTTATTACATCCAATATATTGTGTACACGCTGTAAAATCTGCAATTTCCTTTCGTTTCATGTTCTACACGGAGCTTGACGGTGGTGAGCATTTGACACTGTTTTGATTAAGAAGGTAAGGCGGACCAGTTTGCAGCCCGGTCGACAGCCAGTCTCTGCAAGATGTCACCAATCAACTCAAGACTCCGATGATAATTATTATTGTAACAAGAAAAAATAACAAATCTATATTCTGCTAATAAAAGATTGTATCAGTTCAAATCTAGCCACGATTGATCATGCACGTATAATCAATAAGGTAATATCTTTATTACGTTGCTGTGCAGTGTATATTTCTCTATATATGTTGAAAGTAGTGAAGAGAATATGAATGTGCCGATTAGATGATTTTTTTCTGAAGTTAGGATTGAACATATTTTAAAAATTGTTGTTTAAATCTACTCTAGCGAAGTGGCATTACTGATTTAAAATAAGAAATCAGTTCCAACCATCGAGATTAGTAAGTGAGTTTGAAACATCCTTTGAGTCTCTTCTTATTCTCTTTCTATGCGTGAATTACTTCAAAGTAATTTTCTTGCGTGAACGTGCGCCTTTTTACTAAAGAAATATTTCACATTGTCTATAAAAATATAATAAAACGTGTTGTTGTTGCCGTCTTCAGTCCTGAGACTGGTTTGATGCAGCTCTCCATGCTACCCTATCCTGTGCAAGCTTCTTCATCTCCCAGTACTTACTGCAACCTACGTCCTTCTGAATCTGCTTAGTGTATTCATCTCTTGCTCTCCCTCTACGATTTTTACCCTCCATGCTGCCCTCCAAAGCTAAATTTGTGATCCCTTGATGCCTCAGAACATGCCCTACTAACCGGTCCCTTCTTTTTCTCAAGCTATGCCACAAACTCCTCGTCTCCCCAGTTCTATTCAATACTTCATCATTAGTTATATGATCTACCCATATAATCTTCAGCATTCTTCTGTAGCACCAAATTTCGAAAGCTTCTATTCTCTTCTTGTCCCATGTTTCACTTCCATACATGGCTACACTCCATACAAATACTTTCAGAAACGACTTCCTGACACTTAAATCTATAATCGATGTTAACAAATTTCTCTTCTTCTGAAACGCTTTCCTTGCCATTGTCAGTCTACATTTTATATCTTCTCTACTTCGACCATCATCAGTTATTTTGCTCACCAAATAGCAAAACTCCTTTACTACTTTAAATGTCTCATTTCCTAATCTAATTCCCTCAGCATCGCCCGACTTAATTCGACTTCATTCCATTATCCTCGTTTTGGTTTTGTTGATGTTCATCTTATATCCTCCTTTCAAGACACTGTCCATTCCGTTCAACTGCTCTTCAAAGTCCTTTGCTGTCTCTGATAGAATTACAATGTCATCAGCGAACCTCAAAGTTTTTATTTCTTCTCCATGGATTTTAATACCTACTCCGAATTTTTCTTTTGTTTCCTTTACTGCTCGCTCAATATACAGATTGAATAACATCGGGGAGAGGCTACAACCCTGTCTCACTCCCTTCCCAACCGCTGCTTCCCTTTCATTCCCCTCGACTCTTATAACTGCCATCTGGTTTTTGTACAAATGGTAAATAGCCTTTCGCTCCCTGTATTTTACCCCTGCCACCTTCAGAATTTGAAAGAGGGTATTCCAGTCAACATTGTCAAAAGCTTTCTCTGAGTATAGAAATGCTAGAAACGTAGGTTTGCCTTTCCTTAATCTATTTTCTAAGTTAAGTCGTAGGGTCGGTATTGCCTCACGAGTCCCAACATTTCTACGGAATACAAACTGATCTTCCACGAGGTCGGTTTCTACCAGCTTTTCCATTCGTCTGTAAAGAATTCGAGTTAGTATTTTGCAGCCGTGACTTATTAAACTGATAGTTCGGTAATTTTCACATCTGTCAACACCTGCTTTCTTTGGGATTGGAATTATTATATTCTTCTTGAAGTCTGAGGGTATTTCGCCTGTCTCATATATCTTGCTCACCAGATGATAGAGTTTTGTCAGGACTGGCTCTCCCAAGGCCGTCAGTAGTTTCGATGGAATGTTGTCTACTCCCGGGGCCTTGTTTCGACTCAGGTCTTTCAGTGCTCTGTCAAACTCTTCACGCAGTATCATATCTCCCATTTCATCTTCATCTACATCCTCTTACATTTCCACAATATTGTCCTCAAGAACATCGCCCTTGTATAGACCCTCTATATACTCCTTCCACCTTTCTGCTTTCCCTTCTTTGCTTAGAACTGGGTTTCCGTCAAGTCTCTTCATATTCATGCAGCTGGTTCTCCTTTCTCCAAAGGTCTCTTTAATTTTCCTGTAGGCAGTATCTATCTTACTCCTAGTGAGATAAGCCTCTACATCTTTACATTTGTCCCCTAGCCATCCCTGCTTAGCCATTTTGCACTTCCTGCCGATCTCATTTTTGAGACGTTTGTATTCCTTTTTCGCCTGCTTCATTTACTGCATTTTTATATTTTCTCCTTTCATCAATTAAATTCAATACTTCTTCTGCTACCCAAGGATTTCTACTAGCCCTCGTCTTTTTACCTATTTGATCCTCTGCTGCCTTCACTAGTTCATCCCTCAGAGCTACCCATTCTTCTTCTACTGTATTTCTTTCTCCCATTCCTGTCAATTGTTCCCTTATGCTCTCCCTGTAACTCTGTACAACCTCTGGTTTAATCAGTTTATCGAGGTCCCATCTCCTTAAATTCCCACCTTTTTGCAGGTTCTTCAGTTTTAATCTACAGTTCATAACCAATAGATTGTGGTCAGAGTCTACATCTGCCCCTGGAAATGTCTTACAACTTAAAACCTGGTTCCTAAATCTCTGTCTTACCATTATATAATCTATCTGATACCTTTTAGTATCTCCAGGGTTCTTCCATGTATACAACCTTCTTTTATGATTCTTGAACCAAGTGTTGGCTATGATTAAGTTATGCTCTGCGCAAAATTCTACCAGGCGGCTTCCTCTTTCATTTCTTAACCTCAATCCATATTCACCTACTATGTTTCCCTCTCTCCCTTTTCCTACTCTCGAATTCCAGTCACCCATGACTATTAAATTTTCGTCTCCCTTCACTACCTGAATAATTTCTTTTATCTCATCATACATTTCATCAATTTCTTCATCATCTGCAGAGCTGGTTGGCATATAAACTTGTACTACTGTGGTAGGCATGGGCTTCGTATCTATCTTGGCCACGATAATACGTTCACTATGCTGTTTGTAGTAGCTTACCTGTACTCCTATTTTTTATTCATTATTAAACCTACTCCTACTTTAACCTATCCATTTCCCTTTTTAAATTTTCTAACCTATCTGCCCGATTAAGGGATCTGACATTCCACGCTCCGATCCGTAGAACGCCAGTTTTCTTTCTCCTGATAACGACGTCCTCTTGAGTAGTCCCCGCCCGGAGATCCGAATGGGGGACTATTTTACCTCCGGAATACTTTACCCAAGAGGACGCCATCATCATTTAACCACACAGTAAAGTTGCATGCCCTCGGGAAAAATTACGGCTGTAGTTTCCCCTTGCTTTCAGCCGTTCGCATTACCAGCACAGCAAGGTCGTTTTGGTTAGTGTTACAAGGCCAGATCAATCATCCAGACTGTTGCCCCTGCAACAACTGAAAAGGCTGCTGCCTCTCTTCAGGAACCACACGTTTGTCTGGCCTCTCAACAGATACCCCTCCGTTGTGGTTGCACCTACGGTACGGCCATCTGTATCGCTGAGACACACAAGCCTCCCCACCAACGGCAAGGTCCATGGTTCATGGGGGGGTGCAGGTCAGTACCAATTATAAAAGGATTTAGGCAAAATAGAGTGCGAAAGTTACAACTGATAGCGAACAATAAAAAGTTGAGGTGCTCAACGTGAATAAAAACAAGAATCCTTTAAATTTCGGCTACACGATAATCTAAAGGTTGTCAGTTCAGATAAATACCTAGTGATTACAATTACGAACAAAAAATTAGAGCGATAACACAGAAAATGTCGTGTGGAAGCAGAACCAAAGACTGCCCAGCGGGACACTTATTAAGATGCAACAAATCTGAAGAGAGTGCCTACACTATGCCTGTCTGCTCTCTGCTAGAGTATTTTCTTATTTATTTACTACAATAAGCCCACTACCTACATGACAGTTTGTGGTCAGTGTTATTACTAATTCTACTAATCCAGTTACTACTGTGACGGTGTGTTCACAATTAGAATTTCTTTTTAGTTCTTTGTTGATGCAAATAAAAGTTATAAAATAAAATACAGGAATTGGAAAAAAAATAATAACTAAAGCGAATACTAACGGTAAAGAAAGGTGTGAGGGAAGTTAGTCAAAGAGAAAATTTGTCCTTGAAATCGTAGCTGTTTCAGTGATGAGGGCTTGCGAAAAGTTCGTACCTATCGTACCGAACCAGCTTTACAAGTACTTGGTTTTACAACTGATAGCTTTTGCTTTACATAGTAGTTTTGCTTCATGAATTGTGTTACGAATTAATCCTAATCTGATGTTAATTATACAGTTTTAATGCTATTTTATTTGTTCTGTTGTTAAAATTCTGTTATATCACTTCGGTCTTTTGACCGTGTATGGACAATTACATTAATATTTAAATGTCTAGCTCACTTTCTGTGTCTGTTGTTTCATCCGATTCAGCGTCTGTGTTGGTTTCGTGCCATGTGTTTTGTTATCATGCTTGTGTTGCGTTTTGTAGTGTTCTTAAGTATGGTCTGTTTTGTCTGTAAGGTTCATGAAGTGTTTGAGATACATCATCTGCTAGTCTGTTAAGGATGTGTCATTTGTTCTGATCTCTTATTGTGTTTCGTACGTCTTGTAATTGTACATTTAGTCTTAGGTGTGTAATCGTGTTGCACTGGAGAACTATTCCCACACTCCGAGGTTTCACTTACACGGTGGAGATGGACAACATATGGGCCATGTCCCGTCAGGAAATGGCTCAGTCCTCATTTAGTCTGATGCGTTCTTGTATATTAGGAAAAAAGAGAAGACACTTCATCCCTTTTCTGTACAGTCCCGTTCCTCCTACCGTATTTCAGTCTGCCATGTGTTGAGCTATCTTCGAACTGTTGCGTTGCGTCCAATTATGTCTTGTATTTTGTCTGGTCTGTCTTTCTTTAACCAGCATGTCGCTTCTCGGTGAAGAATCGTGTTATCAACGGGTCACACACCCATGACCACACACCTTGCCTCTATATATGGTGTTCTAAGAGCTCCGGATATGCTGACGAGCACGCCCCTTCGTGGTGATGTACATCTACATACGTATTCTGCAAGATACCTTATACCACAAGTAGTCATTCCCTTCCTTGCTCCATTCGCACATGGAATGATGGAAAACGACTATATGTATGCCTCCGTAAGAACCCAGAGTTTTCGTATCTTGTCTTCGTGGTCCTTACGCGAAATAGAGGCTGCAGTCAGCCGCAAATGTATGTTCTCTACGCTCTCAGTCCGGAGCCGCGTGACTGCTACGGTCGCAGGTTCGAATCCTGCCTCGGGCATGGATGTGTGTGATGTTTTTAGGTTAGTTAGGGTTAAGTAGTTCTAAGTTCTAGGGGACTTATGACCTCAGCAGTTGGGTCCCATAGTGCTCAGAGCCATTTGAACCATTTTTTTGTATGTTCTCTAAATTTTATCAGTAGTGTCTCGCGAAAAGAATGTAGTCTTCCATTCCAGTCTGAGCTCCCGAAATATCCTCGTAGTATTTGCGTGTTGATTGAGAAATCTGGCCGCTTCGATGCATTCTTTTAATCCGACCTGGTAGGAATCCCACACACCCGAGCACCATTCAACGAGTCGCACTACTGCTCTTTACGTCGTCTCCTTTATAGACGATCAACATTTTCTTACATTTCTTCCAATAAACCGAAGTCGACCATTCGTCTTCTGTACTGTCGACTCACGTGTTCGTTCCATTTCACATCACTTTGCAAAATCGACGTGACTGTGTCAGTGAGCACTTCACTAATACTGTATTCGAACATTACAGGATTGTTTTCCCTACTCATCTGCATTAACTTTCATTTTCCTACAAGTAGAGCAAGCTGCCATTCATCGCACAGATAGATAATCTACCTAAGCCATTCTGTACCCTCCTTCAGTCACCCGACAACACTTTCCGTTCACTACAGCCCTGTCAGCAAGCGGACGCAGTTTCCTTCGGATCCTGTCCGTCAGATCGTTTACGTATGAGGAGAACAAGGACAGTCTTACCACACTTCCCTCAGGCACTCGTGACGATACCCTTCTCACTGATGAACTCTCTCCGTCCAGGACAAAGTTCCTTGTTCTATTACTTAAGGAGACTTCCAACTACTCACATATCTGGGAAGCTATTCCGTATGCTCGGATCTTCATTAACAGTCTGCAAGGAAATATCTCAGTAACCTTCTCGTGCAGTTACCGGGTATGACTTTGCACCATATGATCGTCGATTTGGTGCCGTTTGCATTGTCTACAGGGGCCAATTAATTGCGGGTGATACGAACGAGGCGAGCGTAGTTATCAGTATGACTCATACTTATGGAGCGCACCTGGCCCAATACAGCGATCTACAATAAGAACAATATTGTTGCGTCATTGCTGCGCCACACACGGTTGGAATGGCGCTCCCATTCAGCCAGAGTGAATGAGACGGCCGTGAGCCGCAGCTCTCTATTCGGGCGCGGGCAGTCACGTGCAGCTGACCGACAGCGAGTCGGGTTGCCGCTGCGAGTCTGGGTCGACACGTTTTGGGCGGGTCTGCGGCCACGCCGCGCCGGACGCTGCCCGGTGGAGGGGGCAGCCTACCACAGCCAGCGGTGTTCGGCTGGGGAGCAGCTTAGCTAGCTGTAGGCACTCGCTGGCGTCAGCATCACATGGCTGTAATACAATAGCAGTAACAGCATCGCTATCACGCTTCGCACTACATTATGCAAGAGAGTACTTCCAGTTATTAATTTACGTAAGGAGCTCGGGAACAATGACTACTTAAACGCCCCCGTACAAACAGTAAATAGTCTAATCTTTGTGATACTCCTGGATGTGGCCACCAGTAGTTTATTTTGCTAGAAGCTTGCCTTGGTGCAGCTTGATACGCGCGAAGTAGCATACGGTACAAAAGTGGAGTGAGGTAAAAACGACAAATAGTACAGTGAAACATCCCCTTAGAAAACTATATGAATTACTGTGCTGGTAAACCTCTTACGTTATTTGATTTTCAAACAGCTGAGCAGAACTGAACGTCCTCAGACATTTCTCTCTTTACCTATTCTGATCATCACTAAACTGACACACAATATTTTTAGCGAAACGCAATCTGACTTTCAATAATCCCTACAAAAGATCCCACATCCACCACTGCTGGCGGCTCACCTCCCACTGCGCAACGCTATGCGCTGTTCACATCCAACTGCCCAACACCACAATAGCAAATATCCCAACAATGCAAACCAGCCACACACTGCACACAGCACAGTCAGTGGTTTTCATACAGAGCGCTACATGGCGTTACCAACATAAAAACCTAAACAGCCAACTTTCAACAGTATGTACCAGTCTGTGGGAGAGTCCGCCAATCGTACTGAAATTGCTTCTCATTCGTCGGCACATTCGGGTGCTTGGCGCCAAAACGCCTAATTTCTCTTATTAATTATTATTATACTTTTCATTGTATTTAACCCAGTTTTTAGTGTGACAATTTCTCACGGTTACCCTAAGAGTCTATCGTTTTTGTTTTTTACATTTCACTAGTTTTGAGAAACATAAGGAAAACGATATTGCAACTGAAGTGGTTCGGACACCTTTGGGTCGCTTTGGCGCGCCTGGGAGACGAAGTACTTCGGCTGCGCTAGTCACTCTGTTTCGGGCGTTCTGGAGGGACGGACATGGCGTACTCTATATCGGAAGTTGGATGGAAAAGTTACCGTACAATTAAGCAAGCTATGTCGAGTGTTGTAAAAGACAGTGTAAAATGTATGAATATTTAAACAACAACCAAACACGATACATTAATGACAAGTGTCGCCTACCACAATGTCAGTACTACAGATCTTGCCCTCTGTAGATACAGAGACTAACCTGGGCAAATGGCATACCATTAAAAAAGCACAATCACAGGTTCGAAATGACAGCATAGCAGCCTTCGCCGAAGAAGATCCCACGACCGACGAACTGTCTTCCGCGTTGGGGACACAACTTTAAAAGACGACAGGATGGTGGGAAGAATGGTCAGAGACTCTTATTTAATCTCTCCAGATCTCTCCAGCTTCCAGACCTGACTTCCAAAGGGACGCATAATTTATATTCTGTCTTCGTGAACCTGACGGGAGCAGTGTTAAGCGAGTGTCCTGTGTCCTAGCTCCCTCACTTAATACTGCTGCTTGAAATATTTTAAGTAAGCTTTCCCGGGAGAGTATCACGGCTGTAGCTTGGAACAGTTCTAGCCGTTACATGGTGTGCCAAATCAGTACTGTTGAAACCTCCCCTTAGAACTATTTATACACGAGACTTCCCCTTAGAACAATTATACACGACTGTGCTTAAACTGATACACAATATTTTGTTAGCGCAACGCAATCTGACTTTCAAAAATCCCTACAAAAGAATGGCCCTGACTAACATTAAACTATACCTTTCACAAATCACTTACCTCACAAAAATCTTCGCTGCTCAAGCTACTGCAATACAGGAGCGCCACTACTGCCAGCTAAATGAAAGATTCAAACTACTGAAGGCACTAACTACTGATAGGGATAGTTAGCAAATGAAAGATATTAATAGAGAACGAACAATGTATTTACCTTGATATCATCATATATAAATATAGCAGTTCATGACAAATTACAAACCTCCGCCATCTCTCTCCCCACATCCACCACTGCTGGCGGCTCACCTCCAACTGCGCAACGCTACGCGCTGTTCGCAGCCAGCTGCCTAACACTACAATGGCGAGTATTACAACAATGCAAAGCAGACACAGACTGCCCACAGCACAGCCAGTGATTTTCATAAGCACAGCCAGTGATTTTCATACAGAGGTGGCGTTACCAATAAAAAAACCTAAACAGCCTACTTACATAGCCCCCATGCTCCCCACAAAAAATTTTTTACAAATTGGATTGGGCAGTGGCCAATACAGATTTGAAAAAAAATTTTCATTATTACAATAACAAAGAAATCAAATGCACACACTTATTGATACAATGTTGGTCAAAAGCTAAAAATTTCTCACAGTCCATAAAGACAGTCCTCATCATTCGTCACAGTAAAATTGCAGTGTTTTTCTCAAAGTCTGAGCAGTAAACGAAAATGCACACGGAAGTAGTGGATTTCCATGCAGCCTTGAAGAAGTAGTGTTGTCCTTCCAACGGAAAGACAGTGCTGACTCTTGACATGCTGACAGATAATGGGCCACAACAGAGCAAACCCACAGCAGAGTCAGTCGTAGTTTGGAAGAATATTGGTAGGTAGGTCATCACAGAGCAGACCCACTGTAGTCCTGGTAGAGAGTATAGTATTGGTGGGCCACCAGAGGTGCAGACCCACTGCAGTCCTTGTAGAAATAATGGTACTGGTGGGGCATCAGAGATGCAGACCCACTGTAGTCCTTGTAGAGATGGCCAGCAGCCATCTGTTGCGACTGTGCAGGTGCACAATCACCATTGAAGAGTCTTGCAGAGAAGATAGCAAGTCCATAAACCACCACTTGTGCACTCACAAAGTTTTTGAAATTGTCCTTAGAACCAGCAATGCTGTTATCCAGTCCCTTGCTGAATCATTAACACACGTGCAAACACTATCAGTCCCTACTTCTCACATATTGTCCATATACTATGACCAACAGAAATGCGTGCAGTGAAATGTAACTTAATTTGAAGAACTGGTAACAATTACAATTTGGTAACATAAAAATACAATAACAAAGGTACAAAATACATCATTAAAGAACATAATAATACAGATAACATTTGTAGTACAGGCTTTACAAAAGAATCGAAATAACATATACGTCAGTGTTCCAGGAATTATGACATGAGTACATACATAAAAGATCAGAATAACTTTCGAAACACCAACTTCACACATGAGCATTAACACAAAACAGAATAAATAATGTCTGAACATCTTTACAAAGTAAATAACATATTATTAATGCCAATTATATTCGAGGATGACAGTATTCCTCATCATAGTGAATGTAGCTTAATATTAAAAGAAGAAAAAATTCTATGAAACTACACAGAGACAGGAAGAAAACAAATACACAAGGGTACACAAGCACATAGTGGGATAACACAAAAGGAAAGGACAGGGTTCGTTTTCAGTGTAACATTTGGTACTGCAGTCCATCCCAAAACTTCATTCCATAGATCTTTTGTCTTATTTCAACCTTTGCTTCCACCAAAAAAATCTTATCCAAGCATGCTTTCTGTATTTATATGTTCACACATTTCTTACCTCGACATTTATTTCCAAGAAAATCCTACCTAAACCTGTTTTCTCAATGCATTTCTTCCAATTCATCGCAACTCATTCTCTTAGAGGCTACCCCCTCTTAAGCTAACTTAAATCTACTGAGCTCAGAGATATGTATACCAAGGGACGAGGCAATGCAGCATCACATAACAAATTAACACAAACAGCAATGCAAAAAAATGCTAATTGGCAAAGCTAGCAGCATAAATTAGCAAAAGTCAAATTCAATAACACTATGCCTGGCAAACAGCAGCAACTTATACCTAAACATGACATAGCTCAAGCAGAAAAAATATTACAGTAAAAACAACAATGCAGACAAGAGAAATGTCTATTCACATCTTAATGTCTATGTAATTAAAGTGGTGCACCATAACAACTGATTGTAAAAAAATATTACCATGTACTTGAAAAGAAAATTATGTGTTACTGTTACTAGTTCCTTCTTATTGTTCTTTCCTTTCCAAGTGCTCCTTTTTTTTTAAAGAATGTGGATCATAAAATAATTATTTAATAGATCTGTTGACAGAAAGAGTTCACATTAGCAAATGCATCTAAGTTTATTTTATAAAACTAATGCTGCAACACAGCTGGAAACCAGATATTTAATGAAATAAGCAACTATGAAAAGCAAAGCATAAAAATATCATTCAATAGTCATGTGGCATTTCATAAGTTAGTAGAAACTCTCTCAACTCTCGTAGAAAGAAGCTAGTCATAATCAGGTGTGCAGATGTAAAAATATTTCTCGTCATTTCATTAGGCATTTCAGTAAATATCGTAAATTAAGAGCTAGTGTAATCATATGTTTTCAAGTTCGACCGTGTCGTTTTTGCGATGCTTTCTACAAAGGAATGTCAGAAGCGAGGTTAATGGCGTCTTTTTTTTATTTATTTTTTCTACCTGTGCCGCTGAAAAGGGCTCGCAATAATGGCTTTTCCTCCAGGCAACTGGCACACCTGGCCGCTCGCAACGCATTACGTCACGGTCACTTACCTTTCTTACCGACATATTTACGACAGCAGTTTCCGCTACAGTGACAGTCTCATATAAACATTTCACATGTCGAAAATTTGCGTAACAAATGTGTAGAAAAAAAATCCTGTAAATATAACAGTGTTCAAAAAATTTTCGCCAGCATTGTGATACATTCCCGCATATACACACATTTCATAACTCTTAAAGTACGATTCTTGGTTTCCAACATCCTGTTTCACAAGTCAAGAGTCCCTACCCACTATTCATTACTCCTTACCTTATTACATATATACGTATCCATCGACACTCGTCAATATTTCGTCATTATAAATATGAAGCATAATCAAATAACTCATATAGCCTCAGCCTATTAATCATAAACATACCTCAGCAGCATAATACACATCGTCGTCGTAAAAATAACATCATAACACCTCAGTCAAATCTCAAAATCGTCGTAGCTTCCTCCAATAATTAAAAAAATTCTCTGCTCATGTCAAAAGTGTCATCTGCCTCAAACGTACTTTAAAAATCATAATCCCTTTACCAAATACATCATTCAAAGCTCTCATAGTATCACAATGGTTCTGAAAAAATATGAACAGTTCACAAAGTACAGACAAAATACAGTTTCATAAGTGTGAAGTTATCCAACTGTGTAATTATGTAAACACCTGTCACTGATGTAGTAAAAAAAAGTTTCTTTCTCTGTTAAATGATCAGATAGCTGTGTAATTCTGTGTTAGAGAAATATGGTACCAACGTGTAAAGTTGTATAAGCAAATACCATATTAGCTAGGGCTCCTTGTGCTTGCCAAACACATGGTACACAAAGCAGGCGTGTACCCCCCTGAGGATTATTATAATTATACCCTCAGGTGTTACAGATTACAGCAATGGAATGAAATGTATCACGGAAAACTTTCTTTGTAATTCAAAAATCTTTAAAAAATAAATGTTTTAAGTACAAAATTAATCACTCAAATACGTGTCCTGTAGCGCTAAATATGCGTCTTGCTGTAAGATAATCTCTGTGGAAGTGTCGTAGTTATCGTCCTCCGAAAGCTAAGTTCTGCAGAAGACAATGTACTTACCTCATGATAAACGAAAGTGAAATGCTTTGCGTATAGATATCTTAGTTATTACGCTTATTGTTGTGGTGAAGAACGTACTGTGCTGTAACGTATTGTTGTGCTACGGAAAACCCTGTCTCATTGTAGCTATACTACAAAAGTTACTACTAAAACATGTTTTACTTTCCAGAATAAAACAGAAAAACTGTGCAGATATAAAACAGAAACACCGCAAAAGCAACATTGTATATTGTCACTCATTAGTAGCGTCGTGATAAAATCGTGTAGCTGTCACATAAACTAACCACTGTGTCATCTGGTATCTCACAGAAAGTACTTTAAATCCAGAATATATTTTCAAGTAAACCAAAATGTTGCATTAAAATCTCATTAGCAGTACTGGTATGTGTCCCAAGTATGTAAGCCTTATAGTCGTTACGTAATCGTGCAACTAACAAGCAAGAATGTACAAATACAACACTGTGTCGTCTGTTCACTATAACAATGCATTCGTCATTTCTGTTTAAATAAGTTCTCTTGGTTCTTGATTGGATATTTAACTTCAAACATTGTTACATGTTAACAGATTCTAAATCTGACAAAGCATACTAGAAATGTGAAGTGAAAAGTTTTATGGCAAAGACGAAGTTAAAAAGCAGATTATCTCTCAGTAAGCGGTTTAACATGTGAAGTGTGGTGCAATCCTTTACTCTTCCTAGTACGCAGACTTTCAACTTCAAAGCAATTATCATGTTGTTTACATCGGTAAAGAATGCTAAATCTTTTCTCAAGGCTAGCGTCTTTGTTATTTTTCCCTGAGCCAGCGGCCGCACGCAGCTGCCTGCTGTGCGAGTCATTGTCTGTCTCTTTGTTGGCGCGCGCTGTTATTGGGATTAGGAGACCTAACTTCTACAAATTCGCCTTGCCGAGAGGGCCCAGCTCTGTTAGAGTCCCGCCAGTTCTGATGAAATTCACGTCTATCGTTATGATTATATCGTCTGTCGTCATGTCGGTAGTTCCTGTAGTTTCTTTCTTGTCGGTCATGTGGTGGAGAATTTCTCCCTGAATCGTAACTGCGCGCTGGACCGTTGCGTCTGAAATTATTCCGTCTCCCTTGATAATAATAGTTCTGGTTACCATATTGTCTGTTTCTATGATTGTCTCTGTCATATTCATTACTACGGAAATGTGATCTTTCTTTGTAACTATTATTACTCTGCCAGTGGTTGTCATATGGGTGGTGTCTGTTTTGGTCACGATTTGCATTGTAAGAATAGACCAGTCGTGTCCGGTTATTGTTTCTGTTGTCACGGAATTGTGACGGATGTGACCTGTAGTGATTGTTTTCCTGTTTTCGCATCCCGCGACGGTCTGTGTCAATTTCCAGTTCTTGTAACAGTCCCTGAAATGCTTCAATGTCGTCTTTGCAACGTCCTGCTAAAATAATGTGTCGTAAATGTTCAGGCAATTTGAGTAAGCAAATGCGGATGAGTTCTGAGGGGCTGTATGGGTTTGAAAGATACTGATTCTTATGCAACATGTCTTCAAAATATTTCACAAGACTGGAAAATTCAGATTGTTCGAAATGTTTCATCATTATGATGCCATGTTTTACGCGGTCTTGTGTGGCTTGAGACCAATATGCTGAGAGGAAGGCATGGTAAAATTCTCCTTCACTGTGGCAATCGTTAATGACCGATCGCATTCTTACAGCTGGTTCATTCTCTAAGTAGCCACACATAAATTCTAACCTGTGCTCCAATGACCAGTTGGGAGGGAAACAATGAGAGAATTGATGGAGCCACGCTTGTGGATGAATGTCGTTGGCAGAATTCTTAAACGTTTTGAATTTACGTGTAGTAATGAACAGCTTATAGTCAAAATCATCGTGTCGGCGAGTAGCATATCGGTCATTGTTACGTCGTGTCGGCGGTTCCATCTCAAAATTCGGTGTACCTTGCCAATTTCTTTCATAATTACCGAAATGCCCTGTGTTATTATTTTGTGGCTTTTGCGTATTTCTAAGTTCCTCTTCCCGTGTTGGAGCGCGAGTGTCTTCTGAAATACGTAATTCTTGTATTACCTGTGTCAGCTGTTCTTGTACTTCCCGGATTTCTCTTTGGTGTTGCTTATTAATTTGATTCAGATTTTGTTTCAGTTTCCTAATTTGTTCGCACCCTTCTGTGTCATTAAAGACTACCGGTTTTCTGTCATTCAGATTATCATCTACCTTCGTAGATAAGTTAGTGACCTGATCCGAAAGTTCGGCTACTTTCTCTGATAATGAACTAATTTCCTCCATGTGTCTTTCTGAACCAATTTTCAGAGTATCTACTGTGTCCCTTAAGTTTTCCTGAGTTTTTGCAAGTTGCGTAACCGAATCGGTAGATGCAACTGAGTCCATTTTAGTTTGCAAGGTCTCATGATTTTCATGAACAATAGTTTGCAGTTCTTTTATGGCTGCTTCGTGATTCTGTAATGCATTTTCATGCCGCGAAAAAATAGGCTGAAAATGCTCACAAATTTGTGTTTTTACGTCATTACACACTTTTTGACATTTCGATTCGATGTTATGTAACTCAGTAGTTAAATCTTCACGTGTTTGTCCAAGTGTGGTGTCTAACTTCCGAAGATTTTGTTCCATTGTGTCTAACTGTTGCAGCTTTTGCTGTGTTTGTCTCTGATTTTGTTCCATTGTGTCTAACTTTTTAAGATTTTGTTCCACTGTGTCTAACTTTTTAAGATTTTGTTCCACTGTGTCTAACTGTTGCTGTGTTTGTCTCTGATTTTGTTCCATTTGTTGCATTAGTTGTAATAACAATGCATTAGTGTCTGGAATCTGTTCCTCTACTCTTTTCGGCAGTGCATTTGCACCGGCAACATTCACATTTTGACAAGCTGAAAATGTGTCTTGACTTATTTGAGAAAACGGTGAGGACGCAAAACCTGAATCTACAGTATTTGCAAAATTGTGTCTTGTCATTTCGGATTCCTGAGGCGAGCTGTTGCCGACCGATCGATCGATAATGCTTCCCAGTTCACTACCTGTTTCACTGTCTACACCATTATTTGACGCCCGGTCCATTTCCCTGTGCACAGTTACCAAATTACTACTTTGAACATTAGTAAATTCATTACTCGGCGGCGCTGATAAGCTACGATCGTCGTCACTATTATTTCTCAATTTAGTTTGGAGCCTAGTGTTACGTTTTTCACACGCCATTATTGTCACAATATTTCACACGATAACACAGAAAATCACAATTTGAATAGCAAAAATAAGATAACACATTAATATAGCACTGAAAATAATATCTAGTTAATTGCAGCTGCGAAATACTTGGTGCCAATCTACATGCATGCCACAACTGTTTTACAGTACAACAATGAAAGACTGCAACTACAAAGGAGATTCTCTCTACAATTACGCGCTAGCAATAAACAAAAGCTACACTAAATACACAAACTACAAGAAAAAATCAGAAGATTCCAGTGAGGTATCCTAGGCTAAGGGTCGACATATGAAACCTCCCCTTAGAACTATTTATACACGAGACTTCCCCTTAGAACAATTATACACGACTGTGCTTAAACTGATACACAATATTTTGTTAGCGCAACGCAATCTGACTTTCAAAAATCCCTACAAAAGAATGGCCCTGACTAACATTAAACTATACCTTTCACAAATCACTTAACTCACAAAAATCTTCGCTGCTCAAGCTACTGCAATACAGGAGCGCCACTACTGCCAGCTAAATGAAAGATTCAAACTACTGAAGGCACTAACTACTGATAGGGATAGTTAGCAAATGAAAGATATTAATAGAGAACGAACAATGTATTTACCTTGATATCATCATATATAAATATAGCAGTTCATGACAAATTACAAACCTCCGCCATCTCTCTCCCCACATCCACCACTGCTGGCGGCTCACCTCCAACTGCGCAACGCTACGCGCTGTTCACAGCCAGCTGCCTGACACTACAATGGCGAGTATTACAACAATGCAAAGCAGACACAGACTGCCCACAGCACAGCCAGTGATTTTCATAAGCACAGCCAGTGATTTTCATACAGAGGTGGCGTTACCAATAAAAAAACCTAAACAGCCTACTTACACTGTCCCTCTACACGCACGGCTACACTAAAATCTGCTTCAAATTTTCGATAATGAGGATGTCACATGATCGTACTTTATTCATAGTACACCTGTACTGCGTCAGGGACACGTCGTACAGGATGTGACGCCGTAACCTCGTCATTTGAAAAGCGTACCGCACAGCGGCCATTACTCAATGTTGTGTGGGATGTCGCGGCGAAGAATGGGCGCGACCTTACTTGTTTTTTGGGTTAGTTTAGTAGCGATCATGCAGTGCACGAGAGGAGCGACTGATCGCCGTGGCGACTTAATTTTCCAATGGCCGTTCGGTCATCGCAGCGTGCATTCAGGGAACAGTTTAAATATCGCGCCTGCAGGTTGTGTTACTGATGAAGAAAGGATTGTTATGTGGGTGGACACGTTTATGGATACTGGTAGTGTGTAGAAATAGAAACCAGGACCTCCAAGAACCGCCAGGACATCAGAAAACATCGAGAAAGTAAGGCTGGCGATCTTGAATTCCCCCAAGAGATCTGCACGCTAGCATGCAGCTGTTCTTGCAGTTTCTGATCGCACAGGAGACGAATTCTTTATGAAGACTTGAACTTTTATCCATAAAAACTGGCAATGGCGAACAGAATTAATACGTGCGATTTTGTCTCATGAAAAAATGCATGTGAAGCCTCGATCGAAAGCCTGTCCGATGACTCCCTTGCGCGAACACATCCTCGAGTGTCTCATCTCTCAGAGGAGCGATCTTCAATGACGAGCACGATCGCCGTATCTAGCGCCGGGTGACCTCTTCTTATGGGGGCTACCTTAAATCCCTGTACACCAGTTGTCAGCGGAACCTGGGTGAGCTGCAGAACAATATCGGCGCTGAAGTCGCCAACACAGGCACATGCTGGGAAAAGTGGACCGTAACTTATGATATCGACTCTGCAAGTTCATTGAGCAGAAAGGAGCCCACCTTCAAGATATCAGTTTTTAAACATAATGAAACAAAACTATAAATGTACCTCCGTGTAAGGGAACAATGGGTATATCTAGTACTTTTTGTATTACGATTTTTTTTAAATAAGGAAGTTCCCGCGCCGCAGCCTGTATTTCATGGAACTGCACTTAAATCATGCCTATGTCGATTCATCGGACTCAGAATGCTTTGATATGAAAACTAAAAGTTTCGAGAAGTAATTTAAAAATCTAAAATTTCAGTTTACTTGCTAGATTGTTTACTACACTGAAGAGCCAAAGAAACTGGAACACCTGCCTAATATCGTGTAGGGCGTCCGCGAACACATAGAAGTGCTGTAACGCGACGTAGCATGGATTCGACTAATGTCTGAAGTAGTGCTGGAGGGAACTGACGCCATGAATCCGGCAAGGCTGTCCATAAATCCGTAAGATACTAGGGGGTGGAGTTCTCTTCTGAACGTTGCAAGGCACTCCAGGTATGTTCAATAATATTCATGTCTGCGGAGTTTGGTGGCCAGCGAAAACGTTTAAACTCATAACAGTGCTCCTGGAGCCACTCTGTAGAAATTCTGGACCTGTGGGGTGTCATATTGTCCTGCTGGAATTGCCCAAGTCCATCAGAATTCGTGATGACTGGGTGTTGTGTGATGTCCTTAGGTTACTTAGGTTAAAGTAGTTCTAAGTTCTAGGGGACTGATGACCATAGATGTTAAGTCCCATAGTGCTCAGAGCCATTTGAACCATCAGGATGCGCAATGGACATGAATGAATGCAGGTGATCAGACAGGATGCTTAAGTATGTGTCACCTGTCAGAGTCGTATCTAGACGTATCAGGAGTCCCATATCACTCCAACTGCACACGCCCCTCAACATTGCAGAGCCTCCATCAGCTTGAACAGTTGCCTGCTGACATGCAGCGATCATGGATTCATGAGGTTGTCACCACACCCGTACATATCCATCAGCTTGAATAGTTGCCTACTGACATGCAGCGACCATGGATTCATGAGGTTGTCTCCACACCCGTACATGTCCATCAGCTTGAACAGTTGCCTGCTGACATGCAGCGATCATGGATTCATGAGGTTGTCTCCACACCCGTACACGTCCATCAGCTCGATACAATTTGAAACGAGACTCGTCCGACCAGACAACATGTTCCTAGTCATCAACAGTCCAGTGTCGGTGTTAACGGACCCAGGCGAGGTGTAAAGCTTTGTGTCGTGCAGTCATCAAGGATACACGATTGGGCCTTCCGCTCCGAAAGCCCGTATCGATGATGTTTCGGTGCACGCTGACACTTGTTGATGACCCAGCACTGAAATCTACAGCAATTTGCGGAAGGGTTGATCTTGTGTCACGTTGAACGATTCTCTTTATTCGTCGTTGGTCCCGTTCTTGCAGGATCTTTTTCCGGCCGCAGCGATGCCGATAATTTGATGTTTTACCGGATTCCTGATATTCACGGTATGCTCGTGAAATGATCGTACGCAGAAATCCTCAGTTCATCGCTACCTCGGAGATGTTGTGTCCCATTGCTTATGCGTCGACTATAACAGCACGTTCAAACTCCCTTAAATCTTGATAACCTGCCACTGTAGCAGCAGTAACCAATCTGACAACTGCGCCAAACACTTGCCTTATATAGGCGTTGCAGACCGTAGCGCCGTATTCTGCCTGTTTACATATCTCTGTGTTCGAATGCGCATGTCTATATCAGTTTCTTTGGGGGTTCAGTGTAAATGCACCTGTATTACAACAAAGATGAAGTAATATCATTTAAAATTTACTACTAGCTAGGAATCTAGATACTTCAAAATATTCACATGGAAATAAGTAAAATAAAAAAAGCACTACGCCTTCAGGCCACAAGTGGCCCATCGGTACCATCCGACCGCCGTGTCATCCTTAGGTAAGGATGCAGATAGGGGCGTAAGGTGTCAGGCAAATCCAACACCTTCCATGAAAACCCTGACATGATAAGCAAATCCAGTAGTATGTCACATAGCTCCGAGTAAATCGTGACATTAAATTAACCAAAGTAATACGAGTAACGAGTGAGTAAATGGAATACCACAGACTAACACAAGAATGCCTAAATGCATGTCATACCTTCCCACCATGAGACAGACGCAGTTCCGAGGGGAGAAACGAGAACAGAAGCCGAGAGTAGAACCGTGTTAAGCTGGAAGGCCCTATGATAAGGGACAGACACCCACGTCGCCAGCTAACCGCTAGGACCACACCCCAGCCGCAAGTTTTAGCGTGAGACTTTTTCGCGTCTCTGTTACGTTGCAAACTTTAAAAACATTGCCCCACCACGAAAAGTATAACGTTTCTCATTGGATAGACAGAATTTTTGTAGGTGGAGCTTAAGGTTAACATTGAGACCCTGATTGTTCGGATGAAAACACAGCCAGATAGTTTTTTTAAACCAACTTCGGTAAATTGTAGTAAGAAGAAGTTAGGAGAGAGTTGCTTCCGAGACGGCGAGGTGAGCGGAGCTGTGCTGCCCGCCGCCCCCTGACAAACACCGACAAGGTAATGAACGCAAGCGATGCCGCATTTTTGAGCGCATAAAGCTTCACTCGAACTGTTGCGTTGCCGCATTTTTGAGCGCATAAAGCTTCACTCAGAACTGCAGAAGTCTCATCTGTTACACCCCCTT
Source organism: Schistocerca piceifrons (assembly GCF_021461385.2). Classification (NCBI taxonomy): domain Eukaryota; kingdom Metazoa; phylum Arthropoda; class Insecta; order Orthoptera; family Acrididae; genus Schistocerca; species Schistocerca piceifrons. Next base: position 642,885,742 of record NC_060139.1, read on the forward strand.
TTTGCGTAATACTAGTGTCGATCGTCAATTAAAGCTCATAGTGTTCACATTTGCCACTTGAAGTAAAAATCTGAAACGCGATGATTTTTCTGTTATATAGTTATTGAGAAGCCACATCAGCCACTGTAATTTACGACAAGTTAGATAAGTAATTAAAGATAATTGAGGGTCACTGTAGACCATTTTGATAGTTTTCTCTTTTGTGAATCTTAATTTAAACCTAGATTATAGATGTGATATGGCATAGGTCATCCTTCGATCCATTGTAGAACTTGGAAACCCATTCAGGGAATATTCGCTCACATTTTTGTTGAACGCAGTTGGTTTTTACCATCCTGTATTAAAACATTTCCTTTTGTCAATAGTGCAATTTATAAACAATGTTTTGTGAATAGAATAAAATTTCCAATGGTAAACTTAACTGCTTTTTCGACGTTATTTTACCAGCTAACTAAAAATAGGAAAGCCTTGAACCCCTTCCACTAAATTTAGTTAGTATTAAGATTCTTTTACAGGGAGTGCAGTGGAGCTGACGCTGAAATCATTAAGTATTTGGTTATATCATCGCTAGTCTCACTGAACTCTTCTGAACTCTACATGTCATGTGTGGTCTCGAGTCTCCTTACCAGCAACAGGTCCCAGGTTCAAACTAGTCAATTCCCTAAAAAAACACACTCAGAGCGTCGTTGCGCGAAAGTGGTAGGGAGACACGATATAGAACAAACAGACACCGCGCAGAATGTTAGAGGGGGGGGGGGGGGGCATGAGGTTGGCACACCTCTCTCCCAGTCGTTACAATGGTTTTCTGTGACCGGAGCCGCTATTATTCGGTCGAGTAGCTCCTCAATTGGCATCACAAGGCTGAGTGCACCCCGAAAAACGGCAGCAGCGCATGGCGGCCCGGATGGTCACCCATCCAAGTGCGGGCCACACCCGACAGCGCTTAATTTCGCTGATCTGACGGGAACCTGTGTATCCACTTAGGCAAGGCCGTTGCCCAAATAAGTAAAATTACCCCATACCTATTTCCAAAATTTGCAGAACATAATCCATTATCTTTCTGTTCACATGCCACTTTTTCAGTCATTTTACAATATTTATACTTTTTCTAATAGTCCAGTTCAGTTCTAGGCCAAATGCCTCGAGGCCGTCGTTATTCTGCTCAAAATCGCGAATCCCGCTTCACATTTACGTTCTCTCTGGTTCCGCTACTGCTCTCCGCTGGCAGTTATTACAAACTCACAGATTGCGTTGTTTCATCGTGTGTTCATAGAGTGCAGCTCAATCGTCTAATATTTATTGGTGAATCATCATTCTGCGCTCCCCGGGATGGCCATCAGCGGCGGTTATGGTGGCGATCTGAGGTGAAGTCCCACCATTCTCGCGATGTTGTGGAGAGGCACAGCGGTTTTACTCCGGGAGTCATCGGTGGGGACACATCGGGTCGCAAGTCGCCGATGCGGCGTCACCTAAAAAGGACTTGCATTACGACGACCGAACTCCCCGGAATGGGGCCTCCCGGCCAACAATGCCATACGATCATTTCCATTTTCATCGGGTATGACTTCACACCACAGGTGGTAGTACTTGAGGGGACTCTTGACGACATGCGTTACTTCTCATGCGACAGTATCGTGGTGCCAATATTCAACAACACAATGCTCGATATTGTCCATTGGCACGTGGCTCTATGAACTGTGTGCCTGTTGTTAGGGTACTCGCACGACCAGCAAGATCCCCAGATCGGTCGCCAATATAACATGTGAGGAATTGTCTCAGGCGTCAAGTCGGTCTGAGTGGCAGTATCCTGGATATGAAAGTCTGTTTAAAACAGATATGAGCTAGCTTGCCTCAAGAGAAATGTGAGAAACGTATCACCATCTCAACAATATTTCCGCTCGTCGAATCCTGTACCAGTCACTGTGTGCGCTGCGTCAGGAAATAGTATAAGAAGGTTCAAACTCGGTACTAATCAAGTAAATTGTTTAAGAGCATTGCTAACCCACGTCAGGGCGGAGTTCTTCTCTATGTTTTTGCTTCAAGAAAGATTCACGTCTGTCAGATTTATTACAAGCACTGCTGTCGTCCCTCCAACGAAACTTGGGTTGAGAACAGATAATTTTGTATTCTCACCATTTGAAACCTGGTTGTCGTCTCATGTTGACATTACAGTTTGAGGATTTTTTGCTGTTACATGAGGCGTTAGTTTCATATCTGAGAGCCCACAGTCCGAGCAGCTCGCAACTTAACCGCTCCTTTTTGCGTCTTGGATGCAATGTTCATTAGGTTATTTCTCTTCTTAATTTGAACTTGCAAATTGAGTACATGACGAACTCTAATTTTATTCTTCTTTCAGTCTTCCTAACGACGTCAGTCAAACTTCCGTATAATTATCTTCAATATTTGACTTTAGTTTTCTGTCGGTTTGTTTTTCAAGAGTCAGCTTGCAATATTGGTTTTTTATCTGAATAAATGTTGGTAACTGTGATACCAACTTTCAGTTATGATTCTTACTTCCGACAACTTGTCTCCTGATCAGGCAACTTTTATTCAAAAAAACCTAATCAGAAATACACTAAGATGACGGTTTTTCCTTTGTGTACAGTGGACAAATTATTAATGGAATGTTACATGACGTACAAAGCCATTTATCGTGCTGACGAGTAGTTAGCACTAGCAAGTTTTTATTTTGGAGCTCAGACCAGTTACTAATGTACATTGGTCTCATCATAATCAAAGTTTTAATCCACCTTACTGTTTCACATTCGTCGGTCGCTAAATTTCACTTTCATCCTAAATTTATATGGCAGTGAAAAGAGGATTTTTGGCGCTCGCAGGTTGGCTAAGTCTGCTAGAGCACTCAGCCGTATACCCGTAGAGGAATGAATCTATCGAAGTTTCGAAGAGAAAGTTGACACACAGAAATAACGTCACTTTTTTAGCTTTTTTGTAAGGTAGTATCCCTTGGTGTCAAAACATTCTCTCCGCTGGCTTCCTCAGCCAGAAAGCTCGACTATGATCTTGATGCATTTTGCCTCTCCTGACATTGTGTCGCATATATACCGCATCACAAAAGGTTTCCAGCAAGGTAGCCGGCGACTCCTGATCACAGGATGTACTTGTGATCCCTAATAAGTAACACTGGTTTGGCTTCAGCACATCCAGCTTGAAATACACACATTTAATTCTCTACAGCCGTCATGATCACCTCCATCTCGTTTGAGTATGAAATTTTTAGTATAAAAATGGTATGTGAATGAAATGGTACGCGTGCTCTCCGGAGTATTACGTACGCGACAATTACTACCTCACCACATGTTCACAAAAATTTATGTCATATTTTACAGCCACGATGCAGTAATTAGTTCTGCTCTTATCTTCTCGATGATCGTCACCATATTACCAAAGATAACGTATCAGATTACAGATTAAAGATAACATATTAAACGAGATTACGACATCGAATTGAACAGACAATACTGTCTGTCTGGAAGGTGATTTTTTCTTAATTCATTTTCTGCTTCGAGTGTCGTTGTTTCTCACAAGAGAAACTCCCCATCACACACCCCGCAGATTTATTGGTGTGATGACCCAGTGGATAGCTCATCACAAGCTGAACACAGACCAAGCATGAAAACAGGAAAAAGGTGTACTGAACTGTGAAAAAAAGAAGCGAAGTAGAAACATGAACGGTCCAAGATGTGCAACATCGACCGAACTACAAGAACCACGGCTCGTAGTCGTCTTCAAATCTCCCTAGTGCCCATTTTTTCCCACAAAATTATGACCTTGCCGGCCGGTCATTGACGTGTCTGTTCTCCTTCTGTTCTGTTGGTCATAGAATATGAGTCATGTGTTAAGAATACATTAAATTTCCTTTTTCTTCACGTCTATGGCCACAAGTTTTTATGTCATCAGACTACCGGTTTCGATCCATAATAGGAATCTTCAGATTTCCAGCAAAATGTGGAGAAACACAAATACTATTAGCAGGTCGTCTACAGTTTAAAGCAATACAACAGACAAGGATGAAAAGTATTACTGAGATACATGTTCATTTGTACGCTTTAAATATGATCAGGCATGTTGTTGTGGTCTTCAGTTCTGAGACTGGTTTGATGCAGCTCTGCATGCTACTCTATCCTGTGCAAGCTTCTTCATCTCCCAGTACCTACTGCAGCTTACATCCTTCTGAATCTGATTAGTGTATTCATCTCTTGGTCTCCCTCTACGATTTTTACCCTCCACGCTGCCCTCCAATACTAAATTGGTGATCTCTCGATGTCTCAGAACATGTCCTACCAACCGATCCCTTCTTCTACTCAAGTTGTGCCACAAGCTCCTCTACTCCCCAATTCTATTCAATACCTCCTGATTAGTTATGTGATCTACCCATCTAATCTTCAGCATTCTTCTGTAGCACCACATTTCGAAAGCTTCTATTCTCTTCTTGTCTAAACTATTTATCGTCCACGTTTCACTTCCATACATGGCTACACTCCATGCAAATACTTTCAGAAACGACTTCCTGACACTTAAATCTATACTCGATGTTAACAAATTTCTCTTCTTCAGAAACGCTTTCCTTGCCATTGCCAGTCTACATTTTATATCCTCTCTACTTCGACCATCATCAGTTATTTTGCTCACCAAATAGCAAAACTCCTTTACTACTTTAAGTGTCTCATTTCCTGATCTAATTCCCTCAGCATCACCCGACTTAATTCGACTACATTCCATTGTCCTCGTTTTGCTTTTGTTGATGTTCATCTTATACCCTTCTTTCAAGACACTGTCCATTCCGTTCAACTGCTCTTCCAAGTCCTTTGCTGTCTCTGACAGAATTACAATGTCATCGGCGAACCTCAAAGTTTTTATTTCTTCTCCATGGATTTTAATACCCACTCCGAACTTTTCTTTTGTTTCCTTTATTGCTGGCTCAATATACAAATTGAATAGCATCGGGGATAGGCTACAACCCTGTCTCACTCCCTTCCCAACCACTGCTTCCCTTTCATGCCCCTCGACTCTTATAATTGCCATCTGGTTTTTGTACAAATGGTAAATAGCCTTTCGCTCCCTGTATTTTATTCCTGCCACCTTCAGAATTTGAAAGAGAGTATTCCAGTCAACATTGTCAAAAGCTTTCTCTAAGTCTACAAATGCTAGAAACGTAGGTTTGCCTTTTCTTAATCTAGCTTCTAAGATAAGTCGGGGGGTCAGTATTGCCTCACTTGTTCCCATATTTCTACGGAATCCAAACTGATCTTCCCCGAGGTCGGCTTCTACCAGCTTTTCCATTCGTCTGTAAAGAATTCGAGTTAGTATTTTGCAGCCGTGACTTATTAAACTGATAGTTCGGTAATTTTCACATCTGTCAACACCTGCTTTCTTTGAGATTGGAATTATTATATTCTCCTTGAAGTCTGAGGGTATTTCGCCTGTCTCATACATCTTGCTCACTAGATGGTAGAGTTTTGTCAGGACTGGCACTCCCAAGTATGTCAGTAGTTCAAATGGAATGTTGTCTACTCCGGGGGCCTTGTTTCGACTCAGGTCTTTCAGTGCTCTGTCAAACTCTTCACGCAGTATCGTATCTCCCATTTCATCTTCATCTACATCCTCTTCCATTTCCATAATATTGTCCTCAAGTACATCGCCCTTGTATAGACTCTCTATATACTCCTTCCACGTTTCTGGTTTCCCTTCTTTGCTTAGAACTGGGTTTCCATCAAATCTCTTGATATTCATGCAACTGGTTCTCCTTTCTCCAAAGGTCTCTTTAATTTTCCTGTAAGCAGTATCTATCTTACTCCTGGTGAGATAAGCTTCTACATCCTTACATTTGTCCTCTAGCCATCCCTGCTTAGCCATTTTACACTTCCTGTCGATATCATTTTTGAGACGTTTGTGTTCCTTTTTACCTGCTTCATTTACTGCGTTTTTATAGTTTCTCCTTTCATCAATTAAATTCAATATTTCGTCTGTTACCCAAGGGTTTCTACTAGCCATCGTCTTTTTACCTATTTGATCCTCTGCTACCTTCACTATCTCATCCCTCAAAGCTACCCATTCTTCTTCTACTGTATTTCTTTCCCCCATTCCTGTCAATTGTTCCCTTGTGCTCTCCCTGAAACTCTGTACAACCTCTGGTTCTTTCAGTTTATCCAAGTCCCATCTCCTTAAATTCCCACCTTTTTGCAGGTTCTTCAGTTTTAGTCTATAGTTCATAACCAATAGATTGTGATCAGAGTCCACATCTGCCCCTGGAAATGTCTTACAATTTAAAACCTGGTTCGTAAATCTCTGTCGTACCATTATATAATCTATCTGATACCTTTTAGTATATCCACGGTTCTTCCATGTATACAACCTTCTTTTATGATTCTTGAACCAAGTGTTGGCTATGATTAAGTTATGCTCTGCGCAAAATTCTACCAGGCGGCTTCCTCTTTCATTTCTTAACCCCAATCCATATTCACCTACTATGTTTCCTTCTCTCCCTTTTCCTACTCTCGAATTCCAGTCATCCATGACTATTAAATTTTCATCTCCCTTCACTACCTGAATAATTTCTTTTAACTCATCATACATTTCATCAATTTCTTCGTCATCTGCTCAGCTAGTTGGCATATATACTTGTACTACTGTAGTAGGCGTGGGCTTCGTGTCTATCTTGGCCACAATAATAGTTCACTATGCTGTTTGTAGTAGCTTACCCGTACTCCTATTTTTTAATTCATTATTAAACCTACTCCTGCATTACCCCTATTTGATTTTGTATTTATAACCCTGTATTCACCTGACCAAAAATCTTGTTCCTCCTGCCACCGAACTTCACTAATTCCCACTATATCTAACTTTAACCTATCCATCTCCCTTTTTAAATTTTCTAACCTACCTGCCCGATTAAGGGATCTGACATTCCACGCTCCGATCCGTAGAACGCCAGTATTCTTTCTCCTGATAACGACGTCCTCTTGAGTAGTTCCCGCCCGGAGAGCCGAATGGGGGAGTATTTTACCTCCGGAATATTTTACCCAAGAGGACCCCATCATCATTTAATCATACAGTAAAGCTGCATGCCCTCGGGAAAAATTACGGCTGTAGTTTCCCCTTGCTTTCAGCCGTTCGCAGTACTAGAACAGCAAGGCCATTTTGGTTAGTGTTACAAGGCCAGATCAGTCAATCATCCAGACTGTTGCAACAACTGAAAAGGCTGCTGCCCCTCTTCAGGAACCACACATTTGTCTGGCCTCTCAACAGATACCCCTCCGTTGTGGTTGCACCTACGGTACGGCTGTCTGTATCGTTGAGGCACGCAAGCCTCCCCACCAACGACAAGGTACATGGTTCATTGGTTCATGGGGGGGGGGCATACTTGTTCTATAAAAACATGCCCTTATATATTGGAGTCATAGTGGTATCGCCAATTGTTAAACACAAAATCAGCGCCAGACCGATAGTCTGATGACATAAATATTAGTGACCATAGACGTGAAAATAAGGAAATCTATTCTATTTTCGGGTCACTGTTAAATTCGCGACCATGTCGCAGCTTCGTAAGAATATATTACCGTCGCAAGTAAATGTGATGGATAGCAAGAGCAGATGAGATGCCACATAGATTTCTCATAGAAATGAAAACAATAAATAAACAGGTGCGAACTATGTTACAACAAAGGAATACAAGAGTCAAATTTCCAAAACGGAACGCAAGAGTCATAACATATGGTATTTGTGTAGAACAAATTGGATGGGCGTACGTCTGGAGATCTCTTCTTTATACCTCGATAATACGAACGGACGTTACACCACGACACAGACAAAAATTTGAATTCAGCGAACAGACACATCAATGACCGGACGTATAGTTCATAATTTTGTGAAAAAAATGGGAGGCTATGAGGGAAATTCGAACGAACACGGATTTTCCCCTGTGCAGTCCAACAGCGTGGCCACATAACCACGACGCCGTACCTATTAAGATTAGCTCAATGTTGCATATCTTGACCTTGGATCGTTCACTGCTTCGGTTTTGCATCTTTCTTCACAGTTCAGTACAGCTTCTTCCTGTCTTCATGCTTGATCATTTTTTGACGGGCTATCCACTGGGCCATCGTACCACTAAATCGGAGGGGGGGGGGGGGAGCTGATGAGGAGTTTCCCTCTTTAGCATACTTATGATGCCATTCTTACACACTAATTTGGGGTTCTTTTATTTGGCCGGGAGGCACAGTAAACGGAAATTTCTTTGTCTCGATTTTTTCAGTCATCTAACCGTCCATAGCACAACTGCGAGAAAAGTGTTACATAGAAACATTGTTAAGAGTTAGATCAGTATTTTATGTGTCTCCTCCAGGAGGACAAACTTAATTTACACATACATGAAAAACTGCCACTTTATTTATTTCACGGCGACTGTACTTACATTTATACGCGATCGTGTGGCGCGCAATGAGGAGAACGTTCCACGCCTAGCGATGTTTGCGACACCTGGCAGTGTAAGAGCTCCTCCGTTTACTACGGTTCACAGCAACGGTACCGCTGATTGCTGTGTTTAGCATCATGTCTCGCGCATGTTTTCACCTACACAGGAGAAACGGTTCTGAGCCGCGTTCTAGGACAGAAGTTTCTGCGCAAGTTATCGTTTAGAAATAAATAAGGAAACCGAAATGTTTACATTGCATAGTTTTAACCGAATATTTTTTTAATTACGCTGAAAGCATTTATTTCACTTTACGTCACCTGCGGTTCTTTAATAACCCACTAAACGTCTCTTTTTCGGGCGACCATTGTGATGACACTGAAACCGAATAAAATTATGCTTGGGTCTTACTCAACCAGTCACGCAAATCTATAACCTCTCACACGAAGTATGAAGGAAAGCTGGTTAAGATTTAGCGTTCCATTGACGTCGTGATGGTTGGAGGCCAAAAAACGGCTTATGTGGACAAGGCTGCCGTAGAAACTCGGTTTCACGTTGAGTGTAAGTACAGAATACGTGAGCTGAATTTGCCAGAGGAGGATTTGACCCCCGCCCCTCCTCAATATGAGACGAGTGTTTCAGCTATTGAGAGTTGTCACTCTGGAAAGTCTTCTCATGTAGAGACGTCGCTGGGAAAGCTGTTCAAATGTTTTTTCACTTAAGTTCCCGACCGATGTTTAATAATAAACTCACGTAGTTCAGAGCTTTCAGCAGTTTTACTTACGAAATTAAAGTTTCCTGGTGGCTAAAAGGTCAGTACTTTGAACAAAAAAATTACTACAAAGAAGAGAAGAGTTACCTACCTCACTTGAAAGTTTTTTAAATTTTTTTTACAGTGTGACGCCTATGGGTGTTCGGCACATAAGTAATATTCATCAATAAACTAGTCCTGTAATAATGATTCTCTGAAGCCAACAGCGTTATTATTCGATTTAATCTCAGCAGAATTCAACTTGTTTGAATGAGGAAGTCGTCAAGTGTGTCTTGAAAAGCATGTCTAAGGTGAGTCCTCGTTTATTGCTTGGCTAATTGTTCCTGGTCACGCATTGCTGTGGCTGTCTACTTAAATACAAAAGAAAGGGATTTGGATATACCTTCTAATCTTCTTCTCCCCCTGTTTTTGTCCATTCCGCCTTCCCCTCTCTTGCCCACCTCCTCCTCCTCCTCCCCCTCCCTTTCTCTGCCATCACCTCCTCCCCCTCTCTCTGTCGATCCTCTCCTCCCTCTCTCTATTCATCTCCCCTTGACCCCTCTCTCTCCCCCACTCTCCGCCCATCATCTCCTCTCCCATTTCTACGTCCGGTTTCTCCTTCCCCCTCCAGCCCCCTCTCCTCCTTTCCACTGTCTACTCCCATTCCCTCCCGTATCTCTGTCGATCTCCTCTTCTCCCCCTCTCTCTGACCTTGAGCCTTCTTTATTGTTTGTTCTAATTCAGATTCTGTAATAGTATTGTAACCATAAGCCGATAAGCCATAAATAAAACTTTCCTGTTTGCTAACAGCGTTTCCCTATTACTTTATATTCAGGAAAAAAAGACAGAACACCTTGAACGGCAGGAGATAGGAGGTTTATGTTCACAGGACAGTACCTTAGTATGTTCTGCACAAATGATTAGCATTTGAACAATATCGGCTCGCGGGTTCAAGGTCACCATCGCGGCGCAACAACACCCACCGGTAAAATGTGCCTGCGGCTCTAGTTGTCGCTATAAAACCGAAGGTAATGGATCAATTTGACTTGAGCAGACGTGCAGGATGCCTCGCAGACTTATGCACAAACCGTGCCGTCAAATCAGTGAGTTTGAAAGAGACCGCATTATTGGCGTGAGAGAATGTGATTTATCCATTCGGGAAATTGCTGCTCGTGTGGGACAAAGTGTTTCGGCAGTGCAACGTGTGTATGCAGAACGGTTCACGAAAGGCCACAGAGCACGACGAGATGGGTCAGGTCGTACCACCCAGACCCCCCCACCCCAGAAAATCGAAACCTCATCCGAATGGCAGAACTGCGTCCTCCTCGTCTCTGGCGTAACAGTGGAACAGTGTAACACATCGTACACTATCAGGGGTGGCAGTCCGTTTATTACGGCATGGCTTACGTGCGCGTCGTCCACGTCTCCGCCTACCTTTGACGAATATGCAGAAAAATGCTAGACGCAATGGTGTACGGACCGACACCATTGGGGACAGGGATGGCATCAGATAGTGTTTTCAGATGAATGCATGTTCTGTTTGTTTCAAATTATGGCCCCACAGACAGGGGGAGTGGCATCAGAGTAACTGCAAAAAAAATGGCTCTGAGCACTATGGGACTCAACATCTGTGGTAATCAGTCCCCTAGAACTTAGAACTACTTAAACCTAACTAACCTAAGGACATCACACACATCCATGCCCGAGGCAGGATTCGAACCTGCGACCGTAGCGGTCACGCGGTTCCAGACTGACGCGCCTAGAACCGCACGGCCACACCGGCCGGCAGGGTAACTGCATTCACACAAGACGTACAGCGCCAACTCAAGGCGTTATGGTGTGATTTGCTATTGGGTACGATCACAGATCACGTTTGGTGCGTGTCCATGGCACTGTGGCCAATGTGACCTACGTGCATGACATCCTACGACGCGTAGCCATACCCTTTCTGCACAACACGCCGTACGCCATTTTCAGCAAGACAATGTACGACCACATGTTGCTGCACGAACACGTGCCTTCTTGGCGTCACAGGACGTCAGCTTTCTGACCTGGTCCTCCAGATCAACAGACTTGTCGCCAATCGAGGATGTGAGGGATATGGTGAACCGACGGGTGCAGTGCTGGGAACCAATGTCAACCACCACAGATGAACTTTGGAGCCAGATGAATGGAGCATGGATGACCATACCACAGGAAGCCATTGGCACCTTATGTGCGTCGAAGCCATCACGCATGGAAAAGTTATCAGATCCCATCGCGGTCCCTGTGCCTACTAGGCAGTAGGACACATGCTGAACCGAGGTGACTGAAATTCTAATCATTTCTGCAGAACATACTAATGTACATACCCTATGAATATGAACGTCCTATCTCTAGTCGTTCAAGGTTGAGAAAATTTAGAGAAACAGCATTTGAAGCTGACTGCCGATCGATTCTACAAACGTTAACATATATGGCGCGTAAGGATACGAATATAAATACGAAAAATTAGGGCTCATACGGAGGCATATAGACAGTCCCCAGAATGAGATTTTCACTCTGCAGCGGAGTGTGCGCTGATATGAAACTTCCTGGCAGATTAAAACTGTGTGCCCGACCGAGACTCGAACTCGGGACCTTTGCCTTTCGCGGGCATGTGCTCTACCAGCTGAGCTACCGAAGCACGACTCACGTTCGGTACTCATAGCCTTACTTCTCCCAGTATCCCGTCTCCTACCTTCCAAACTTTACAGAAGCTCTCCTGCGAGTACCGGACGTGAGTCGTGCTTCGGTAGCTCAGATGGTAGAGCACTCGCCCGCAAAAGGCAAAGGTCCCGAGTTCGAGTCTCGGTCGGGCACACAGTTTTAATCTGCCAGGAAGTTTCATATCAGCGCACACTCCGCTGCAGAGTGAAAATCTCATTCTGGAAACATCCCCCAGGCTGTGGCTAAGCCGTGTCTCCGCAGTATCCTTTCTTTCAGCAGTGCTCGTTCTGCAAGGTTCGCAGGAGAGCTTCTGTAAAGTTTTGAAGGTAGGAGACGGGATACTGGCAGAAGTAAGGCTGTGAGTACCGGACGTGAGTCGTGCTTCGGTAGCTCAGATGGTAGAGCACTTGCCCGCGAAAGGCAAAGGCTCCGAGTTCGAGTCTCGGTCGGGCACACAGTTTTAATCTGCCAGCAAGTTTCATATAGACAGTCGTTTCTCCCTCGCAGTATTTGCGAGTGGAACAGGAAAGGAAATGACAAGTAGTAGTACATGGTATCCTCCGCCACGCACCGTACGGTGGCTTGCGGAGTATCTATGCAGATGTAGATATAGAATTAGCCTGTACTGTCCGAACTTTAATTACAGCAATATATAAAAATTTGAAGTAAATCGATCGAATACTGTTTTAAGATATTTGGTAACAATATTTACCCTCCATATATTACGTATATATTTATGTATTATGTATACTAAAATATATAGCCTACGTCCATTTGAATGTTCGTTAGAGTTCTGTGCAAAAATTTAAAATAAATCGGTCAAGAACTTTCCGAAGCTGTTTGTAATAACATTTCCCCTCTATCCATTACATATTTCTTTATTTAGTATATTATATGTATTAAAATATTTATATACAATACGTGCGTATTTGAATGCAAAGTTGCGTCAAAATTTCGAAGTAATCGTTGAAGGACTTTCAGAGATTTAAAATTTTGAACAAACGAACATTAGCTTTCTGTACAGATCTCCGCCATAATCATTCTGCATGTATTTATATATTGTTTGTGGCGCTGCAATAGGTATATAAAAACACGCGCATACTCGAATGCAAAGTTGTATCAAAATTTCAAAGCAGTTGATGAAAACTTTCAGATATTTACGATTTTGTCACAATGGTAGCCAGAGGAGTTTTAGCCAGTAACTCCCTTCTTCGGAACTAGGGCGGGAAAAATTCCCTTACTACTCAATGACTTTGGCCCATTCATGGTAAACCAAGACTGTTACCCAATAATCCCACTTCTCCAGCACAAGCGCAGGAAAACCCCCCTTTACAGGAGATAGCGACACTAGTTTCTAACCGTACTCAGTCTACAGTGGACACCACAAGACCATAAGAAGATCACAGCAGAGGAGTCGAAACGTCGACTGTTAGAAGAATTGTGAAGCGGGCTAACAACCCAGAAGATTTTAACTTCAATTTATTTAAATGTTTCAGCCAACTTTTGAAATATTTCTTCTTGTTCGGAAATGAAACATGGACGGCAAACATTTCAACAAGAAGAGAACAGAAGCCTTTGAAACGTGATGCTACAAAGCAACGTTGGGGGTTAGATGGGCTGACCGAATAATTAATGAAGAGATACTGCACTGAACTGAGGAAAAAAGAAATCAATGGTACAGCTTGACCAAAAGAAGGAATAGGTTGAGAGGACATGTCCTGAGGTATCAAGGAATCGTCAAATGAGTCGTGGAAGAGAGTGTGTTTGTGGGGGGAATGGGGGAGGGGTGAAATGAGGAGGGAGATCAATGCTTGAGTACAGCATGCAGATTCAAATGGATGTAGGGTGCCATAGTTACACTGAAATGAAGACGCTTTCACATGATTTTTCAATATCCACATGTTATTCACCTTGATCTAAAAACTGTGAACTACATCCCCTCAAATGTTGAAAACTAGCGACGGTTCAAATCCTTCGTAAGAGAAGTATACAGTAACGAGCTTCTTCGTACACCCTGAGAGTGCTTAGAGAGATAGCTAACAGTATGCAATGTTCTAGGCAGATTTTTTCCAATTTCTGCAAGAAAACAAAATATTTTCCTGTACTTGATGTCCCACATATGGCTTTTACTATAGATTTTGTTCAGCGTATTTAAGCACTAAACATGACATTACGATGGAGTGTAGGCTTATTTCTGATTTAGCACAGAGGGTGTTTAGCATTTATAACAAATTAAAATTGTTTCGAAAAGACCTTGAGACTAAAAAATTCTCTCATTTCAAATTTCTGAAGGACTTCATGTGAAATGGAAGAGCATAAGTCTAAAAGGCCTGACCTTACTCAAAAGAAAAAGCAGATTTAGTGCTTTGAAGACATTTCGACCTTGATTAACAGTCCAGGAATGTCCGTTTGATGTTGGTGTTGAGCGGGTTGACTGTCCCGTTCCATCGTCATTTATGAAGGATTCAGCAACCGTAGCGTTGGAGCTACTGAAACTGGAAGTGGACGGAGGGCTAAAAGGACTGAAACGACTTAATTTCAACTCCCAGTTATTTTTCGAAAGTGGTTTCAGAAGAAATATACCCAGTATCTAAAGATTGTGCTTAGAAATGTCCACTTGTGTGTGAATCACTGCTTAACATTAATGTTAATTAAATCTAAATATGATCTGAACTAGCTGCTGAACATGTAAGTGAACTTGTGCAAACTGCGCTCACCAGTCATCAGCCAAATTTCACAACTCATAGCAAAAACACACGAAACAATAAATCAAAAAACTAACATCTTATTTGTTGCTATGTAATGAAACGTTGTAAATTATTCAAGGTTTAAAATGAAAAAAAACTATCTTAATCATTAATATTAACTGTTAATATGTAAACAGTGTGGTTCCCGTCAAAAAAGTTCGATAAGTGAGCGACTCCGAAAGGTATAGTGGCAGTGCCGGCTGTGAATCAAACTTGGGATGCTCTGGTAAGACGTACTTGAGCGCGTCAACAGCCACAAAGGGCTGCCAAAGCACCGGACAGCTGATTTTCCCTAGATGACATTAAGTATAAACACAGCTCTTAAACTACCTCAATAAAGAGAATTCCACACTGCTGCCAAGCAAGTGTGCCACCTATGTGTGTTTGTGGTGGAGAAAGGAAGAGAACATTTTACTCGCCACTTTTTTCTGAAAAAGGCGCTATAAGAATTTGTATAATAACATGTTTTGAAAACTGTTACATGCCTAATGTTTTCTGATAAACCTTTTTTAATCGCTGTTTTGTTGGCTTTGATTTTACTGTGTCCAACCATCTGCAATATACGGAAAATACTCTTTTTCTGAACTAGAGAAAGGGAAAGGGGTAGGTAATTAATCATGACTCTCAGGGGCACAGGGAACTGTGGTATTGCAATGGCGTGAGTTGAAAATTTGTGCTGGACAGGGACTCGAACCCGAAAACATTGCTTCTATAGAACCGTTGCGTCAACCATCTCGGCCACCCGTGCACGGCTTCCAGCTGCTCCAAATTCTCACTTACCGCACGCTGCATTGCAGGGTCTCTCATCCATTATATCTCCTACTCGCAAATTTTTGATTCCTGCCGGGGTTCGAACGACATTTGTCGATCCGCACCGAAACATACGTCATACGGCCTCTCTTCTGTCGGACACTTACTTACATTAATAAAAATGCTCTTGTTTACATGCAGTCACAATATCACGTACTCAAGTCATTCGCATCATTCCATTCACAAACGGTAGGTTGCCATGACATTCTTGAAAAAACTCTGGGTAGGTTCATAGTATCTTGTACTAACGCGGTGACACATATAAATTCTAAAAGCATACAATATCATGTACATAAACAATGAATCAATGAAGTAAAGTTCTTTTAAGGCTTTATCTCTACTATGGAAGAGCTAGTCATTGCTAGACTTCTACGGCCTCAAAGTAAATAATAATTTTGAAAATCTTAATGTCTGCTGTTGCCAGGAGCGTTTTCAAGCTGAATTATCCGCCATGCCCCACGTGACTCACTTGCAGGAGAGGGCGTCCATCGCTTGTTTGAGACCCAAGTATCATATGGGCAAGATCTTCCTTGCACATTCACAGTTGCGAAAGCCCGTTCTGCCGAGTTTTTTGTAACACACTTGCTTAAATTTCACTCGTGCCACTGAAAAAGTTAAAGAAACTACCTTCTTTGGTTGCTTCAGGTTAACGTTTGATCTCCATGGTAAGAAGATCCCCTATAACAGTACACGGTGTAGTGTGTGTCGGGTACGACAAAAGTGAGAAACGGAAACAATGAACAATGATGACGCACTAGTTCGCCAGCCAGGTCAGATACCTGTTCGATCGGGAAAATGTCTGACTAGTATTTCCCTTCAGCTAAAACTCCTGAGATGAACTGTCTGCCACGATTTCCACAAAGTATAGCATATTCATATGTGTTTACAGATGAGTCATGAAGAGAGGGAAGATTTCTAATTAACTGTATTGAAGAATTCGTCGTAAAAATGGGTGGCTGCTCAGCTGTGAATTGCACTAACCACTACAGAAACGGTTTTCGCTTTTATAGATTTCCAAGGATCCCAAACGAAGAAAAATTGGCCATAACTTGGCACATAGACAACTTGGAACCAGGACCTGGCGCTCAGTTGTGTATTGTAAGTATATGTTAAAAAAGTAGTTATAAACGTATACCATGGGGTTTCTTATACCAATCGAAAACTATACTGAAGCAGTTCGTCTCAAAATTTTTCGTTGCCTGGGATATTTTCGCAATTGGCAAAGTGGAGAACAATATTTATTGTGATGTATTTACACGTCGTTATCATAAAGATACATACACCAACTGAATAACACTTAACCCCGTTTCTTGTTCAGGTACGGTAGGACAACTGGTATATACTGGTTTTTATAGCGGATTTGCCACTTTGAGGGAACTTGTACAAATAACATAAACTTCAAAGAATAAAGTTTTGACAACAACTCAAAGAAGCAACAAATTTTCTTTCATATTTATGTGCTAATGATATGGATATGTACTGAACACAGGCTTTACTGCAAAGACAGAAATACAAAAAACCAAACAAAACACAGTAAAATTGATTTTCTGTGTCACAATGTTACAGATACTAATTGTGTATAGGCACTACATCTATGGGTGCCCACCCACCAGAATCCTTATTACTAGCTTTTTTTGTACCTAGACAGAAGACAGAACTACAAAACTATTTTCTGATACTTCTCTATCACTCCCTCATTGAGTTGTACGAACCTATAATGAAGTATGCAAAATGAATTCTTGTTCAATGATGAAACTATTAGTAAACATTCATTTCAGTGTTACTCAAACTATACTTTTTCTCTTCTCTGTACAATAAAAATGCCGCATTTCTTAAACCTACGTATGATTAAAAAATAGCCATCATTTTTGCAGGTACCTGTGTATGGGAAAAATTAATAAATATGCACAGGTTGTTACTGCGTAATGCCCTTATTTGAAGGCATGCGTCTTCAAATACACAGATATGTGAACAGGGAGAATACGGCGCTGCGGCCGGCAACGCCTATATAAGACAACAAATGTCTGGTGCACATGTTAGATTGATTACTGCTGCTACAGTGGCAGGTTATCAAGGTTTAAGTGAGTTTGAACTTGGTGGTATAGTCGGCGCACGAGCGATGGGACAAGCATCTCCGAGGTAGCGATGAAGTGGGAATATTCCTGTACGACCATTTCACGAGTGTAAAACATCAAATCTCCGACATCGCCACCGCCTGAAAATGATCCAACAAGAACGGGACCAACGACGACTGAAGAGAATCGTTCAACGTGACGGAAGTGTAACCCTTCAGCGAACTGCCGCAGATTTAAGTGCTGGATCATCAACAAGTGTCAGCGTGCAAACCATTCAACGAAACATCATCGACATGGGCTTTCGGAGCCGAAATCCGACTCGTGTACCCTTGATGGCTTTACGCCTCGCCTGGGCGCGTTAACGCTGACATTGTGCTGTTGATGAATGCAAACAAATTACCTGGTCGGACGAGTCTCGCTTCAAATTACATCGAGCAGATGTACGTGCATGTCAGCAGGGGACTTCAAGCTGGTGGAGGATCTGCAATGGTGTGGGAGGGTGTGCAGTTGGAGTGGTATGGGACCCCTGATACTTCTAGATACGACTCTGACAGGTGACACGTACGTAAGCATCATGTCTAATCATCGACATACATCCATGTCCATTGCGCATTCCGAAGGACTTGGGCAATTGCAGCAGGACACTGCGACACCCCAGAATTGCTACAGAGTGGCTCCAGGAACAGTCTTCTGGCCACTAAACTCTCCAGACATGAACATTATTGAGCATATCTGGGATGCCTTGCAACGTGCTGTTCAGAAGATATCTCCACCCCTCGTAGTCTTTGGATTTATGGACAGCCCTGCAGGACTCACGGTGTCAGTTCGCTCCAACACTAAAATGTTCAAATGTATGTGAATTCCTATGGGACCAAACTGCTGAGGTCATCGGTCCCTAGACTTACACACTACTTAAACTAACTTACGCTAAAGACAACACACACACACCCATGCCCGAGGGAGGATCCCAAACCTCT
Organism: Schistocerca piceifrons; assembly: GCF_021461385.2. Classification (NCBI taxonomy): domain Eukaryota; kingdom Metazoa; phylum Arthropoda; class Insecta; order Orthoptera; family Acrididae; genus Schistocerca; species Schistocerca piceifrons. The sequence goes on from NC_060139.1 coordinate 642,904,218, forward strand.
GGCGGGAGTGGCCGCCCGATTCGTGACATGGCGCCTCTAACCGCGCGGCCACTCCGCGCTGCCCCCTCCAGCACTACTTCAGACATTAATCTAGTCCCTGTCACGTCGTGTTGCGGTACTTCTGGGTGCCAGCGGGGGCCCTACACGATATTAGGCAGGTGTACCAGTTGCTTTGGCTCTTCAGTGTAATATTTACAAAGTACCACACAAGTTCTGAGCCCATATTTCTATAGCCGTATTTCAGTTTTTCTGTTACATGAAAAGGGGATTCTACGTATCTCCATAGACATTAATTCTGGTAATCAATAACAAACATTTGATAAGAAATATTGTAAAATGTTGAGTGAATAGGTGCACCATCCACAGGATAAGCATTGTCGAATTCTCAGAGTTGCGGAAAACATAGCGGACGATTCAGCCTATTATGTGGGAGCTCTGCCCATGGCCCCTGCGCTGGAAGCCATGGCGCCAGAGCGTGCTATTTGAGAAAGCCGCAGTGTGGATTTCGATGGCTGCACTTCTGGTGAATCGAAGTGTTGGGCTGTCGCGTGCTGTGGCATTTAACCTAGACACGAGCCTTGATAGCTGCGGCGGTGAGACACGCAAGCGCATCGAGCGAGCCGCTGCTGCGCAGTCCTTCTGGGAACTCGTAGCGCTATTTAACACCACCTCCAAGAAAGCAGACCCTGACACGCGCGCACTGGGGCTGCCCTCAACGCCGCAACGACCTACTTTCTTCTTCCTTCATTTTTATGCCACTAAATTATTTCTCTGGAAGAGAACAATCAAGTTTACTGGAGGGCTTGCGATCGTCTTGCGCAACTTGCTTTCAAAGCACTGTGAGGTGATTTTTTGTAAGTTAAATGAAGCGTTGTAGACCATCGCAGCAAGAACGTTAATTTCCTGTGACTGAAATCGGGACAGGTGTTTCTACAGCTAGCCAGAGAACGCAGGAAGCCTACGATATGCTTGTTACGTGCGAGCTAAGATTCACTGAAAACGTCTTAAGGAAATGTAATACATCCACGACAGAAGTGGCTTACAAAATACACATTCGACTGAGTCTTGAGTATCGGCCATCACTCAGAGAGCGTTATCTTGCTGGAGTAATATCGGTGGCGTTCAGTATGTAACGCAACACTTTTTTTTTTCCTGAAGGCACGTTGGTCCAATACACCATAGTATTCCCCACTCTCTTGTCTACAGAACCATACTTTTAAACATAATCTCCGTTCAGTGTGATGGCCTTACGGCACCTTACTGCGGAAGACTGTATGCCCGCATGGTACCACAGTACTGGTCGACGTCGGAGCCAGCGTCTTACTGCATAAATAACCTACCTATCATCCACGTACTGCTTCCCACAGAGAGCGTCCTTCATTGGACCAAATGGATGAAAGTTGCGAGATTCGGGCTGCAGAGTGGCTGAGGAAGAACAGTCCAATGAAGTTTTGTGGGCTCCTCTCAGGTGCACAGACTTATGTGAGGTTTGCTTTGTCATGGAAAAGGAGAGGTTCGTTTCCATTTCCGTGACGATGAACACGCCGAAGTCGTTTCTTCAGTTTTCTGAGGGCAGCACTATACACTTCGGAGTTGACCACTACACCTAGATGGAGGACATCAAACAGAATAATCCCTTCAGAGTCCCAGAAGACCGTCGCCATAATTTTACTGGATGAGGGTGCGGCTTTGAACTTTTTCCTCGGAGGAGAGGTAGTGTGACGTCACTCCATGGATTTCCATTTTGTTTCTGGTTCGAAGTGATGAACCCATGTTTCATCGCCCATGACGATGTTCGACAAAAAATTGACACGATAAGCCTCGTAACACGCAAGCAATTTCTCATAGATGGTCCTTCGTCGCTCTTTATAGTCTTCTGTTAGGCGATGAGGAACGCAGCGGGGACATACACTACTGGCCATTAAAACTGCTACACCAAGAAGAAATGCAGATGATAAACGGGTATTCATTGGACAAATATATTATACTAGAACTAGCATGTGATTACATTTTCACGCAGTTTGGGTGCATAAATACCGAGAAATCAGTACCCAGAACAACCACCTCTGGCCGTAATAACGGCCTTGATATGCCTAGGCATTGAGTCAGAGTTTGGATGGCGTGTACAGGTACAGCTGCCCATGTAGCTTCATCACGATACCACAGTTCATCAAGAGTAGTGACTGGAGTATTGTGACGAGCCAGGTACTCGGCCACCATTGACCAGACGTCTTCAATTGGTGAGACATCTGGAGAATCTGCTGACCAGGGCAGCAGTCGAACATTTGCTGTATCCAGAAAGACCCGTACAGGACCTACAAATGCGGTCGTGCATTATCCTGCTGAAATTTAGGGTTTCGCAGGGATCGAATGAAGGGTAGAGCCACGGGTCGTATCAAATCTGAAATGTAACGTCGACTGTCCAAAGTGCCGTCAATGCGAACACGAGGTGACCGAGACGTGTAACCAATGGCACCCCATACCATCACGCCAGGTGATACGCCAGTATGGCGATGACGAATACACGCTTCCAATGTGCGTTCACCGCGATGTCGCCAGACACTGATGCGACCATCATGATGCTTTAAACAGAACCTGGATTCATCCGAAAAAACGACGTTTTGCCATTCGTGCACCCAGGTTCGTCGTTGAGTACACCATCGCAGGCACTCCTGTCTGTGATGCAGCGTCAAGGGTAACCGCAGCCATGGTCTCCGAGCTGATAGTCCATGCTGCTGGGAACGGCGTCGAACTGTTCGTGCAGATGTTTGTTGTCTTGGAAACGTCTCCACCTATTGACTCAGGGATCGAGACGTGGCTGCACGATCCGTTATAGCCATGCGGATAAGATGCCTGTCATCTCGACTGCTAGTGATACGAGGCCGTTGGGATCCAGCACGGCGTTCCGTATTACCCTCCTGAACCCACCGATTCCATATTCTGCTAACAGTCATTGGATCTCGACCAACGCGATCAGCAATGTCGCGATACGATAAACCGCAATCGCGATGGGCTACAATCCGACCTTTATCAAGGTCGGAAATGTGATGGTACGCATTTCTCCTCCCTGTACGAGGCATCACAAGAACGTTTCACCGGGCAACGCCGGTCAACTGCTGTTAGTGTATGAGAAATCGGTTGGAAACTTTCCTCATGTCAGCACGTTGTGTGAATGCTCTGAAAAGCTAATCATTTGCATATCACAGCATCTTCTTCCTTCCGGTTAAATTTCGCGTCTGTAGCACGTCATCTTCGTGGTGTAGCAATTTTAATGGCCAGTAGTGTATCTTTGAGTACTCCAAGTGGTGGACGAGTGTGTCTGCACGACCAACAGAGACTTACAGTGGAGCAGCGAGGTGTTTTGTTTGTGAGCCGTCGATCACCTCGAATGAGAGTGTCCGAACGTTCCAGTATTGCAGGAGTCACAGCTGTGTGCGTTTGGCTGCCGCGAGGGAGATCGGATAGACTTGCGCGACCTTGTCCCGCTGAAGACAGACGCATCTCCCAACTACTCACCATCTTCGTTCACTGCCAGGTCTCCGCAGACGTTCTGCGAACGCCCATGAATATCTATGATGCTCTGGTTTCTCGTCAAAAGAAGCTCAGTGACAGCTGTCTGCTTGGAACGCACCTCCGTTACAGACACCATTTTAAAGGCCATCTAAAGCGCCGTCAGCAATCGAACTTCATGAAACTATAGGGGCTGAACTGGGAGTATTCCATGATGTCTCACACAAATGCTACACATTTTCAAACGAAATTGCAGAGAAAAAAAGTGTTACATGGGTTATTGAAAGCTCCTCGTAGAATAGAGAGAGAGCAAATACATGTTCGACGAACAGTGACGCTTTTTACCCAGATAGCGTTAGGGAGATGTTCAACAAACGCCTGTGGCTGATGCTGGAAGAGACGCATTGGGTATCACACAGAGGCTTACTAAGGAAGTTCCGAGAGGCTGTGTCCTAAGGAGACTAAGACATTATATTGCTGCCTCCAACATAGGTCTTGCGAAATGAGCACGGTCAGAAGACCACATGAAATTGTAGCTCGTATGGAGGTTTCTACATCTACATCTACATCTACATTGATACTCCGCAAGCCACCCAACGGTGTGTGGCGGAGGGCACTTTACGTGCCACTGTCATTACCTCCCTTTCCTATTCCAGTCGCGTATGGTTCGCGGGAAGAACGACTGTCTGAAAGCCTCCGTGCGCGCTCTAATCTCTCTAATTTTACATTCGTGATCTCCTCGGGAGGTATAAGTAGGGGAGGTTTGTAGATCACCATTCTTCCCACACGCCATTCGCGAATGGAACAGGGAAAGAAGGGCGACGAAAGTAGTGGTATCTGAAGTACTCTCCGTCACGCACAGTAAGGTGGGTTGCGGAGTATGGCTTAACATCAGGCCGTCCTCGGAGTACCAAACTTCTCGCGTGCGACGTATGCGGGCCAAGTCTCGGCCTGTCACTCGACTTTGCTCCGCCGTTCTCGGAAGTACCCAGACCTATGCGACACTTCATTTACAATTGCGGTGCGGCATTTTTCGTTAGTCAGAACTCTTTGAGTTCGGCAGAATCGTGGTGTCAGCGCTGTTTACACTTCGCTATTTGTTCACGGTATGAAGGACGTTCATAGGCCAGTAGCTGTCTGCACAAAAAGAGATACGGGGGTTGGAACTTTAATAGTGGCAACTATTTATTTAGAGCTCGTACAAAATAGATACGTGTTTCAAAGTCTTACTGACCTTCAGAGTAGTCACCAGCATTGTGTATAACCCGTTGCCAGTGATGTGGAAGTCGTAGATACTCTTAGCAGTGCCAGTTGCGTTGACAGTTCGAGCGGCGCGGTCTATTGCCCGATGAATTTGTGGCAGTTCTGAAGCGAATGCCGTGAAGTGTTTCCTTCAGTTTAGAAATCGAGCTGAACTTACGAGAGCTTAAGTCAGGGGAGAGGCATAGCACTTAGCAGCCCCATCAGTCAAACAAATCAGTAACAGCTTGCACTGTACGTGCTTGAGCATTGTCCTGCAAAATGATGGTCAGGTCCTGCAGAAAGTGTCATCACTTCTGTCTCTATGCTGTCCATTTTTGGAACACAACCTACGACCAGCTTAGAGACAGAAGTGATGACATTTTTGCAGAACCTGACCATCATTTTGCAGGACAATGCTGAAGCACATACATTGCAAGTTGTTACTGATTTTTTTGACTTATGGGGCTGCTAAGTGCTATACCACCTACTGCACTTCCCTGACTTGAGCCCTCGTGAGTTCGACTCGATTTCTAAACTGAAGGAAACACTTCACGGCATTCACTTCAGAACTGCTACAAATTCGCCGGGCAATAGATCGCGCCGCTCGGACTGTCAACACAACTGGCACTGTTGAGAGTATCCTACGACTTCTCTATGGCTGGCAACGGGTTATACACAATGCTGGTGACAACTGTGAAGGTCAGTAAAATTTTGAAACACGTATCTATTTTGTACGAGCTGTAAATAAATATTTGCCACTATTAAAGTTCCAATCCTCGTAGTCATGCAATCTCTCATAATAATCCTTTAAAATGAATGCGAATGACAGAAGAGATGAGTCAGAACTCTCAATACGCATAAGCGTTGGGTACTGCTTGTCTGCTACGAAACGACATTATAGTACCATGCAGAAAAATTTAAGCTTTTAGGCGACAATGAAAGTGCAAAAAATTACAACGATCGACAAACGGGCTCCATTGTTCTGTACATTCTGAAGTCCTTTGTGCTAAATTTGCAGGTATGGAGCGCTTGAAGAAATTGATGGTATGAATAACAAAATTTATGAAGTCGCACCCATTATTCGATTTTCATTTGCAAGTTTTCAATGGAACATTAACGAAGGGTATGGAGACTTCATATATTATTTAAAAGTGCGTTGATTGAGTTAATCAGAACGCCTGGAACGAATTTTCAATTTAAATCTCGTTGTTGTTAAATTTATTAAGGAAAATGAAGTGAAGGAACGAAAATTAGAACATCTGAAATGGACTGGAGACGTCGCATTTTAAGTAGACTTGACTGCACATTGCCCACAGTAAGTCACTGTAAGGTAACTTTTCTGATTTGAATGGGATGCATTTAGAAAGAAAATCGCGTTGCAGAGGAGACACATTCTGACAAAGACAGTACATTTCCCTTAGCTCACTGGCATTAAAGAAAGCACGATGTTTGAAGAATTCATTGTGGTCTTTTTTAGTTTTATAAAGTTTCGGTGGACACTGTCAATCTTACATCTGTCTTCGAGCTATTTCCGAGACCGTTTGCCGTTTCAGTTGAAAGCGCCCTTGTGCGTGTGCAGATGTAACTGACTGACCTGTAAGGTTCTTCCAGTTTTAATTACAAATCTCTTTACGTTAAAAGTGTCTACATTGGTTTTTGTCGGGTAGACCTTCCAAGTCTCCTCAATAAAGTTGCAAAAGTGCCACAATATTTCGATCGACATATTTGTGTGAAAGACCGTATTTCGATTATGAAACAAAGTAAGTCACGATTTCGTGGCAACTTCAGTGCAAAATTCTGTGAAACAGTCTGCACCTACCCACAGTTTGTATGAGGTAAGAATTATGTTATGTCTTCAGTGTGACAAGAATAATTAATTAACATTGAAAACTGTATTGCCGTTTAAATGTGGCGTGTTCGCTGTTTACCAACGTTCCCCCTCCTCGCGCTTCGACGGCGCAGTGTGGTTGTGGGGCTAAGGCCTAGTTTACACGACGACACTACGTAACTGCGCTACCGGCCACTGCGCATGCGCGCCGCGTGTTTGCGCAACTCGTCGGTGAAACTAAACACTTTCGGCGTGTTCCAACTTTGTTGACACTAGTTGCATGAGTTTTGAGGTTAAGTGTGTTCGTCGAGTGTAGACAAACGGTAATATACCCGCCAGGGTAGTCGAGAGCGCTAAGGCGCTGCTTCCTGGACGCGGGTAGGCGCGCCGGCCCCGGATAGAATCCGCCCGGCGGATTAACGACGAGGGCCGGTATGCCGGCCATTCTGGATGTGGTTTTTAGGCGGTTTTCCACATCCCGATAGGTGAATACCGAGCTGGTCCCCAAGTTCCGCCTCAGTTACACGACTCACAGACATTTGAAAACGTTTGCACTATTTCATGACTTACACTGGACGCAGACAGCTGGGATACACTGCTTCCGTCCTGGGGGATTCGGGATGGCGTCAGAAAGGGCATCCGGCCACCCTCTGCCACTAACACTGCCAAATCCGTCATAACAAAGCCGCCCCCGCGTTGGAGCGGGACAAAGACCCTGAGAAAGAAAGAAAGAAGACAAACTGGAGTATGCAGTGAGGAACGCAGAATAATGTTAGAGTTTTAGATATCTCTGCTTTGCATAGGTGTTCGTGGAATTTCAGTCATGCTGATTACAAAAATAAGCAATATATTGCTGCTCCTGAGACCTTCACATGCGATCAGAACACAGAAAGGTTTACAACATCCAAGCTGCAGGGCAAAATTTATATAATTAGAAGCAAATATACAACTGAATTAAGAAAAATACAAGCAAATGTAATTCTAGCTGTGGAAATGCTCTCGTCACAAGACTAAAATCCCATCCTTCGAGTTGGCCGACTATTTTTTAAGGAATGTTGTTGACAGGAGGGAAGGCTACACAATTCAAGAAACTGCATTCTTTATTCAATATTCATCTATATAAAACGTCGCTCCCCATTCACATATGTTTGAATTTTTAAATATTGCCGCAGTACAGATCTATCTTCAAGAGAGATGTGGCCCATTGATATAATTACTGCTGTTAATGTTAATAATGATTAGTGTTAATGAAAAAGTGTCATCACCAACTAAGTCTGCATCTTACAGCATGCCGAGTGTTCTCGATTGTAATGCACGCAATGTGATATGTAATTCCAGTTCTGGCGAAGTGCTTCATGCATTACAGTATCTTTATTCCTTATAGCAAAATTAATTCTATTTAGAAGAAACGTGAACAGAACTTCTTGGGTCTTCCATTACAAATCACTTCAGCAAGAATGCTGAGCAACCGAGCTGACATCATTTCTTCATCCAGTCACGAATCGAAACACGTTTCTTATTTTTTTTCTTATGCAGCGATTCCATGCAACAAGCTTTCACTCCATCACAACTCGTGCGACGTGCAGCTGCCAAAACTTTCATTTCAGACACGACTCAGGAAACCACAAAACGACGGAACGGAAGTGTATACTGGTTTCGCCGTGTCTACAATCAAATATGAAACCATATGCGTGCAACTCATTCCAAGCAACGAGTGGCGCAACCCGAATGTCGTCGTGCAAACTAGGCCTAATGTGAAGCGATGCTGAGCGCTTTGGCAGTCGGGCACAGGCATGGCCCGCTAGCCGAATTCTAGGCCGCCGCTGTATTAGATGAACAACGAAGGGGTGCTGAAAAGTATGTCCTCCGAAATTTTGTGTGAAAACTCTTAAAACTTTTTAAATAAAACAAATATTATTAACATTCTCCATGTTTATTCTTCACATCTACACATTTATTTCTCAACACAGTCACTCTGGCGACTAACACATTTCTCCCAGCGAGAGACCAGTTCGTTAATGCCATCACCGTGGAATGTCTGACCGTGTTGGCAGAGCCACAACCTCACCTCTGCTTGCACTCCTTCATCACTATCAAAGTGAAATCCTCCAAGGCGTTCTTTAAGTTTTGGAAACACATGAAAATTGGGTGGGAGCAAGTCGGGACAGTGTGCAGGATGATCCATGACAGATAGCCCAAGGCGTCGGATTCCTGCAGATGTCGCAGCTCTCATGTGTGGAACGACATTGTGCTGAAGGAGAGGGTGCTCCACAAGAGCACAAACCCTCTGAGGTCGAGACTTTATTAAAGCACGCTGCGCCTCACGCATCAACATAGTTACATTACAAAAAAAATGGTTCAAATGGCTCTGAGCACTATGGGACTCAACTGCTGAGGTCATTAGTCCCCTAGAACTTAGAACTAGTTAAACCTAACTAACCTAAGGACATCACACACATCCATGCCCGAGGCAGGATTCGAACCTGCGACCGTAGCGGTCTCGCGGTTCCAGACTGCAGCGCCAGAACCGCGCGGCCACTTCGGCCGGCAGTTACATTGCACATTGACATGTTACACACTACAATACGGAGCCCGCTAGTGGAAGAGGGCTGCAAATATACAGAGTGTGAACATGTAGAATGTTAGTAACGTTTGTTTTACTTAAAAAGCCTTAAGAGCTTTTGTATAAAACATTCGAAGGCATTACTTCTCAGCATACCCTCGAGTAAACCCTTTACGGCAGAGTCGATTTCCCTAAACCGCATGTAACTTTGCTCTCAGGAAGGTCTTGAATACTTTGAGAGTACTCTTCTAAGGGTTTTCTAGTTGGCCTAAATCTCCGAGGGTTTTCCATGTCAGCAGTGAAATCTTACCTGAATGTTAAAATGTAGCTAATAATGAGAAGAATGCAACTGACGTATTAGGGGGCAGAGCCACTATTAATTCCTATCACAGAGGTAAAATCAAATTAGACTGTAACGACACAGCTGAGCCTTTGAAATGAGCAATATTAAAGAATTTTATGGAGATGCTCTGGCCTCTAGACTGCAGAGAGTCAGTCTGGAAGCCTAAAGAAGTGTGAAGAGAAAGTGTTAGCGTCCCACTGAACGATTTAGAGTTTTCAGTAATTTTGGTTTTGAAAGTGAGTCTTGTTATTTGATGACGATCAGAGCGTTAGTTGCAATGATTTATTTGTTGACATCGCGACTGGTATCTGCTTGAAAAAAATTGCTCAAATGGCTCTGAGCACTATGGGACCTAACATCTGAGGTCACCAGTCCCCTAGAACGTAGAACTACTTAAACCTAACTAATCTAAGGACATCACACACCTCCATGCCCGAGGCAGGATTCGAACCTGCGACCGTGTCGGTTGCGCGGTTCCAGACTGAAGCGCCTAGAACCGCTCGGTCACACCGGCTTGGAATAAGGCAGTTATGAAGTGGAGACTGCTTCTTGTTTCGGTGTTGCAAACTACACCAAGTGTGACTTCGTACAGATTTGTATTACGTTTCTGTTGCAACGGTGTGATACGTTGTAGGGTTACGGACATGTAGGGAAGGAGTAAGGAAAGATCAGACAGGGGTTCGATAAAATGCAAAAAAATTTATTTAGCAGTAAACCCGTCTCATTTCAGTGATGTAGTTGTGATAAGTTAACGTTGCCTCATATACGAAAACGAGGTTTTCAATAGTTATCAAAATTATCTGACAAGTGTAGGAATATAGAAAGAGTGTTGCGATAAAAAGGAAGGTTAGGGTTACACGCTCTATCGACATCGAAGTAATTAGAGACGGAGCCCCAGCTAGGATTGTTTCAAGGATAGGGAAGGGAGTCGGCCGTGCCCTTCCAAAGGGACCTTCCCGGCATCTGCCTGGAGCGATTTAGGGAAATCACGGAAGACGTAAATCGGTATGGCTGGACACAGATTTGAACAGTCGTCGTCCCAAATGCGAGTCCAGTGTGCTAACTGCTGCGTTGGAGCAGCGATGAAAATTTTTCCCTGCCGAAGGTGACGTACTTACTCTGCATAGCGGAATCGCATGCATCGCAGATCGACTGCTGCGTAAAGATAATGTGAGCAGGCGTTGTTTCGTCCTAGCGAAAATAGGAGTAGAAACAAGATAGATAATCACTAGAGATTATAAGGATTCACGTAACAGCTTGATGCTCGGTTGTGAATGGTGAATACGTACCATTGGTAAGAGAATGTGATACGTTGTAGGATTCTCATTATATGCACTACAGGACAAAACAGAAAAAAAAAGAAAAACGCATCAAGAATGAATTAGGCGAATGGGACGGTTGGTATATGTGATGTACATGTACAGACAAACAAATGATTACAGTTGCAGAAAAATAGGATGATTTATTCAAGAGAAAGAGCTTCACAAATTGAGCAAGTCAATAATACGTTGGTACAAAAAAAAAATGTGTGTGAAATCTTGTGGGACTTAACTGCTAAGGTCGTCAGTCCCTAAGCTTAAAAACTACATAACTTAAATAATCCTAAGGACAAACACACACACACCCATGTCCGAGGGAGGACTCGAACCTCCGCCGGGACCAGCCGCACCGTCCATGACTGCAGCGCCCGAGACCGCTCGGCTAATCCCGCGCGTCATACGTTGGTACACCTCTGGCCGTTACGCAGGCAATTGTTCGGCCTGGCATTGATTAACAGAGTTGCTGGATGTCCACCTCAGGGATATCGTGCCAAATTATGTTCAACTGGCGGTTTAGATCATCAGAATCCCGAGCTAGTTGGAGGTCCCTGCCCATAATGCTCCAAACGTCCTTATTTGGCGAGTGATCGGCGACCCTGCTGGCAAGGTAGGTTTTGGCGAGCAAAAAGACAAAATAATAGAAACTCTTGCTATATGTGTGCGAGCATTATGTTGCTAAAACGTAAGCCCAGGATGACTTGCCGTGAAGGGCAACAAAACGGGGTGTATAATATCGCAGACGTACCGCTGAGCTGTAAGGGTGCCACGGGTGACAGCCCAAGAGGTTCTATACGAAATTAAATGACACTCCAGAGCAGGACTCCTGGTTCTCGGGCCGTATAACAGGTGACAGTCTTATTTGTATCCCACTACTGTCTAGGGCGTCTCCATTCTTCGGCTTGGAATCTCATTGACTGGAGCCGAATCGTCTTCAGTGATGAGCCCCGCTTCGCACGGTGCCCGATGACCAGTGAAGACGTGTCTGGAGACGTCCGGCATAGCAGTGGGTCGTCAATCTGTCCGACAGCTGGGAGTGATGGTCTGGAATGCCATTTCTTTTCATAGCAGGACCCCTGTGGTTGTAATCGACGGCACCCTTACAGAACAGCGGCACGTCGACGACGCTCTACGTCCCATTGTGTTGACCCTCATGGCAAGCCATCGTGGGCTTATATTTCAGCAAAAAATGCCCACACATACACGGCGAGACTTTCTACAGCTTGCCTTCGTGTTTGCCAAACGCTTCCCTTCCAGTAAGATCGCCGGATCTCTCCCCAGTTTAGAATGTTTATGGCTTTATGGACAGGTCTGTTCAACCAGCTTGGGATTTTCACGATTTGACGCAGTAATTGGACAGAATTTGGCACGATATCCCCCGGAAGGACATCCAACTACACTACTGGCCATTAAAATTGCTACACCAAGAAAAAATGCAGAAGATAAACGGGTATTCATTGGACAAATCTATTATACTAGAACTGACATGTGATCACATTTTCACCCAATTTGGGTGCATAGATCCTGAGAAATCAGTACCCAGAACAACCACCTCTGGCCGTAATAACGGCCTTGATACGCCTGGGCATTGAGTCTAACAGAGCTTGGATGGCGTGTACGGGTCCAGCTGCCCATGCAGCTTCATCACGATACCACAGTTCATCAAGAGTAGTGACTGGAGTATTGTGACGAGCCAGTTACTCGGCCACCATTGACCAGACGTCTTCAATTGGCGAGACATCCGGAGAATCTGCTGACCAGGGTAGCAGTCGAACATTTTCTGTACCCAGAAAGACCCGTACAGGACCTACAAATGCGGTCGTGCATTATCCTGCTGAAATTTAGGGTTTCGCAGGGATCGAATGAAGGGTAGAGCCACGGGTCGTAACAAATCTGAAATGTAACGTCCACTGTTCAAAGTGTCGTCAATGCGAACAAGAGGTGACCGAGGCGTGTAACCAATGGCACCCCATACCATCACGCCGGGTGATACGCCAGTATGGCGATGACGAATACACGCTTCCAATGTGCGTTCACCGCGATGTCGCCAAATGCGGATGCGACCATTATGATGCTGTAAATAGAACCTGGATTCATCCTAAAAAATGACGTTTTGCCTTCTTGCACCCAGGTTCGTCGTTGAGAACACCATCGCAGGCGCTCCTGTCTGTGATGCAGCGTTTAGGGTAACCGCAGCCATGGTCTCCGAGCTGATACTCCATGCTGCTGCAAACGTTGTCGAACTGTTCGTGCAGATGGTTGTTCTCTGTCGACTCAGGGATCGAGACGTGGCTGCACGAGCCATTACAGCCATGCGGATAAGATGCCTGCATCTCGACTGCTAGTGATACGAGGTCGTTGGGATCCAGCACGGCGTTCCGTATTTCCCTCCTGCACCCACCGGTTATATATATTCTGCTAACAGTCACTGGATCTCGACCAAAGCGATCAGGAATGTTGCGATACGATAAACCGCAATCGCGATAGGCTACAATCCGACCTTTATCAAAGTCGGAAACGTGATGGTACGCATTTCTCCTCCTTACACGGGGCATCACAACAACGTTTCACCAGGCAACGCCGGCCAACTGCTGTTTGTGTATGAGGAATCGGTTGGAAACTTCCCTCATGTCAGCACGTTGTAGGCGTCGCTACCGGCGCCAATCTTGTGTGAACGCTCTGAAAGGCTAAGCATTTGCATATCTCAGCATCTTCTTCTTGTCGGTTAAATTTCGCGTCTGTAGCACGTCATCTTCGTGGTGTAGCATTTTTAATGGCCAGTAGTGTAGTCTGTCAATCAGTGCCAAGCTGAATATCTGCTCCCATATAGGCCAGAGGAGGACGGACGCGTTACTGACTTGCTCAATTTATGAAGCTCTTTCTCTTGAATCATCCAGTTTTTCTGAAATTATAATCATTTTTTTGTCTGTACGTGTACATCACGTCTATCGATTTCCATCCCATTCGGATAATTCCTTCGTGGTACGTGGTTTTTCTTTTTTCATAGAGTTTACGTGAAAGGTGAAAGAAAATCTTACTGCCAGATTGGGTGGAAACTCCTGTACCTTTTCAACTGCATAAATGGAAAACAAGCTTTCTTTAGTCGCACTTCGCGGGTCACCTTAGCTTTACGGCGCGTGAATGTTGATTCTTCATGGTAACTGTCTACTTCAGGTTATTGGCGGACGTGCGTAAACTGTAGAGTACAATATCTTCGTGGTATTGCTGACGACGAAGATACACAGGCAGAAGGAAGAGACTGATTATACTTTTTAAGCTCATATATGTTCATCCATACCCGTGTTTCTTAAGCACTTTCAACATATATTTTCTTTCTTCCTTAAGGTGACTGTTTGCGATCGTAATACATTTATCTTGAAGTCAGAGGCCAAAAGAAATCTTGCAGTTATATTTCAGTGACGCTCATCTGCATCATCTGAGATGTATCTGAGGTTACGCATTACCAAAGACGTAAGTACGTAACACTGAGTGTCCGTCACACAGTTCCTTGGAGCACAGCTGAAGTTGTAGCAAACAGTCTGTGTTGGTAAGTTCGCGCACAGGGCAGCATCCGCAGCTCCGTGTCTTTGGGAGAAAGAGATGGAAAGAGTGAAATCAGGCGACAGAGTGGTCCGCCATTAGAGCAACACGGAGCAACAGCCGTCTCGCGGCAGGCGGAGGTCGCTGACTCGGGAGAGAGCAGTGGCCAAACTCCAGAGGGCGCTCCCTCCGCCCGCTGGTCGATAGCGCGAGGGTGCTCCGCCGTGGTCAGCAGGCGTGGCAGGGGCCGCGGCTGTCTCCCCACTTCGCAAAATAAGCCCTGGTTAAATAATCATGTCATATTATCGTTTACAAGACGATAACAGAGCTTTCATTCTTGTTATTTATTCATGATCTCCACTTTGTCAAAAATGGTTCAAATACACTCGTGGAAATTGAAATAAGAACACCGTGAATTCATTGTCCCAGGAAGGGGAAACTTTGTTGACACATTCCTGGGGTCAGATACATCACATGATCACACTGACAGAACCACAGGCACATAGACACAGGCAACAGAGCATGCACAATGTCGGCACTAGTACAGTGTATATCCACCTTTCGCAGCAATGCAGGCTGCTATTCTCCCATGGAGACGATCGTAGAGATGCTGGATGTAGTCCTGTGGAACGGCTTGCCATGCCATTTCCACCTGGCGCCTCAGTTGGACCAGCGTTCGTGCTGGACGTGCAGGCCGCGTGAGACGACGCTTCATCCAGTCCCAAACATGCTCAATGGGGAACAGATCCGGAGATCTTGCTGGCCAGGGTAGTTGACTTACACCTTCTAGAGCACGTTGGGTGGCACGGGATACATGCGGACGTGCATTGTCCTATTGGAACAGCAAGTTCCCTTGCCGGTCTAGGAATGATAGAACGATGGGTTCGAGGACGGTTTGGATGTACCGTGCACTATTCAGTGTCCCCTCGACGATCACCAGTGGTGTACGGCCAGTGTAGGAGATCGCTCCCCACACCATGATGCCGGGTGTTGGCCCTGTGTGCCTCGTCGTATGCAGTCCTGATTGTGGCGCCCACCTGCACGGCGCCAAACACGCATACGACCATCATTGGCACCAAGGCAGAAGCGGCTCTCATCGCTGAAGACGACACGTCTCCATTCGTCCCTCCATTCACGCCTGTCGCGACACCACTGGAGGCGGGCTGCACGATGTTGGGGCGTGAGCGGAAGACGGCCTAACGGTGTGCGGGACCGTAGCCCAGCTTCATGGAGACGGTTGCGAATGATCCTCGCCGATACCCCAGGGGCAACAGTGTCCCTAATTTGCTGGGAAGTGGCGGTGCGGTCCCCTACGGCACTGCGTAGGATCCTACGGTCTTGGCGTGCATCCGTGCGTCGCTGCGGTCCGGTCCCAGGTCGACGGGCACGTGCACCTTCCGCCGACCACTGGCGACAACATCGATGTACTGTGGCGACCTCACGCCTCACGTGTTGAGCAATTCGGCGGTACGTCCATCCGGCCTCCCGCATGCCCACTATACGCCCTCGCTCAAAGTCCGTCAACTGCACATACGGTTCACGTCCACGCTGTCGCGGCATGCTACCAGTGTTAAAGACTGCGATGGAGCTCCGTATGCCACGGCAAACTGGCTGACACTGACGGCGGCGGTGCACAAATGCTGCGCAGCTAGCGCCATTCGACGGCCAACACCGCGGTTCCTGGTGTGTCCGCTGTGCCGTGCGTGTGATCATTGCTTGTACAGCCCTCTCGCAGTGTCCGGAGCAAGTATGGTGGGTCTGACACACCGGTGTCAATGTGTTCTTTTTTCCATTTCCAGGAGTGTAGCTCTGAGCACTATGGGACTAAACATCTGAGGTCATCAGTCCCCTAGATCTTAGAACTACTTAAACCTAACTAACCTAAGGACATGACACACATCCATGCCCGAGGCATGATTCGAACCTGCGACCGTAGCGGTCGCGCGGTTCCAGACTGAAGCGCCTAGAACCGCTCGGCCACTCCGACCGGCTCCACTTTGTCACTCCCTATATAAGTGGAGTCAGATTTGGACACAGCGAAACTTGGCGACGATTATATTGTAAAATATTTTCAATCATAACAACGATACCCTTAGGTATTTCCATTTCACGCACTGTTCGTGTATTGCAAATGTTGTCTTGCTGGTGGTCTCACCATTCTTACCAGAATGAGATTTTGACTCTGCAGCGGAGCGTGCGCTGATATGAAACTTCCTGGCAGATTAAAACTGTGTGCCGGACCGAGACTCGAGTTCGAGTCTCGGTCCGGCACACAGTTTTAATCTGCCAGAAGTCTCACCATTCTTACGTTGACTCTCAGTGTGCGATGCAAACCGTTCACGACACGTTCAAGCATCTGTACATGAATGTTTCTAATTTTTGCACGAATGTTGTTTTTCAGTCAACTTTTCGTCTCAGAGTAGCACTTACAACCTACGTCCTCATTTATTTACTGGATGTATCCCAATCTCTGTCTTCCTCTACATTTGTTACCTTCTACGGCTCCCTCTACTACCATGGACTGCAACTCATTCCCTGATGTCTTAACAGATGTCCCATCTTCCTGTCCCTTCTTGTCAGTGTTTTCCATGTATTCCTTTCTCCGTCGATTCTGCGCAGAACCTCCTCATTCCGTACCGTATCAGTCTAGCATACACCTTTTGATTCAGTAAGCCCCCAAAGCAAGTAATCACAGACCGGTAATTCAGTAGATCTGGAAGGCCACAGACTGTCCACATTCCCTGAAGCAAAGTAAGACGTAGCTCCACCGCGCTGAAACCAATACTAATTTGCAGGTAATTGTTCAAATTCAGATGCGAGGAATGGAGCAGCATACCGCTGAGATGTGGCTGTCGCTGTTCGTCCGTGGTCATCCTAAAAAAGAAAGCGCCGATTATGCCCATGGAAGAGACAACGCACCACACTGACTTTCTAGCTGTACAAAGAGCGTTGATGGATTTCGTGAGGATTAGCCTCACACTAGTAACGGCAGTTTTGTTTGTTGACATAAGCACTGAGACGAAGTCCGCAGCTCGTGGTCGTGCGGTAGCGTTCTCGCTTCCCACGCCCGGGTTCCCGGGTTCGATTCCCGGCGGGGTCAGGGATTTTCTCTGCCTCGTGATGACTGGGTATTGTGTGATGTCCTTAGGTTAGTTAGGTTTAAGTAGTTCTAAGTTCTAGGGGACCGATGACCATAGATGTTAAGTCCCATAGTGCTCAGAGCCATTTGAACCATTTGAACTGAGACGAAAACGTGCCCCATCAGTTTTTCCCTAACTTTAGTCAACAGTTCAGTCATTCTCCTTTCGTGTTCGCTTTCATTTAATTGCTGCACAACCTGTACCTTGTAAAATTTCACCTTTAAATCACGTAAAATTACGTGCATACTTCTACTGGACGTTCCCACTACTGCTGCAATTTGTCTCACAGAACGCTTTTACACCTCTTCTGTCTATTCCTGTGAACGACAACTTCTGGACCTTCCTGACGGTTTCAGTTTAAGTATGCTTCCTGTTACTTCAAAGATTTTCATCCGTAACCTGACTGAATGTGTCAATGGTAAAGGATAATTCTGTCAAAGGTTGAACATTCCCGTATAGCAGCAGCAACACAGTCATCGTTTTTGTAAAAATCGTCCACAGCCCTCTCCAGCGCTCCATCTTAGCAAACTTACCTGGCGAACCTACCTGAAACATACGACAAACGTTCAGTGTTCCCAATAATACCTTTCCACTTCTAAAGACTCGTTAAAATAGCCCGTTTCCCTAACGCATCCTGTACATCAAATAAGTGGAAACAGTTTCCTTAGCAGTCGCTACAAATTACAGACAAGTCCGGTGCAAGCTTCTTGACATTAAAGAAACTAAAAGTCTTTGTTTTTATTTCTTTGGAAGCGACCTGACTCTAAATCTGGACAGCATGGCTCTGCACGAAAGCTGATCTTACACCTACCAGTAAAGCAAGGAAAAAAAATTCTGTGTGCGCAGTTCGTGTCCGCACCGTAGATTTTTCTTGAAAACGTCGGGGTAATATCATCGTGTTATTATGTAATTTAAATATCAATCTTTTTAATAAAATGGTTAAACAGAGTGTTATAATGGTTAAATAGTATATAGGGTGATTTCGTCATGATGTTACAAACTTTCAGGAATGACGGCGAAGGGAAAATGTATCGATTTGAGCTAATGGACCTCGGTCCGGAAACTACCGAGTTGAAAGTTACAAGCAAAAATCGTTCCGATACCCCTGGCAGTGAAACACATGTGTCGGTACTGTTGCTGTTAAGATTGTACGGTAGGCAGTTCCGACGAACACTTAGGCTTAGAGGTTGCGATAATAACTCAACTGATCCATTGTAGTTAACACACCACACACTGACATGAGCAGTCCTGGTGTACATACATGTCTGTACTGTAGTAGAAGCACTAACGTCTACGGATTATCCCTAACCAGATGGACTTTTACTCAGTAGTGGAACTTGCAGACATGACTTTCGTATGCAAATGGCAAGCAAATTGAATCAGCAGAGAAACGGAAAGGTTGCACAGGACCAAATAACCTCCTAGAGGACACCTGGCTCACATCATGTTTCGTAGACTGTTCCAACGAATAACGACAGTTGGTACCAAGGAGAATAAAGCACTACACAGACTCCCGACCTAGAAAATTCAGTGCTTGCTCGAGTGGATGAAGGGCCTGCAATCAGTACTAGGTGCAGGTGACGTAGTGGTTAGCGCATCTGCCTAATGAGCAGAAGGCCCGCGTTCGAATCCTGGCCATGGTACAAATTTTCATATGTCGCTTCAGTCTGCATATAGACAACAGCCTAAGTCCCTTTCAGTAGCCAAGAACGCGTCTTTCCTCAGCACTCACTGCTTGTCTCATGAAACTATCCTGCTACATAATCAATGGAATCACAGACGTATCAGTGCAATCAGACTGTCATAGTCTGTCCTCTAGTTAGTGCGAAAACTGTAGCAATAAAGTTCATTCAAAAACGTCAGGTAACAACACGGATTTCATTTCAAAAATCATTTTAATGCATATTTGTTTTTTCCTGTGTGAGAGTCAAAAATGGTTCAAATGGCTTTGAGCACTATGGGACTTAACATCTGAGGTCGTCAGTCCCCTAGAACTACTTAAACCTAACTAACCTAAGGACATCACACACATCCATGCCCGAGGCAGGATTCGAACCTGCGACCGTAGCGGTCACGCAGTTCCAGACTGAAGCGCCTAGAACCGCATGGCCCCACCGGCCGGCTGTGTGAGAGTCATCAACTATGATTAAAGCTTCTTCTTCGATACAAAAGGGCCATGGCCCATGCTCGCACGTGTCCTCTACTGAAACCAAGAGCCTACTTAGCAAATCAGGCTCTATGTCTGGTCATTTGAATGCATCATCGTGCCGACCAAACCAGTTCGTCTGTAGGTCACTTAGACCTCGTCCAGTATGAGCAGGAATTGTGGCACGACAGCAATTGGTACATGAATGTCAAGTCTACGGAAAACAGCAGACCTATGGAGAACGTAGCTGACTTAAGCGGTGTCCACATTTATAGGAAAATTAGTCTCCACATCGAAACCGTTTTGTAGATGGTAGGGCGCCAACAATAAGCACGATGTACACGACGGCGGGGCATACCTTGTCGAGGTCTTGGAATTGATGCGAAAATTGACTTTGTTGATGATATGACTGTGTACATAGTGCATAAGAAGTGTACATCGAGAACCGGGTGCTCTACGAGGTAACATTTTTGTTAATAAATCATATTGATCTGTCAAAAAAATGTATTAATTTGTCTTGACACAGTATCCTGACCCCTGACCTCTGTGTAAACATAGCAGTTATATAATCAATGGCAACGAGCTGTCAGACCGACGACCTGGGCCGCTATCGCTCCGCGGCAGAGGACGCGAGTACTAACCGCAAACTGAGACGCGTATAGCACGTGTGAAGTGGCACGACAATACAGCGTGACTCGAACTTGCCGCAGGTGCTGCGCAAATCTCCGCGTGCACATTCCTTGCCCGCCCCGGTAGGCGACGGGCTTCGGTGACAGAATGGGAGCGCGCACCCTGTTATCTATCTCAAACGATTTTGTGGAAACTATTCGGTAAAAATATTTGATTTTTGTAGCGTTATATGCCAGCTTCGTGGTGAAGTGCCCATCATCTCGCTCATGATCATAGTTATTGTGATATACACATTTAAGTAAGACACTGCCCGAAATTAGGAAAAGTTTGCTATGAGAAATAGGGGTCTCTATGAAATAAACTACACCATATATTGCTGCGTATGAAATTTAGCTAACATACTGAATTTTTCTTTAAACTTGGGAGGAAGTGTCTGTCACCAGTCTCCAGAAAATGCATCATGTATGTACTGCGCTCACTCCAGATCGTGAGCACGGGAAAATGAAATATTCATAACACTCCTCATATCTCCTAAACCGCTCGAGACATCGACACGAGATTTTGGTGAATGATAGCGCACGAGGAGGACAGTATTTTGCCACATCGCAAACACACAGAACTTTCTTATCTATGAAATGATAATTAAATCAAGGCCCTACACTGCCGACAGGCGCTGATATACGTCAACAGGGCAGTTGAAAATGTGTGCCCCGACTGGGACTCAAACCCGAGATCTCCTGCTTACATGGCAGACGTTCTATCCATCCGAGCCACCGAGGGCACAGAGGATAGTGCAACTGCAGGGACTTGTCCTTTGCACGCTCCCCGTGAGACCCACATTCCCTACTTAATGTCCACACACTACATTCGTAGTGCTCCTGCCCATTACACTCATTACTCGCGGCAGACAATCTTACAGTGTCCCGTAAGAATTCGGGCAATACGTGTGCATCCGCACAGAAGAAGAAGGTCAATGGCCGGTTAGCCGTAACTATATGAAGATGGTATCTGCTCTTCCAGACTTGTCAGAAAGAAGAGATACCGTCTTCATATATTTCTTATCTATGGTGATATATCAGAAGTTATAATTTTTGTTTTATTTTTTTCGCTTTTTAAGAGTAATCAACAGCTAGTGAAACGATAATTTTCAATACGAAAATAAACATGAAATTTCTTCTCTTAAGTTAGTTCAAACCGAATCAATGAGGTTTTCCGTAAGCTATTGACCGCTCTCGTCGCCAGTTGCTTGTTTCATGAGACACGATGTTACAGAGTTCTGTCGCAATAGCTGCCGTAAGATGAGTTTGTGCAAATTATACTGTGTTTTGGTAAATGAAGCAGAATTAAACTTGTCAACAAGAGAAATGTGGCCGTTACTCGTCAATGGTGATGCTTCTTCGAATGATGAAAGATTAACTAATCACACAAAAACAAATCGGCAGTTCTGTTGCAATTTTTGTGGAAACCCCGTAACCCTCGTATTTTTAACAGTGAACGACCACAGGGGAAACGTATCAAAGGATTTTGTGCCTGTTCATCATCAGAACAATATTAAAATAATGACCAACGTGGCTTGCCACATTGACAATGTGTGATTCGTGAATAAGAGTCGTTACTGAGAAAAGTAAACAATTGATCCATCGCACAACACGATAGTTAGCGTACTGTTAGTAGCTAGGAATAATTCGCGTGACGGGAATGGGGAAGCTAGCCAGGTGTGTCTTGTATGCGGAAGAGTTCACGTCGTTCGAAAAACATTTTCATGAATGTGGGCCTGCCATTGTCGGGAACTGATTTCAGCAAATTAAATGTATTACCAGGCTCTTTCAGGATACTCAGACTTTCGGAGTAGTACCGACCGCATTCTTTATTTGAGTAGCCTGTTGTGTAATTTATCGATGCTGATGCCGTGTATGCAGTCAATAAAATGCTTTTTCTCTACCCTACGCAGCAATTAATACATCGTCATTTTGGGAGTCTCTTGACTGTTTCTAGCTTACAGTGAAAATGTGATGTCTGCATGCATGAAGTATAAAGCCTCTTATTACATCCATATCCAAGTAATCACAGTGAATCTCATACAAACGTTTTTCAGATCTTGGACGCTTTTTAGCCGCAGCACACCAGGGTTACATCTATTGAAATTCCCACGTTTAGGATTTTTGTAACAGACAGTACAGAAATGTCAGCATAGGCAGCATGTAGACTACCATGTTTCACTGTGTAATATTTAAAATTTCCTGCCTTGCTCCTTGATCACATGATTTATAATATTGCTTCATCTTTCACTACCCTCTCCATGAATCGTTTGTCCCTTTTGCAATTTAAAGACGTTGTGGAGGCAGAAAATACAGTCCCAGTGGCTAAAGGCTCACTAGTCATTGAATTGTGCTTTGCTCTAGCCAAAAGAAAAACAGTAAAGAATTACAACAGCAAAACTACCTAGATATTAATAACTGAAAAATATAAAATCTTAAACACGGCTGTAAAACAGCAACTGTGCAAATCTGAAGAGACTGAAAAATCAGCCAGCCAGCTGCAAAACAACTGTTTACAAGCCCTTGACCAGGTTTCAATATTTTTAAAAATATCTTCTTCAGAAGGAGTGGGTCTTGTGAGATCACATGACGCTACATTAGATTAAATGAAGCCAAGTGGCTCTTATCATATATAAAAAATTGGCAAAACAAGAATTATCCCAAGTCGTGGCTTTAGATAGCAGCCAGATTACAAACATCGTACTTTAGAACGCATGCTCACTAGTAAATGCCCACAGGTAGAGGCTCTCGTCAACATGAAATTGTTACAGGAATGACAGGATAAAATATTACGTGTACATCACGCCAGAGACTAAGGCCTGTGACGTTTAATAGATAATGCAATACATTTTTTTTTGGCAATTTCGGCTGAAAAAATGCAGAATTGGCTGTGGGACATTGTGAAATATTTTCACTTCAGTCCCTGCATTTTCATAAAGTTCCCATAGATGACAGCTCTATACAGGTATGTAGTCTTTTAAAATGTTGTCTGTAACAGAGGCGCATTCCAAGCAAAAGAACTGCCATTAAGTTTCTTTTGTCGGAAAACCAGAGCATCGCCAATATTCATAGTCACTTGCAGAACGTCTACAGAAACCTGTCAGTGAATAGAGAGACAGTGAGTCGTTGAGCAAGGCCTCTGTCATCTTCGCAACAAGGTCGCACAAACCTGTTCGATCTCCCGTGTGCCAGCCGGTCACACATTGCTGTGACTCCTGCAGTCTTGGAACGTGCATACACTCTCATTCGACAGATCACAATCAAACATCTCGGCGCTCAACAGGACATGCCTGTTTGTGATGCTGAGACACTCGTCCACCAGTGGGGGTCCTCAAAAGTGTATATGGTTCAAATGGCTCTGAGCACTGTGGGACTCAACTTCTGAGGTCATCAGTCCCCTAGAACTTAGAACTACTTAAACCTAAGTAACCTAAGGACATCACACATACCCATGCCCGAGGCAGGATTCGAACCTGCGACCATAGCGGTCGGGCGTAAAAGTGTATGTCCGCTGGGTTCCTCGCAGCCTAACAGAAGAGCATAAACACAAAGGACCATCTTTGCAGAATTGCTTGTGCGTTACGAGGCTGATCGTGACAATTTTTTTCGATCATCATCACTGACGATGAAACATGGGGTCGTCACTTCAAACGGGAAACAAAACAACAATGGACGGAGTGGTCCCACACCATCTCTCATCCAAAGAAAAAGTTCCAAGCTGCACCTTCGGCCGGTAAAGACATAGCGACGGTCTCCATGGACTCTGAAGTGGTTATTCTGTTTGGTGTCATCCCTCAGTGATAGCATGTGGGCTTACAGGGCCCTGCCAATAAAGAGGCCTTAATTCCATCGTATTGAACGGAGATTATGTTGAAAAGTAGGGTTTTGTACCCAAATGAATGTTGAGTGATATGGCGTAATGAAATCTGCATAAAACCAACCTGCTCTTAAAAAAAAAAGTGTTTTATTACTCACTGAAAGCCCCTCATACTATCCGAGCTACAGTCACTACTTCGGATAAGTCCAGATGGCGTATTTCAACAGGAGACACCTGCCTACATGTAGTTCTAGAATGGTTGTGTAAGGCATCCGGATTTTACGGACCTTACATGAGCTTGATCTACGAGGGTTATTCCAAAAGTAAGGTCCGATCGGTCGCGAAATGGAAACGACTATGAAAATCAGATAAAGCTTTGCACAGATGTGTTGGGTAGTGTCTCTAGTATAACCCCAGTTAGCATCACGTCGCTCTTCTCATTTCTGAGCTCGCAGTGAGTGCGTAAAGATGTCTAGAAAATAGTGTCTGCCGCCAAGTACGAGGGCCTGGTGAGAAATTTCGCCTGAAGCTATGCAGCCAACATTACATAACTGTCGTGCTGTTTCGTCTTCACGACAATTCTCAGCCGCATTCTGCAGGGGCAATGAAGATGCTCCTGCATCGTTTTCAAATGGAAATGTGGGATTACCCACAATACAGTCCGCAATTGTCTCCCCCTGAGTTTCATCTCTGGTCACATGAACCGCTGTCTTTGAAGACAACATTTTGACACAGACAACGAGGTGTAGGCCAGCGTGGAGAATTGGCGGAAAGCACTGGCGGCTGCCTTCTATGATGAGGCTATTGAAAAGTTGGTACAACGCTATGACAAAAGTCTAAGTCAGAACGGCGACTACGTAGAGAAGTAGCTGAAAGGTGTAGCTAATTGTTACAAGTAAAACATTTCTGATGTTCACTGTGGTTTCAATTTGGCAATCAATCGGACCTTACTTTTGGAATAACCCTCGTATAATGACAGTACAATATAGTATGAGACCCCCAGAAAACAATAATCACATTATATCAACAAAAGGGAATTGCAATTAATCTCATGTTGTAAGACGTATGCGTTGCCGGCGATGGGCAAGGCATGGGAGAGTGACCAGAGAGCAGTATGTAGTTAGTTGTTGCTTGTCGCTAGTCGGCAGTTGTATGCGCGTGTCGGCGCGTGTCGGCGCGTGTCGGGAGTCTGCTCTGGTCGAGACTCTGGAGGATGAGTATTATTGTTTAAGGTAAAGAAGCAGCCTTGCGCATTTCTAGTAATGTATGTGAATTGTCATTCCAATTTTTTAAAAAATGCCACAATAATAATTTTTATAATATAAAGTATTTTTTAAAAAAAAAGCATTCATTTCAATTTAAAGATTTTATCCAATGAATTATTATTCCTTTCACGAATCACAAAGCATAGGCCAGCATTGCACGGAGCTGTGCCAAAACTTTTTTATGTAAGAGCAGATATATTCGCAGTTTTTATTGATGTAAGAATTTTTGCTTTTTTTTATTCAGAATACAGGGCCGAGGCGCAGCGTTGCTGTCGTCCTAAAATTTACCAGGTTATTGAATTTATTTTTTTATTTCGGGGTTTACGAATTGAATTTTGTGAGTAAATCAAATGTGAATGCATTTCTGCACGGAGATTATAAATGGGAGCCAATTTTGTTCAGAGATTACAATATTTACAAATTCATATAATTCTTATTTCCGTGGGAGGTTACACTTGGTTCATATTTTAATTAATATTTTTGTGGGGAGCTTATACTTGGCGACATCCGGCCAGGATCGTATTTCTTTGTGAATCTTCTGAGAAGTAGTCACATATCTGCTCTTATTCACTTAAACGTAATTTGCATCTGGCGCAACACATTTACTAATTAGTCACTCTTTCTTTCACAGATCATCGGATATTTGTTGCTCTTTCTTGTAATTGTGTTTGTTGCATTTTTGCATTGTCCTTGTTTCATTTGTGCTTGATTTTGATTAGTGAAAATGCCGCGAAAAACTGTTAACAGTACATCGCGATGTGCAATGAATGAAATATCCGACTCGAATAATTTGGCCAATAATATTTGCGACACTCAGTGTAATGATGACAATCCTCCATTTACAGACAATCAGTGCGTACCGACCAATAGTAATGATTTTAATGCTAATGACGAGCAGACAAATTCAATTGTGTCCTCTGTTAATTTAACGACAATTGATGATGCGAGACGTTCTGTTACAATGAACGCTGCCCAGTTTAACACACCCGATTTGCAAAATTTGAATTGTGAACATATAAATTTTTCTAACGAAAATGAACAGTGTACTCAAAATACGATAGATTTACTTGATTCCGAGGTAGTGACTAACAATGCACATCCGATTGGCAAACCTTTTCAAGAATTACAGAATGACCAAATGGTTACAGAAAACGTGGCAAATGCACATACACCATTACACAGCATAGAAAATAGAGTCGCTAATTTTGGCTAGGATCAAATTATGGCAGTATTGCTACAGTCTAAGAAAGAACAGGACAACAATTATAAACAAATTAATGAAAGTCTTAAACAGTCGAAAAAAGAACAAGACAAATATCACAAACAGCTTAGTGAAAATCTCAAACAACAACGTAATGAAAGTAATGAAAATCTCAAACAACTTAATGAAAATAATGAAAATCTCAAACAACAACTTAATGAAAAACTAGATAACAATTCCAAACAGCTTAGTGAACAGATTACAGCCGTTGCCGTGCAATGTCATGATACTAAAGAACAATTACGTGAGGAAATTAAGGCTTGTGCTAGAAACAGGATGCAAAAGTAGACGCGAAATTCGACCAACAGAACAGTCAAATTGACGAACGTTTTAATCACCACCTACAAAACGGTGAAACGCGTTACCGCAAATTCATACAGGAACAAAATAAAGTAAAACGACAAGTCATGGAAACAATTACCGCACAGAGACAGGAAGATAAATGTAAATTGTTTACGAAAGCAAAAACATACGTAGACAACAATATTGCTACAGTATCAGACGAAATTAATACTATCAAACAGTTGAACACTTCGCGAGCAGTGTAACCACCCCACAAAAATATAAAAATGAAAATGAACCAAGTGTAACCTCCGCACAAAAATAATAATTAAATGAATTTCAAATATTGTAATCTCTGAACAAAATTGGTTCCCATTCATAATCTCTGTGCAGAAATGCATTCACATTTGATGTACCCACAAAATTCTTTTCTCATTTAATGTTAAGCTCGAAACAGAAAAACTCCTAAACCAAAAAAATAAAAAAAAATTCAATAACCTGGTAAATTTTATGACGACAGCAGCGCTGCGCCACGGCCCTGTACTCTGAATAAAAAAGCAAAAATTCTTACCTCAATAAAAACTGCGAATATATCTGCCCTTATCTAAAAATTTTTTCGGCACAGCTCCGTGCAATGCTGGCGTATGCTTTGTGATTCGTGAAAGGAATAATTATTCATTGGATAAAATCTTTAAATTGAAATGAATGTCTTTTTTTAAAAAAAATTACTTTTAAATTATAAAAATTATTATTGGGGCATTTTTTAAAAGAAATTGGATGACAGTTAACATACATTACTAGATATGCACAAGGCTGCTTCTTTACCTTCTACAATAATACTCATCCTAAAGAGTCGCAACCAGAGCAGACTGCGATGGTGAGTCAATTGGACTTGCCAAGAGCAACAAATTTTTCTTAATTAACTAACTTTACAATCACAGAATATATACGTATATATAAGTGCAGAACATGAAATAAAATATAGTGCATGTGCACTGAGTACAGTACATATCAAGCAAGGCTTTTGATTGTGTAAATCATGAAATTCTGCTAGACAAGCTCAAGTATTGTGGCATGAGTGGGACAGTGCACAAATGGTTTAATTCGTACCTAACTGGAAGAGTGCAGAAAGTTGAAATAAGTAGTTCTCGTAACATACAAAGATCAGCACATTGCTCAAACTGGGGAACTATCAAGAATGGGGTTCCATAAGGGTCAGTCTTGGGTCCTTTGTTGTTCTTATTATATATTAATGACTTGCCATTCTATATTCATGAAGAGGCAAAGTTAGTTCTCTTTGCTGATGATACAAGTATAGTAATCACACCTGAGAAACAAGAATTAACTGATGAAATTGTCAATACTGTCTTTCAGAAAATTACTAAGTGGTTCCTTGTAAACGGACTCTCACGGAATTTTGATAAGACACAGTACATACAGTTCTGTACAGTGAGTGGTATGACGCCATTAATAAATATAGACCTTAATCAGAAGCATATAGCTAAGGTAGAATATTCCAAATTTTTAGGTATGACCATTGATGAGAGATTAAATTGGAAGAAACACATTGATGATCTTCTGAAATGTTTGAGTTCAGCTACTTATGCAATAGGGGTCATTGCAAATTTTGGTGATAAACATCTTAGTAAATTAGCTTACTACGCCTATTTTCACTCATTGCTTTCATATGGCATCATATTTTGGGGTAATTCATCACTGAGGAATAAAGTATTTATTGTACAAAAGCGTGTAATCAGAATAATAGCTGGAGTCCACCCAAGA
Source organism: Schistocerca piceifrons (assembly GCF_021461385.2). NCBI lineage: Eukaryota > Metazoa > Arthropoda > Insecta > Orthoptera > Acrididae > Schistocerca > Schistocerca piceifrons. Next base: position 642,932,921 of record NC_060139.1, read on the forward strand.
TCATCCTGCAGACATTTATTTAAGGATCTAGGGATATTCACAGTAGCTTCTCAGTATATATACTCCCTTATGAAATTTTTTATTAACAACCAAACCCAATTCAAAAGTAATAGCAGTGTGCATAACTACAATACTAGGAGAAAGGACGATCTTCACTATTCAAGATTAAATCTAACTTTGGCACAGAAAGGGGTGAATTATACTGGCACTAAAGTCTTTGATCAGTTACCAAATAGTATCAAAAGTCTGACAGATAACCAACAAGTATTTAAGAAGAAATTAAAAGAATTTCTGAATGACAACTCCTTCTACTCCATAGAGGAATTTTTAGATATAAATTAAGACAAAAAAAGAAAAAAAAAACAAAACAAAAATATAAAAAATACAAAAAAATAAAAATAAAAAATAAAGAAAAAACACAAAAAAATAAAGTTGTTATATTAACTTAAGTATGTTGTTAAATTAACCCAATTATGTCATGTATTGGAAAATTCGACTCGTTCCACATCATTACGAAATATCGTATTCATGATCCATGGAGCTAGTATTAATCTAATCTAATCTGACAAAATGTATACGCAATGAATACAAATCATACTAACAAATGACAAAAGTGCAAATGCACTGTAGTACAGAACACATCAGGAAATCACAAAATGTATAGGCAATGAGTACAAATCATATTAACAATGACAAAAGTGCACACGCACTGTAGTACAGAACATATCAGGAAATCACAAAATGTATATGCAATGAATACAAATCATATTAACAAATGACATAAGGTACACACGGACTGTAGTACAAACCATATCAGGAAATCACAAAATGTATAGGCAATGAGTACAAATCATATTAACAAATGACATAAGTGCACACGCACTGTAGTTCTTTTTATTATTTTACTAGAACTAGGATATGAAAGGGAAGGATTGCATCATGGTTGTAGCACATTAGGTTGCACGCAGCTGCACTGAAAGTCCATATCTTTCTACAGAAGCACAACACCAAGTGAGACAATCTGAAGTTCTTTTCCCTGAAGTATTAATCAATGTAGCCAAGACACTGAAATGTCGTATTAATATTCCATGTCACCATTGTGGTAGTACATTAGGTACACCAAACAGCGGGACCATAATAACATCTCTATCGCTCAAGGTGTTGGACAGCATGTCGTGTCAACACCACGTTCTTGTAAGGTACACCAACGTAGAATTAGTACAAAAACCAAATATAGTGCTCCATGAGCAGGATGATAGACAGGAAAAACGGATATTGTAGTAATTTCTGGTAATTAGGTCAGAAGGTGAAGGACATTAAGTCTTATGCCAGTCATCATTGATAATTACACTAGTCTATTAACTGATTTGACTAATTTGTGGTACTCATCGCCCAGTTACTGAACATTTCTGTACCATGTACGAAGTATTACAGAATAATGTTCATAAGTCAACTATTTACAGAGAACATTGGCACTCATTGATCTGTTACAAACCATCAGAAGTCATCAATCAAAACAAGAGCTAATGAGTGTAGCATCAAGCTACTGGTATTCATATATATAGCATATAAGTGACATAATATAAATTTAAAATATAAGAGACAGTGGCATTCGTTGGTCTGCAAGTACTGAATATTACAAAACATTTTTCATTATTCAAGTGACATATGACATATTTAAAAATAATTATTGGCACTCAATGGCCAGTTACAAATCATCAGAAGTCATCAGTCAAAACAGGAGTTAATGAGTGTAGCATCAAGCTACTGGTATTCATATATATAGCATAAAAGTGACATAATATAAATTTAAAATATAAGAAACAGTGGCATTTGTTGGCTAGCAAGTATTGAATATTACAAAACATTTATCAAGTGACATACGGCATATTTAATAATAATTATTGGCACTCAATGATGAGTTACAAAACATCAGAAATCATCAGTCAAAACAGGAGCTAATGAGTGTAGCATCAAGCTACTCATATTCATATATATAGCATGTAAGTGACATAATAAAAATTTAAAATATAAGAAACAGTGGCATTCATTGGACAGCAATTATTGAATATTACAAAACATTTTTCATCATTCAACTGACATATGACATATTTAAAAATAATTATTGGCACTCATTGGGCAGTTACAAAACATCAGAAGTCATAAGTCAAAACAGGAGTTAAAGAGTGTAGAGCATGCATGCATTATTACAAAATATCATTCACTATTACACAGAACTCATCATTTAAGTGACATATGACATATTTAAAAAATGTAACATACTGTAACTATTATTCAAGTCTGTGGTTGGAAAAAAATCATTCAGTATTACTCATAACTCTTTTAAATTGGTATCATTATTTGGGACCGGTAATACATTTTTTTTTGCTAGCAATGCATTGCTTTAGAATCGATAGTTAATTGCTGGGGCATAACAATATTTGCTTTTGACTTATTACTGCAAATGAGGACAGGTAACGACATTCGTCATGAGTCAGCCGTAGCAAGGTTATGAAACAAATAGAGTATATGTGATCACATTCATGAATGACACACACAAATGGGTAAAAAAATGCAAGTTTAATGACCAACTGCTTATAGCACATTAATTTCATGAATAGCTTATCCTGGAAAAATACAAAATGGATTATTAAACTGAAAGAAGAAATGCATATTATGCTGAAAAGTAGTGAACTTTGAATTAACAGGTAATGAAATGTGTATTAAATATATATGTTCTCTACCTGTCCTTTCCAAAACCTTCAGTCATCATACCATGCGACATAATACATACTGTCAAAACGAACAGCAACAAATACTTAAATAACTACATATCATTTCTTAACTAACAGTAAATATATAAACTTCATCTGCAAAGAAAAACTTCATTATCATTACTATCATCACCTGCAAAGAAAAACTTCCATAACTCCATTATTCTTATCACCTGTAAAGAAAAACTTCATTATCCATAGTAGCATATTCTTCATCACTATTCGTCATCATTCATTATCATCTGCAAAAAAGGCACTTCATTATTCATTATTCAACTATTCATAGTATAGAGTTACTTATTTCTAGCATATTTCATTACTAAAACTAAGATGTGTAGTTCTGTCTGACTGCCTGCATCAATCGCCTCGTATTCTGAAAGAAAAAATTAGTTAAGACTGCTATCATACGATGTGTATAGTATATTCTTGTTAGTGCTTATTAATTCTGATCCATTTACTCTTCGTGACGAGGTATTGCCTCTTCTTTCGTTCATCCCGAAGGTGAAATTCCCATTTTTATTTCTTTTACACGTTATTTCTTTCTGAAAATGATGAACAATGATTAATGTCTTGCATTTAAATCATATACCCATTAAATAAAAAGCTGGTTTCTAGTGATATAATTAAGCATACAGCATAGCATGACAGAAAACGTAATATCTCAAAAACATAGACAGTGTGCAGGTGCAAAAATGTACACAGAGTATCACAATGTACCAGCAAAAAAAAAAAAAATGTAAAATAGTCACGATGTTGAGATATCATAAGGCAGAATGTCAAAGTCAACTGGTGTTTGTTATATCTTAAATACTTCATAGTGCATACAAACAAAACAGTAAAACAATCATACATATATGAAGAATGGAAAATGTGCACGGTCTGATGTGTAACGACAAGAAGAGCGACCTGCTAACCTTATCTTGCCGGGCACTTGCAAAACAAAAAAAAAAAAGATAATCATCAGTAAGTAACCACATAGATATAATTGCATGAGTGGTCATAAAATGTGTAAGTTCATCTGGAAAAATATACACGGTCTGATGTGTAACGACAAGAAAAGCGACCTGCTAACCTTACCTTGCCGGGCGCTTGCCAAGAAAAAATACGATAATCATAAGTGTTCATGTGAATATAATTGCATAAGTGGTCATAAAAAAAATCAGGAAATGGCAATACAGTGTGATAAATCATAAAGTATGTTCATTCAATAAAGGGTTTGATGTTGGAGATATGGTGATTCCCTTTGGTTTTTCTGGTTCTCAGAGTTTCGACGTGTACTACATTGGGGTGAGGAATGCTGCGAATTCGATATGGACCTGCGTATAAAAGCTCAAATTTACTACATCTACTTTTTCCTCTGTTAGATAAATAACGTGTGCGTACTAATATCTTCTGTCCAATGTGAAAGTCACGGCGTGTACAAACCTGTTTTTGCTGTCTTCTCCGGAGCTCTGCCCCACGTTTGATGTTGTTCAGCGCAATGTCAATTATTTCATGGTGTCGTAGTCGACGAGATGTAGGATAGGTTATTAATTCTTTAATTTTGTTAGGTGGTTCAACATTTTTCAGTATCACAGACGGAGATAGCATAGTAGATTCATTTGGTATGGAATTAATTACATCTGGAATGAGAGTATGTGTGTGTCCCAATCAATATGTTTTTTATGGCAGTATATTCTGCACAGTTTACCAATTTCTTTCATTAGTCGTTCACAAGGGTTCGAAGAAGCATGATACCTGGATATATAGATCGGAGAAATGTTTCTAGCTCGTAACATACGTGTCCATATAGCAGATCGAAACTGTGATCCATTGTCGGAAATTACTTTCAATACATGCCCTACATGAAACAGAAAATGTTTTACAAATGCTTTCGAAACAGTTTTAGCGGTAGCTTTGCGAACGGAGTAAAGGTAAGAAATTTTGAAGTGAGTTCAACAGCGACAAAGATGTAGCAAAAACCTCTATTAGTTCTGGGAATCGGACCAAAAATGTCTACAGTGGCCATGTGTCTCAATTTAACAGGTACAATGGGATGTAATGGAGGAATAAGTGAAGTCGTATCTGACTTAGCTTTCTGGCAGATTTTACATGACGCTAAAACTCGTCGAATACGTTTCTCCATGTTGGTAAAATAACAGTTTTGTCTCAATATAAGAAAACATTTTCTGGCTCCGTAATGTGCGTAACTTAAATGAGTATACCAGATTAATTTGTTAACAAGTTCGTCAGGAATGCATAATAACCAATTGTTGCTGTTAGGGTGAGAGCGGCGAAACAGAATGTTATTGCGTACAGTGTAATGGTTTCTAATGGTAACATTATTCCTATCTTGCCAAAGATGTTTAATTTCTTTCCACACGTTGCCTTTACTCTGCTCTTGTGCTACGTCTTGTAATGACGACGAAATGAAATTTTCAAATGCAACTTGTTGAATGTACATGACGCTGAAATTTGCTTTGCAGAAGTTGGTTGCGATGTCTTGCTGATTGTTGGTGAGAGAACGGGATAGTGCGTCTGCTACAATATTTTGTGTACCCGGAATGTGAACAATTGTAAAATTAAATTCCTGTAAATAAAGTTTCCATCTACTTAATCTATCGTGTGTAAATTTAGCGGAAAGTAAAAACTGTATCGCTATATGATCTGTGTAAACGGTCGTATGTCTTCCATAAAGAAAATGCCGAAATCTCGTAAATGCCCATACAACACATAGTGTTTCAAGTTCTGAAACAGAATAATTGCGTTCAGCAGGTGACAGAATGCGACTCGCAAAGGCTATGTTTTTAATTACTGTAGTGCCATTTTCTTCAATTTCCTGGAAAATGTGTACGCCTAAAGCGGTGTTAGAACTGTCGGTGGCAATGGAAAAATTTCTAGTAAGATCTGGATGTGATAAAAGAAGTGCATTCAACAAAGCTTGTTTCAGGTTCACAAATTCAGAATGTGCTTGCCTATCCCAGGACCAAATAGTGTTTTTACCTGTCAATTGACATAATCTAGGGGTGTCTAAAGCAGAGTAATGAATAAATTTACGAAAAAAGTTAATTAAACCCAAAAAGCTGCGTAGTTGTTTCTTCGTCGTAGGAACAGTAATGTCACGTAAAGCTTGAAGTTTTTCCGGGTCAGGCGCAATGCCTTCTGCTGAAATTACATGTCCAAGAAATTTTATAGAAGTTTTGCCAAAGTGCGATTTACTGAGATTAAATGAAAGTCCTTGTGCACGAAAAGTTCGTAACAGTTGTTCAAGAATCAGATTATGTTCAGACCAGTTAGCTTCTGCAATAAGAATGTCGTCTACATACGTTGTGATTCTGTCTTTAAGTTCTGTCGGAAGTATTGTATTCAAACCGCGAATAAATGCTGCTGAAGAAATAGTTAAACCGAAACGGTAATTTACAAAATTGATAACAGTCACCAAAACAGAGAAAAGCCGTGTACTTTCTGCAGTCCGGATGGAGTTGAATTTGCCAAAATCCCGATTTCAAATCTAATGTGGAATAAATAGCAGTACCATGAAATTTCTGTAGAAGTTCTTCTAGTGTCTATGGGCGATCTGTTTCATTAATAATAATTTCATTGATGTGGCGCGAATCAAGTACGAGGCGAAGTGAACCATCCTTTTTCTTAACAATGTGGAGCGGGTTTATGTACGGACTAACTGCCGGTTCAATAATTCCTTGGTCAAGCATAGCTTGCAATTCTTTCTTAACTTGTTCTCTGTGAATATACGGAATGGGATAATGTTTGGCTTTAAACGTGTCGTGCTGTTTAACTTGAAATTCATACATAAAACCGGACATAGTACCAGGAACGTTGTCAAAAACTGGAGCTTGCTGTAAAAGAATTTTGCGTAGTTGCGTGCGTTCGTCGTCTGTATTTGCACTGCTCTGTTTAACTTTATCAGGAATCATCTGTATAACGTCATAGTCGGCTTCGTCTGGAGTATTATAGTTGTGTACGTACGTATTTGTGAACAATGTGGAATGACAGTCTATGTTACGTAATGCGGAAATGACCTCTGTACGATTAATTGTTTGTTCTTCTGCAGATAAAGAGTGCTGAAATTCTAAAGCCAGTTGTACATTTTCATCCTTTAACATTAAATAGGAGTTTTGAAAGTCAATAATTGCGACGTGTTGTACCAGAAAATTCGTACCTAAAATAACGTCTGTCGTCAATAAAGGAACAATCCAAAACTTTGAGTGAAATGTATGACCTGCAATACAAAATGATAAATGTGTCTGTAATTTTACATCTACTCCTTTACTAGATACTGCTCCTTTTACTTTAGTTTTGCCTAATGGTAACGTAGGATAGGTATTCTCTTTATTACATTCGTTGAAAGTTTCCTCATTTATGACTGACATAGTAGATCCAGAATCGATTACTGCTGAAAATTTCGATGATCCAATTTTTACTTCAATGACAGGGTGTGAAATGGTTTTTTGAATAACTGGTCTTTCCTGCAAAAGAGTGTCTCGGATATCGTCAAAAGTAATAACATTTTCGTGAACATGATTCTCTGTGTCGAAAATATCGCTTACGTTGCTGGAAGATGCAACCTGTACTGTATTTAGTCAAATTCTATCTGACGTGCAATTATTTTCGGGAGGATGCTGTGACATTTCAACTATTTGTACTGTTCTGTTATTTCTTCCTGACGATTACGTTCGGGATGATACTTACTGTCTGGTTCATTCATGATAATATGTTGTTGCGGATGATTTTGCTGTTGGTAAGACCGACTGTTATTAAACGTACGCTGAAAATTGTATTCATTACTTTTACATCTGTCATGATAGTCATTTCTATACGGTGCATTGCGATAGGAATTGAAATAGTGTGTTTTCTGTACGTACTGATTCCCTTGTTGCTGTGCGTTACTATTTGTTGGAGCTGACGCTATACGTGTAGGCGGCGAAACTTTAAAGCTTGGTTGACCTTGTACATTACATTGTTGGTTAGGTATGCTAGCCGGTTGGTTTTGTTGCTGTTGCGGAGAAAAGCCTCTATTGTTACCAAAATGTGTTCGCTGTTGCTGATAATCTTGTCGATATTGATAATTAAAATTTTTTCTGTTGTTAAAGTTCTGGTGGTTGTCGTTTCTGAAGCGTCTATTACATTTGCTATTGAAATTGCGTGGCTAATCGTAATTTCTGTATGTTTGTTGACCTTGGTTATTATATGAAAAATTTTTGTTTATAAAGGAATAATCCGATTGCTTCACTTCCAAAAGCTGTAACAGATCTCTGAATGCCGAAATATTTTCTTTCTGCTGACCCGTTAAAAGTGACACTCTTAATGATCGTGGTAATTTAGAAATACATAATTGAATAAGTGCAGATTCACTGTATGGTTCACTTAAGTACTGGTTTTGTTGGACCATGTGTTCAAAAAATTGCGTGACAGTGGAAAAATTTGCGTTCTCATAATTCGGTAAACTAATTAATTGATCCGTGATTCCGCGCTGTGTCATCTTCGACCAATACGCTGACAGAAAAGCATTCTGAAATTCTTCTACCGAGTAGCATTGTCTCGCGATCGGTCTCATACGAGTTGCCGGTTCGCCTTCCAAAAAACTGCAAATAAATTCAAGTTTATGTGTTATGGGCCAAGCCGGTGGAAAAGGAAAGCTAAATTGTTGTATCAGATACAATGGGTGAATCTGTGTTCTGTCATTTTTAAATACTTTAAATTTTCTCACTGATAGCAAATGTTTATAATCAAAATTATCGTCTCTGTACGTCTGAACAGGTTCCGGATTGTATGAGAATCTATTTGTCTGTGATTGTTCGGAATCAAAGTCACGTACCCTCTGTAAATTACCTAAATGATACTGGCTGTGTGAGTGTGACAAATGTTCGCAATGTGCCGTATGCTGTGACGTGTTATTGACTGAAACATTTTTCATCTCTGTCACTTCTTGCTGTAAAGTTGACAATTTTCTACATAATGTATTATTGGTCGAATCTAACTCACTGATTGTCTGCTGTAAATTTTGGAATTCGGGTGTTTGATCAAACGAAATAGGTGAAGTATCGTCTGATTTGCTGTCATTATTACTTTCAATAACGTCAATACGACTGGCCAATTCATCATATTTTTCAGTCAGTATTTTTACCTGATCATCATTTGTAGTGTCACAAGCATTAATTTGTTTTTGTATTTTACATGTGGTTTCATTCTATTTTTTAACATCTTCTTTGATGACATCGGAATCCTGTATTAGTTCTAATTGTTCAAGTCTGTCGGTCACCGTCCGAAAGTCTACTGTGTGTGTGTCTGTTTTTGCTTTAAGATCGGAAATTTCATCACGCAATTCGGTGTTCAACTATTTGATAGTGTTAATTTCGTCTGATACTGTAGCAATATTGTTATCTACGTATGTTTTCGCCTTCGTAAACAATTTACGTTTATCTTCCTGTCTCTGTGCAGTATCTGTTTCCATCACTTGTCGCTTTACTTTATTCAGTTCCTGTATAAATTTACGTAGCGCGTTTCACCGTTTTGTAGGTGGTGATTAAAACGTTCGTCAATTTGACTGTTCTGTTGGTCAAATTTCGCGTCTACTTCTGCATCCAGCGTGCGCGAAAGTTCTGCTGACATTAATTTAAACTCGTCGCGTAACTGTGTTGCGTTTTCAGAGCATTGTTTACCGACTGCACTAATTTCGTCTCTAAGTAATTTAGTTGTAGCTGCATGTCTATTATTTAATTCTTGTGCCACAGATCTAATTTCTTCACTACTGTTCCTAGCACAAGCCTTAATTTCCTCACGTAATTGTTCTTTAGTATCATGACATTGCACGGCAATGGCTGTAATCTGTTCACTAAGTTGTTTGGAATTGTTGTCTAGTTTTTCATTAATTTGTTGGTTGAGATTTTCACTAAGTTGTTTGTGATTGCTGTCTTGCTTATCATTCAACTATTCGAAATTTTCTTTAAGTTGTTTGAAGTTTTCATTAGGGTTGTCTTGTTTTTCATTAAGTCGTTTGTTCTGCTCATTATGTTGTTTGAAATTTTCATTAAGTTGTTTAAAATTGTTGTCTTGTTCAACTGTTTGGAATTTTCACTCTGTTGTAGCAATACTGCCATAATTTGATCCAAGCCAATATTGCCTACTCTATTCTTTGTGCTGTTTGATGGCATACCTGCAATTGTCACGTTTTCTGTAACCATTTGGTCATTCTGAAATTCTTGAAAAGGTTTGCTAATCGGATGTGCACTGTTGGTCACTACACCGGAATTAAATAAATCTATCGTACTTTGAGTACACTGTTCATTTTCGTTAGAAAAATTTATCTGTTCACAATTCAAATTTTGCAAATCAGGTGTGTTATACTGGCAGCGTTCATTGTAACATAACGTCCCGCGTCATCAATTGTTGTTAAATTAACAGAGGACACAATTGAATTTATTTGTTCATCATTAGTATCAAAATCATTACTAGCGGTCGGTACGCACTGATTGTTTGTAAATGGAGGATTATCATCATTACACTGAGTGTCGCAAATATTATCGGTCAAATTATTCGAGTCGGCTATTTCACTCATTGCACATCGCAATGTGCTGTTAACAGTTTTTCGTGGCATTTTTCACAAATCTAAATTAAGCACAAATGAAACAAGGACAATGCAAAAATGCAACAAACACAATTACAACAAAGAGCAACAAATATCCGATGATCTGTGAAAGAAAGAGTGACAAATTAGTAAATGTGTTGTGCCAGATGCAAACTACATTTAAATAAATAAGAGTAGATATATGACTACTTCTCAGAAGATTCACAAAGAAATACGATCCTGGCAGGGTCGCCAAGTGTAACCACCCCACAAAAATATAAAAATGAAAATGAACCAAGTGTAACCTCTGCACAAAAAAAATAATTAAATGAATTTTAAATATTGTAACCTCTGAACAAAATTGGTCCCCATTCATAATCTCTGTGCAGAAATGCATTCACATTTGATGTACCCACAAAATTCTTTTCTCATTTAATGTTAAGCTCGAAACAGAAAAATTCCTAAACCAAAAAAATAAAAAAATTCAATAACCTGGTAAATTTTATGACGACAGCAGCGCTGCGCCACGGCCCTGTACTCTGAATAAAAAAGCAAAAATTCTTACCTCAATAAAAACTGTGAATATATCTGCCCTTATCTAAAAATTTTTTCGGCAGAACTCCGTGCAATGCTGGCGTATGCTTTGTGATTCGTGAAAGGAATAATTATTCATTGGATAAAATCTTTAAATTGAAATGAATGTCTTTTTTTAAAAAAAATTACTTTTAAATTATAAAAATTATTATTGGGGCATTTTTTAAAAGAAATTGGATGATAGTTAACATACATTACTAGATATGCACAAGGCTGCTTCTTTACCTTCTACAATAATACTCATCCTAAAGAGTCGCAACCAGAGCAGACTGCAGATACGCACAGACTACCGACTACTGCCGACTCACGCAGACTACTCAAGACTACTGCAGAATACTGTCGACTAGCGACAAGCAACAACTAACTACATACTGCTCTCTCGTCAGAGACTCTCCTAAGTCTTGCCTGTTGCAGGCAGCACATATAGCGCATACCTCTTACAACCTTCACTCCGTTACGCAAAGTTACTGCTAAAACTGTTTCGAAAGCATTTGTAAAACATTTTCTATTTCATGTAGGGCATGTATTGAAAGTAATTTCCGACAATGGATCACAGTTTCGATCTGCTATATGGACACGTATGTTACGAACTAGAAACATTTCTCCGATCTATATAGCTAGGTACCATGCTTCTTCGAACCCTTGTGAACGATTAATGAAAGAAATTGGTAAACTGTGCAGAATATACTGCCATAAAAAACACATTGATTGGGACACACACATACTCTCATTCCAGGACGTAATTAATTCCATACCAAATGAATCTACTATGCTATCTCCGTCTGTTATACTGAAAAATGTTGAACCACCTAACAAAATTAATGGATTAGTAACCTTTCCTACATCTCGTCGACTACGACACCATGAAATAATTGACATTGCGCTGAACAACATCAAACGTGCCGCAGAGCGCTGGAGAAGACAGCAAAAACAGGTTTGTACACGCCGTGGTTTCACATTGGACAGAAGATATTAGTACGCACACATTATTTATCTAATAGAGGAAAGAGTAGATGAAGTAAATTTGAGCTTCTATACACAGGTCCATATCGAATTCGCTGCATTCCTCACCCCAATGTAGTACACGTCGAAACTCTGAGAACCAGAAAAACCAAAGGGAATCACCATATCTCCAACATCAAACCCTTTATTGAATGAACATACTTTATGATTTATCACACTGTATTGCCATTTCCTGATTTTTTTTATGACCACTTATGCAATTATATTCACATGAACACTTACTTATGATTATCGTATTTTTTCTTGGCAAGTGCCCGGCAAGGTAAGGTTAACAGGTCGCTCTTCTTGTCGTTACACATCAGACCGTGCACATTTTTCATGTATGTATGATTGTTTTACTCTTTTGCTTGTATGCGCTATGAAATATTTAAGATACAACAAACACCAGTTGACTTTGACATTTTGCCTTATGATATCTCAACATCGTGACTATTTTACATTTTTTTTTTTTTTTTTTTTTTTTGCTGGTACATTGTGATACTCTGTGTACATTTTTGCACGTGCACACTGTCTATGTTTTTGACATATTACGTTTTCAGTCATGCTATGCTGTATGCTCAATTATATCACTAGAAACCAGTTTTTATTTAATGGGTATATGATTTAAATGCAAGACATTAGTCATTGTTTATCATTTTCAGAAAGAAATAATGTATAAAAGAAATAAATTAAACAGAAATGGGAATTTCACCTTCGCAATGAACGGAAGAAGATACAATACCTTGTCACGAAGAGTAAATGGATCAGAATTAACAAGCATTAACAAGTATATACTATACACATCGCATGATAGCAGTCTTAATTAATTTTTTCTTTCAGAATACGAGGCGATTGATGCAGACTGTCAGACATCTAAGTATTAGTGATGAAATATGCTAGAAATAAGGATCTCTGTACTATGAATAGTTGTATAATGAATAATGAAGTGATTTTTTGCAGATGATAATGAATGATGATGAATAGTGATACAGTATATGCTAATATGGATAATGAAGTTTTTCTTTGCAGGTGATGATAGTAATGATAATGAAGTTTTTCTTTGCAGATGAGGATAATGTTGAAGTTTATGTATTTATGTTATGTAGTTATTTAAGTATTTGTTGCAGTTCGTTTTGACAGTATGTCTTATGTCGCATGGTATGATGACTGAAGGTTTTGGAAAGGACAGCTAGAGAACATATATATTTAATACACGTTTCCTTACCTGTTATTCGAAGTTCACTACTTTTCAGCATAATATGCATTTCTTCTTTCAGCTTAATAATTCATTTTGTATTTTTTTGCAGGAGAAATTATTCATGTAATTAATGTGCTATAAGCAGTTGGTCATTAAATCTGTGTCATTCATGAATGTGATCACATATACTCTATTTGTTTCATAACCTTGCTACAGCTGACTCATGACGAATGACGTTACCGATCTTCATTTGCAGCAATAAGTCAAATGCAAATATTGTTATGCCCCAGCAACTAATTATCGATCCCAACGCAATGCATTGCTAGCACAAAAAAAGGTATTACCAGTCCCAAATAATGATACCAATTTAAAAGAGTTATGTGTAATACTGAATTATTTTTTCCAACCACAGACTTGAGTAATAGTTATAGTACATTACATTTTAATTATGTCTTATGTCACTTAAATGATGAGTTCTGAGTAATAGTGAATGATATTTTGTAATAATGCATGCATGCTCTACACTCTTTAACTCCTGTTTTGAATGATGACTTCTGATGATTAGTAACTGGCCCATGAGTGCCAATAATTATTTTTAAATATGTCATATGTCAGTTGAATGATGAAAAATGTTTTGTAATTGTGGTGTCACCGCCAGACACCACACTTGCTAGGTGGTAGCTTAAATCGGCCGCGGTCCATGTAGTACATGTCGGACCCGCGTGTCGCCACTGTGATCGCAGACCTAGCGCCACCACCAAGGCAGGTCTCGTGATACGAGAGTGGACTCGACCCCAGTTGTACGAGAACCAAGCTACCGACCAGTTGTACGCGAACCTAGCTATCGCCCAGTTGTACGAAGCCTTTCTCTCTCATTAGCCGAGAGACAGAATAGCCATCAGCTAAGTTAATGGCTACGAACTAGCAAGGAGACATTTGTATCAGTGCCTATAGCTTACGAGTAATCAAGAGAGATGTATTCCAAGGAATTATTAAAAGTTAAGTAAAAAGCATCTACATACTTTTCTTCTTATTCATTCATAAGTTTTTATGTTCCAGACTTCACGCCCGTCTGCTTATTGCCGTTCGTGCACTATCGGCCACAGCGTTAGTTTAGCATTCCTTTCCAGCAATCAACATCACGGTGTCGGTCCAGCTACCGACACTACAATTATTGGCGACGAGGGAAAAGGACCTTTTTCTGATTGCTTACATTTATTTCTGATTGCTTACATTTATTTGTGTCATGGCTTCGCCACAATCTCCAGATGTACTGTCCGAATTTTATCGCTTGCAGAATCAGCAGACGCAGGCGTTACTGGATGCCCTTGGACAGCTCGTCCAGGGTCAACGTGCGCTGCACACCGATGCGGCCGCCGCCGCTTCTTCGCTACCGCTGCCACTGAACGCTGTTGCACCTCCCTTTCGACCATACGTGGCAGCCGATGAGACCTGGCAAGAGTGGTCTCGTCAGTTCGCCTTTCACATGGCTGCCTACAGAATTCAGGGTAATGAGCGGCAGCCGTTTTTGCTTTCTTGTGTCGGTGTGTCCACATACCGTGTGATAGTGAAATTGTTTCCCCGCCGCGACGTAGCAACTTTGTCATACGAGGAAATTTTGTCTGCATTAAATGCCTATTTCAAAGAAACAGTTAATGTGGTTGCAAAACGGTATACGTTTTTTCGTACAAAACGTACGGCCGGTCAAACTAATAGGGAGTGGGTAGCAACATTGCAAGGACTTACTAGGGACTGTGCCTTTGAATGTGACTGTGGTCTTTCTTATTCCGATACCATGGTGCGTGATGCAATTGCACAGAACGTTTCTGATGTTCGCATACGGGAGCAAATTTTGAAACTAGTTAATCCCTCCCTTCAACAAGTGATAGACATATTGGATAGACAGGACACACTTGACTGTGCTCAGGAATCTTTTGAAACTTCGCCAGCTGTGTGTAACATTAACCGGCCCGCCGGGCGCGCTCGCGCAACGCGGCCCGGTCAACTGCCCTCGCGGCCGTCCGCACAGCTGACGCCGCGCGCTAAGCCAGGTGTGCCGCGCCAGCCCACAAATGCAGTGAAATCATGCCCGCGGTGTGCTACTAGACATTCGCGTGAACATTGCCCGTCACGCCAAGCTATTTGCTTTTTCTGCAATAAGAAAGGACATGTTCAAAGTGTTTGCCAGAAAAAGCTCAGATCAGACAATCACAATCATTCCAGGCCCTTTGCTTCGCGCCGGAATCGAACCAAGGACGCTCAGGCTCGTGGACCTTCGCCTATGGACATTCATGTCGTTAATTCCACTTCGTCCAGTGACACTTTCTCTAACAGTAACTGTGTTCGTCCCGCACAAACTGTGCGTCGACGTCGCCGGAAATCACGTCAATTAGCAAGTGATTCTGTACCAGTGTCTGTTCCAATTGCACAAAACAGTCGCTCTTGTCGTCAGCAGGACACTAAACTTTTTGTGGACTTAGACTTTGAAGGCAAAGTGATACCATTCCAGCTCGATACCGGAGCTGCAGTTTCATTGCTCAATCACGACACGTACACACAACTGGGCAAACCTCCGTTGCGTGCCGCAAATGTTAAGCTAACTACATATTCCGGACAGAAAATTCCTGTGTTAGGACAGTGCAGCCTTCTTGCAACATACAAGGGACAAACAAAACTTGTGTCATTTTACGTTCTTCGTTCTTCTTCTGCAGTGAATTTGTTTGGTCTCGATTTATTTAAGTTGTTTAACATGTCTGTTGTAAATCAGGTCCTCTCAGTGCATCAGACTGTGCCTACAGACAGTGTTTCTCGGCTGTGTGACGAATTTGCAGACATTTTTGCACCGGGCTTAGGTTGCGCTAAAAACTATGAAGCACATTTAGAACTGAAGGTCAACGCGCAACCGAAATTTTTCAGGGCGCGCAATGTTCCCCACGCATTGCGTGATGAGGTCGCAAGAACGTTACACGATCTCGAATCACAAGGTGTGAGTGAATGTGCGCAATGCCTCTTTCATTTCAGCTCCGCTTCATCGCTTACGCCGTGCAGGTGTTCCGTTTCTCTGGACGCCGGAATGTGAACGCGCCTTTCGCCAGTTGAAATCGGCGTTGCTTTCTAATACTTGCCTTACGCCTTTCGATCCCCAGAAACCCCTTTTGTTGATGGTAGATGCATCGGATTTCGGGATCGGTGCTGTGCTTGCGCACAAAGTTGGCTCCCATGATCGCCCTATTGCCTTTGCGTCCAAATTGCTCTCGTCTGCGCAAAGAAATTATTCACAGATAGAGAAAGAAGCTTTGGCTCTCGTGTTTGGTGTTACTAAGTTCCATGATTTCTTGTCTGGTCGTCACTTTACCATCATCACAGACCACAAACCTTTGACATCGCTTTTTCATCCGACCAAGCCTGTACCTCCACGTACAGCGCAGAAATTCATTCGCTGGTCTATTTTCCTCTCGCAGTACCGCTACGATATCTTGTATCGGTCCACTGCTAAGCACGGAAACGCCGATGCGTTGTCCCGTTTGCCTGTTGCTGAGGATAAAGCATTCGATTCTTCCGAACTTGCTTGCATGTTCATTGATTCGGAAACCGATGAAGTGGTCGAATCGTTTCCGATTGATTTTCGTCGTGTAGCTACAGCCACAGCTGCTGACCCTGTCCTTGCTACTGTTTTACGTTTTGTTGCTACGCAATGGCCTTTGTCAAAGTCTCGGATCGAGGATCCGTTGGTTCGCCGATTTTTTGCTCACAAGGAGAGACTTTTTGTTCGACGTGGTGTTTTGTTGTTGCGTTCTGATAATGATCAGTCCAGAGTCGTGGTCCCACGTTCGTTACAGTCCTCTGTTTTACGGCTTCTTCACCAAGGACATTGGGGTATAGTGCGAACGAAACAACTTGCTCGTCAGCACTGTACTTGGTTCGGAATCGATGCTGCGATTACGACTATGTGTTCTTCGTGCCCGGCGTGTGTCGAACAACAGTCCGCACCGCCGCGGAAAGTCTTTGCGTGGCCAAAAGCCACTTCCCCTTGGCAACGCTTGCACGTTGATTTTGCTGGTCCATTCTGGAATGCTCGATGGTTGGTTCTGGTCGACGCCTTCAGTAATTTTCCTTTTGTTGTTCGGATGTCTTCCACGACGTCCTCCGCCACCATCCAAGCGTTGTCTGCTATCTTTTGCATTGAAGGTCTTCCGCAGACTATTGTTTCCGACAATGGCCCACAATTCAGGTCCGCAGAATTCCAGTCTTTCTGCCAGGCCAATGGTATTCAACATCTGACATCCGCGCCGTTTTCGCCTCAGTCCAACGGTGCCGCTGAACGGTTGGTCCGGACTTTCAAGTCACAGATGTTGAAATTGAAAGAGTCGCATTCTCGGGAGGACGCATTGTTGCTCTTTTTGTCTTCGTATCGCTCTCAGCCCCGAGATGGTCGCTCGCCGGCTGAGTTGCTCCACGGTCGTCCTCATCGCACCTTGATGTCTTTGCTGCATCCGCCGCATCAGGTTCCTGCGCAGCGGCAGACTCCTGCTTTTGCTCCAGGCGACGTTGTATTTTATCGCAACTATCGAGGTTCACGGCGTTGGCTCGCAGGGCGCATTCTTCGCTGCCTCGGCCGCGCGATGTATTTGGTTTTGGGGGCCTCTGGTGAGGTGCGTCGGCATCTCAATCAGCTGCGCCTCTGTCGTCGCTCGGGTTCTGCCGCTCCCCGTCTGCTTTCAGCGACGGTGCCGTCCGGTCAGCGCCCTGGGGACCCATCTACTGGCTCGCCTCATCCCCAGGTGTTACCGACGATGCCTTCCATTTTGCCCCATGGCGACGCGCCGCCGCCGCAGCAGCAGCAGCAGCAGCAGCAGCCGCCGCCGCCGCCGACCGCATTCGACGCTTCGTTGCAGCCGCCACGCGCCTCCCAGGGTCACGCGCCGCCGATCGCTTCCCGTGACCAGCTGTCCGCCGCCATGGAACTCCCGCCCGCTCCGGACCACGTGACGTCATCGCGCGTCGTCTACCCCGACGCAATGGAGGTCGACACTTCGGCCCCTCATGTTTCTTTACAGGCGCATACACCGCCTGTTGACGTGCACCCTGGACTAGTTTTGCAGGCGTTTCCTAGCTCCCCTCGGACCGGATGGCCGGGTGCGGGTGGCACAGCCTCGCCTGTTGTTAGGCTCCCCACCTCCTCGCATACGTCAACATGTGGTCCTCCCCACGGCGGGCGGAAGCCTTATCTCACGACCGTTCGCCGATTTGCGGGGGAGGAATGTGGTGTCACCGCCAGACACCACACTTGCTAGGTGGTAGCTTAAATCGGCCGCGGTCCATGTAGTACATGTCGGACCCGCGTGTCGCCACTGTGATCGCAGACCTAGCGCCACCACCAAGGCAGGTCTCGTGATACGAGAGTGGACTCGACCCCAGTTGTACGAGAACCAAGCTACCGACCAGTTGTACGCGAACCTAGCTATCGCCCAGTTGTACGAAGCCTTTCTCTCTCATTAGCCGAGAGACAGAATAGCCATCAGCTAAGTTAATGGCTACGAACTAGCAAGGAGACATTTGTATCAGTGCCTATAGCTTACGAGTAATCAAGAGAGATGTATTCCAAGGAATTATTAAAAGTTAAGTAAAAAGCATCTACATACTTTTCTTCTTATTCATTCATAAGTTTTTATGTTCCAGACTTCACGCCCGTCTGCTTATTGCCGTTCGTGCACTATCGGCCACAGCGTTAGTTTAGCATTCCTTTCCAGCAATCAACATCACGGTGTCGGTCCAGCTACCGACACTACAGTAATATTCAATACTTGCTGACCAATTAATGCCACTGTTTCTTATATTTTCAGTTTGCATTATATCACTTTCATGCTATATATATGAACACCAGTAGCTTGATGCTACACTCATTAACTCCTGTTTTGAATGATGACTTCTGATGGTTTGTAACTGGTCAATGAGTGCCAATGTTCTCTGTAAACAGATTACTTATGAACATTATTCTGTAATACTTCATACATGGTACAGAAATGTTCAATAACTGGGCGATGAGTGCCTCGAATTACTTAAATCAGTTGTTAGAATAGTGTAATTACCAATGATGACTGGCATAAGACTTCATGTCCTTCATCTTGTGACCTAATTACCAGAAATTACTGTAATATCCGTTTTTCCTGTCTATCATCCTGCTCATGGAGCACTATATTTGGTTTTTGTACTAATTCTACGTTGGTGTACCTTACAAGAACGTGGTGTTGACACGACATGCTGTCCACCACCTTGAGCGATGGAGATGTTATTATGGTCCCACTGTTTGGTGTACCTAATGTACTACCACAACGATAACATGGAATATTACTACGACATTCCAGTGTCTTGGCTACCCTGATTAATACTTCAGGGAAAAGAACTTCAGATTGTCTCACTTGGTGTTGTGCTTCTGTAGAAAGATATGGACTTTCAGTGCAGCTGCGTGCAAGCTGATGAGCTACAACCATGATGCAATCCTTCCCTTTCCTATCCAAGTTCTTGTAAAATAGCAAAAAAAAAAAAAAAAAAGGATTATAGTGCGTGTGCACTTTATGTCATTTGTTAATATGATTTGTATTCATTACGTATGTACTACAGTGCGTGTGCACTTTTGTCATTTGTTAATATGATTAGTACTCATTGCGTATACTTTTTGTGATTTCCTGATATATTCTGAACTACAGTGCATGTGCACTTTATGTCATTTGTTAATATGATTTGTACTCATTCTGTATACATTTTGTGATTTCCTGATACGTTCCGTACTACAGTGCATGTGCACTTTTGCCACTTGTTAATATGTTTGTACTCATTGTGTATACATTTTGTCATTGCTTGATATGTTCTGTACTCAGTGCATGTGCACTATATTTTATTTCATGTTCTGCACTTATATATATGCATATATTCTGTGATTGTAAACTTAGTTAATTAAGAAAAATTTGTTGCTCATGGCAAGTCCAATTGACTCACCATCGCTGCCAAATTTTTGCCCCCCCCAGTGGAGGGTTATGTAAGACGTATGCGTTGCCGGCGATGGGCAAGGCATGGGAGAGTGACCAGAGAGCAGTATGTAGTTAGTTGTTGCTTGTCGCTAGTCGGCAGTTGTATGCGCGTGTCGGCGCGTGTCGGGAGTCTGCTCTGGTCGAGACTTTGGTGGATGAGTATTATTGTTTAAGGTAAAGAAGCAGCCTGCGCATATCTAGTAATGTATGTGAATTGTCATTCCAATTTTTTAAAAAATGCCACAATAATAATTTTTATAATATAAAGTAATTTTTTTTAAAAAAGCATTCATTTCAATTTAATGATTTTATCCAATGAATTATTATTCCTTTCACGAATCACAAAGCATAGGCCAGCATTGCACGGAGCTGTGCCAAAACTTTTTTATGTAAGAGCAGATATATTCGCAGTTTTTATTGAGGTAAGAATTTTTGCTTTTTTGTTTGTTCAGAATACAGGGCCGAGGCGCAGCGTTCCTGTCGTCCTAAAATGTGCCAGGTTACTGAATTTATTTTTTTATTTCGGGGTTTACGAATTGAATTTTGTGAGTACATCAAATGTGAATGCATTTCTGCATGGAGATTATAAATGGGAGGCAATTTTGTTCAGAGATTACAATATTTAAAAATTCATATAATTCTTATTTCCGTGGGAGGTTACACTTGGTTCATATTTTAATTAATATTTTTGTGGGGAGGTTACACTCAATTCGTAAACCCCGAAATAAAAAAATAAATTCAGTAACCTGGTAAATTTTAGGACAACAGCAACGCTGCGCCTCGGCCCTGTATTCTGAATAAAAAAAAGCAAAAATTCTTACCTCAATAAAAACTTCGAATATATCTGCTCTTACATAAAAAAGTTTTGGCACTGCTCCGTGCAATGCTGACCTATGCTTTGTGATTCGTGAAAGGAATAATTATTCATTGGATAAAATCTTTAAATTGAAATGAATGCTTTTTTTAAAAAAATTACTTTATATTATAAAAATTATTATTGTGGCATTTTTTAAAAAATTGGAATGACAATTCACATACATTACTAGATATGCGCAGGCTGCTTCTTTACCTTAAACAATAATACTCATCCTCCAGAGTTTCGAGCAGAGCAGACTCCCGACACGCGCCGACACGCGCATACAACTGCCGACTAGCGACAAGCAACAACTAACTACATACTGCTCTCTGGTCACTCTCCCATGCCTTGCCCATCGCCGGCAACGCATACGTCTTACAATGTACCGGAAACTAACAAAACAATATCTAGCAATATATGGACAGGGGCATGAATAAATAAGTTAAAGTGAAACGCATTTTGGAGACGAACTGAGCAGGTGGTTAACGGCATCGGAAAACCCCATTTAACAAGAGAACGGCGAGCTTCAGCGCAGAAATGGATAAGGCCAGAACAATACATTATTCCTTTTAACGTAAATACGGCCGGGACTGAGGGTAAGTGGCTGCACGGCTTAACAGGGCTACGCTGCGACCCAGCAAGAAAAATAAAATTCACCTCTAGCAAGACGGTGATTGGCTGAAGCGATACTGGGCGATGCAGAAGCGACATGTTGGGGAGTTCCCCATTATACAAAAGCATTTTGAAAACTAAAATGGCTAGATCTCTGTCTCATCTCGCGGTGGACCACAGAAGTGTGTGGGCGTTGAGAGCTTTGCTTTCTGCGAAGTGAGGACTACACGCTTCATGTATCATGGTGACAGGCAGCAAAGAGGGAGATAATTATTTCTGCGTGAATTTTTGTGGGCAAAGAAATTGTGCACGTCGCTCCAACCCTTAGTGAGTGTGAAATAGCCTTATTTCGACCAGGGATAGATTGACGTTCTACAGAACGCAGGAAAGTTGAGACAGTGAATTCAGTCAAGACCAGAGTACGGAATTAACGTTTCAGGGCCAGCATGGAGACAACGCCGTTGCAGATTCCGCTTGGTAAAGTACCATCGTTCATTAGGCCACAATAATTGTTGAGTCTAGAATTGCTCACTCCAACTTGCGTACACTCTGACTTGAATATAAAAAACTCGGGTACTAACCTACCCTCACATTGAGTATATGAGAGTTTTGTCATTGGTAAAAAAGTAAAATTATTCTCCACCAACTCATTGCATTGACCAGCTACAGACAGCTTAGTTGTTAATGAGTTGATGAAGATTTTTAGTCATTCTTTCCTGTGCTAAAAAATTTTATGTGTAGAGATAACGACTTCAATAATTGTCAATTCAATACATCCAAGACTTAAATATTTTGTTACTGAGTGCCAAAAGTAATTGAACATGATTGTTGTGTATCATTGACCCCTGAAAGCACAGTTGATAAATGATATGTAGAATAAAAAAGGGAATAGCTGTTTTGTCTTTCTAGAAAAGACCCCAAACTTTCATATTTATTAATTTATGCTTTCTAGTTACGTGACAGCAGCATTTCTAGTGAGCTTTGTTGTGATCCACATCTGACATTAGCTGCCGTACAGGGCCAAGTTCATGTTTATTTAGAATGTCTGTTTTACACCCTGGGCTTGAGAATACAGTTCAGATGTTTTGTCGATTTGTACAATAAATGATAAGCTCAGTTTGCACACATTAGGGCACTCACTGTGCAGATACAAAGGTCATGACAATTGCACTGTTGCTACTGTAACCTGTAGGTTTGCATAATATGTTGCCTATCGAACATGTGTAACATTTCAGTGGACGTTAAGTTATGCATCACTGTGCTTCAGCACCTACTGTTGATACTTTGTGGAGCAGCGATAAACTTTCAGAGGAACATACCTGCGCCCTAGTTGCTTCCACAGAATACACCCAGATATTATGGTAGCAGCCCGTCTTGGTCCCACATCAGAATAAAATGTCATAGTCGTAGATCACGCAGAGTTATGTAACATTTTTATCGGCATATGATTCATTTGAAGTTCATTTCAGTGATATTATTCCCATAGATCCTTATTGGTGTTGGATTTTCGCAAATGTTAATTTGTTTTTATTGTGAAGCTTTTATTTCGAAGTAATTACAGAGCAATTGTTAAGGTTTTTCTTTTTAAGAAAACGTATTTTTAAATATTTAGAATATTTTGCACGAAAGCAAAATAATATGTTGTGTGAATTTCACTACGAAGGTATGTGGAGGAGACGAAAAAAATAACACGTGTTATTTTTGAAAGGTAGGAGATATCTCAAGAAAATAGTTAGTGCGAAGTAGACGCCGATCATGACTGTCTCCATGAAGTGTCGCACGCTGCTGGTAAAGCTCTTTGACACGAACGATGACCATGGGCCAGTACCCCCGGAAAAGTTCGGACATTCAAGGGTATGAAAAACGGCATTTGTTCGATATCCGCTACGGGCCTGGAGAAAATGATTACACACAGGTTTTTTGAAATGCAATGTGGCAGAGGGAAGTAAGCAGTTGGCTTCCATACAAAATCACCCACGTTCAGAAGTTGCTTCCTGCTGACCTGCCACCAAGAAAAGCGTTCGCTCTGGAATTTCTTGCTCGCATGGGAGTGGACGATGAATGGGAGTGACACATTTTGTACACAGAGGAAGCCAGTTTCAATCTACAAGGACATGTTAATACGCAGAACTGCAAAATATAGACGACGGAAAATCTGCACGCACATCAAGCGGTACCACTCCATTCTCCAAACGTGACTGTGTTGTGCTGGTTGACGGAATCGTTTAACGTAGGGCCACAGTTTTTCGAAGAGATGAGTCCTACGGCTCCTGTCAGCTGTACCATCATTGGTAAACACTATGAGAGTCTTTTGAGCACCAAAGTTCATTCCAATCCTTCAGCAACGTGGATGTGTGGGTAGATCATCTTTATGCAAGATGGCGCTACTCCACACACTGCACAGCCAGTGAACCGGCTGCTGCAAAATCATTCCGGAAATGCTACAAATATCAGCCGTCATTTCTCAACAGCCTGGCCATCCGGATCACCTGATCTTAATCCGTGTGAATTTTGCCTGCTGGGTTATCTGAAAGACGTTGTGTTCTGCGCTCCAATTACGAACGTAGCTGAATTGAGGGCATGCACTGCGCAACGCATTCTGAACGTGACCCCCGACACACTTTAATCTGTTGTGAAACATGCTGTTTCTCGATTTCAGCCTGAGGTAGAAAACGGAGGACAGCATATCGAACATGTTTTGACACCAGTCTTGTGGCAATTAAAAACCGATGTCATTTAGCTTTTTATGCGGTTTTTGACCCCAGGAGAATTAAAAACCGATTTTCCGATCCGATGTGGTACCACCTTGCCGTTGTGGATGGGCTTACATAGTTAACAGTGCCACAACTGCTGACTGCCGAACTTGCGCATTCATGCACACTGAACAGTACGGATGGTGTAATGCGCAACTCAAACCACAGCCATATGTACACGACTCCATTTACGTTAAGACGTTTACAGGGCCATCCGTTGGTAACATTTTCGTTAAGTTTCTTTCGTTCCATGGCATTGCCCCCTGCGTCAATAATATGCTGGCACATTTTACGTCATTCTGGGCACTAGTTCTCTTTCTACAGCGTTTAGAAACTAGAATTTTAACATGTCGAGCGCCATATGCCCACTGATGGGCATTTTGGTACACAGTACATCTCACCGGCGCGTGTGTCCACCAGTGGTCATTTGGCATGTCTTACTTCAAACCTGTGTGCCCACCTGTGGGCATGTTTTGTATGTTATAAGCACACACCAGAGTTTTTTGTGGTCTCAGTAAACAACAAAATCATATGCGGACAGGGGAGAATGTATATACTGATATTGAGTTTTTAGGATCAAGAATATGAACCGTATTCTAACAGGTTTCATAATCATATTTTTTTTATTTTGCTTCCATGAATGCTGCATAGAAGGTTACAAAAATGCTGATAAAACAAAAATAAAATTTGTGAACTAGATCTTACAACTAATAACATAATATTTATCCAAATGTTTAAGGGGAAATGAGCAGTACTCCCCTTTTTAATAATAGAGGGAATAAGTATCTAAACGAAACGCGGTGAAATTCTGAAACAAAAATGAAACTAATGCTACATTTTAACAGTTTCCTTGATGAAAAGAAAAGCCATTGGAAATGTGAAACAAACTTCTTTTACGTGTACATTCAGTGATGTTTTTAGAAACATTCAAGGCACATTGGTAAGTTGTATGTCTCGCAGACTAATGCTTTTCACATTTTTGCGAGCATAAGCAGCATTCTGCAACTGTGTCACGCTGTTGTAGCATTGGCTGCAGCTTTTCCTGATAAACCTCTTCTGCTTCTCATATTCTTTCAGGATGTGTTTGGGCTTGCAGCTGGAAGGTCTTGACAAGTTTGGATCCAACGTAGGATACACGAGTGCTTCGACAAGAGTCTCTTTGACTTCATTGATGCCCATTTTCTTGTTATTTACTTTATTGTACAAATGCAGAGCATTTACAATAGACGTAGAAGTGATAAAATGGAAGTACCATTTCACACTACTTCTTACGCATGGGACATGTGAGGTCATCTGGTCGGAGAGGTCGTTATAGCCCATTCCTCCATTATAGTAGGTGACTATAGCGGGCTTACTTGTTTCTTTTTCCTTTTCGGGTAACTTTGACGATTGAGTTATCATGTTTCATACTAAGCATTAGCAGGTCTCAGTTATCCTTCCACATCAGGACTACAGTTTTGTGTTCGTTCTGTTGGACTATAACATCCCTTTTTTAAATTTTGCCTTGACTACGTCAGGGGGATTATCCTTTCCATTTCCACGTACGTGCCTAGCAAGCTGGATTAACCTTTTACTTACAAAAATGGTTCAAATGGCTCTGAGCGCTATGGGACTTAACATACGTGGTCATCAGTCCCCTAGAACTTGGAACTACTTAAACCTAACTAACCTAAGGACATCACACACATCCATGCCCGAGGCAGGATTCGAACCTGCCACCGTAGCAATCACGCGGTTCCGGACTGAACCGCTCGGCCACCACGGCCAGCTTTTACTTACAGGAACACTTGTGTAGTAGACGTCGGTATACAGTGTTTCACAACTAATTATCCATCCGTTAATTCTGTTACCACCCTCTCGCTAAGACGTATATCACCCGCTCTTTCTTTACCAGTATTGACTTTGAATAAATAAGTATAACCTCCACCAACACAAAGCTTGAAATCTTAACACTATATTTATGCGTTTTGTTAGGGATGTATTGTCGAATGTAAATACGTCGACGAAATGGTACGTTTCTTTCGTCTTCACAAACCACTTCTTCTGGAGTATCGGATACGTTGAGTTTCTTCCCCAGAACATTCATAAATTGAGAAATTTTGAGGAGCCTGTATCCTGAATCTCTTTCTTGCTCATTAGTTGATAAACGCAACGCCGAAAGTGTTAAGATTCGTTATTTTCGGTTTCTCATTTGCATACATTCTTCAGTTTGGGAAATTGCATGAGTTCCATCCAAAGAATGACCCACAAAACTTGCGCATTTCATCAGTGTTGGTGTCATACCCTTTTGATAGCTTTTGAACTGGAGTTCCGGTTGCAGTAAAGTTCTACGTAGCAAACCTTTTGGTCTCTTCACCTCATAGTAATACAATATTATCGTCTATGAAGTGTTCAGATTAAGATAAACGAGGTAGACCTTGAAGCTTTTGGACTACATCGGGATGAATACCAATGTTCGGAGAAGAGAAAGTAAAATTAATTCTGTCCCTTCCTTAAGGTTCCCATTAGTTCTGGCTTTAAAGATTCACAAGAGCATCGTCATCGTCAGTATCTGTTGAACCTTCGTTATGTTCATCATCATCATCCTCAGAACTACAACTGGAACCGACGTCAGGTGAAACATATGTCTCTTCAACGAAGCGATCGGAAAACCCTGTGGCATCATCTTAGTAAATATTAGCCAGCATTTCGGCGATTTCTGTATCTGAGCGACCTCTACTAGCCATTTTAGTTCAAAATCTGAAATGAAATACATATATTAAACTAAAAAAGAAAATCCCGAGGATGACCGTTTGGTTCCACGAGGCAAAATGACTTGGGTGGACCACGTGACCATAGGTGGACATGTAAGTAAACACATCAAAAATATAAAATGACAAGGTCAGAATAATAAATGATATCACATACGATCAAAACTAATCGGTTCAAATAAAAAAAAAGGATTTAAGTGTTTGGTTCCACATAAAAAAATGTGTGTGAAATCTTATGGGACTTAACTGCTAAGATCATCAGTCCCGAAGCTTACACACTACTTAACCTAAATTATCCTAAGGACAATCACACACATCGATGCCCGAAGGAGGACTCGAACCTCCGCCGAGACCAGCCGCACAGTCCGTGACTGCAGCGCCCTAGACCGCTCGTGGTTCCACATATCCATTAACCGAATGCAGCAAGCCATTGAGCGTGATAATCATGAATACCCTGTATGTCTTGCGAGTCTTCCTAACGCGTTTCGCGAATGAAACAGCATGGGATGGGTAAGGAAGTGGTACTAAAAGCATCCTTCTTCACTCACTGTCAGGAAGCTTGCGAAATATACGAGGGTAATACCTAAAGTAAGGTCTCCTATTTTTTATAAGTACGTAGACCCGTTTACTTCTACAATGGTTTACATCAGTTTGCAGCTTGAACATCTAGCTATTTTTCGACATAATCACCATTTCTGTCGGTGCATTTTTGTAGACGCTGAATCGCTTTCCGGCCAAATGTTCTTTTAACCTATGGAACCGGTGATAGTCACTGGGCGCCAAGTCAGGACTATAGGGTGGATGGGTGATTATATTCCACTGAAACTGTTGCAGGAGAGCAACGGTTTGCCGAGCGTCGTCATAGGGAATGTGTACGCCCTTGCTCAACATTCCTCTTCTCCTGTTCTGAATTGCCCGTTTGAGTTTTTTGAGAGTCTCACAGTACCTGTCAGCGTTAATTGTGCTCCCAGCGATTCAGCTCCGACGACGAGGTGAAAGAAGAGGTTCATAAATTTCTGAACAGCATGGCGGCGAGCTGGTATGACATGGGCATACAAAAACTACCTCGGCGTCTACAAAAATGCATCGACAGAAACGGTGATTATGTCGAAAAATAGCTAAATGTTCGAGCTGTAAACTGATGTAAGCCATTATAGAAATAAACAGATCTATGTATTTATAAAAAAAATAGGAGACTTTACTTTTGGGATTACCCTGGCAGACGTACGTCGTTATTCAGGGCTTACGAGGTTTAATTAATCAGACTAAGGAACGCGCTTGTTTGGAGGAGTGGGTGGAAACCTGCGGTCGGCAGCGCCACCCCCGGAATGGTCCACGACGGCTCCGTCGCTCGATGCAGCAGAGACCACGTGCCGCGCACGTGCTAGCCACAGCCCGAATGGCACGTGCGGCCCCGTCTGCAGACAAGCGGCTAATCGCTGACACGTGCAGCGTCTGTGTAACAGCTTCCCTCTGCTGAGCGCCGGCAACTGCGCCGTTTGCAAATGCCGCACGGGCCCACCACCCATCCACACAAGCGACAAAGTCGTCAAAGCGCAAGAAGAAACTTCCTTGTTCCCTAGCTTCCGACTGCACTGTCTTTCGGATATGTAAGGGTACATTCTAAAAACAAACAAATTCATTTCGTCGTTACCGCCTGTGGGTCGTTCTATAAATTTTTGCCACGCGGAAAATTTTTTAAGTTGTACTGTATACTTAAGAAGTACATACTTTTTTTATGCTGCCAGTTTTAAATGAGCTCTTTCTGAGAAAAAATTCAGCTGCTAAAGTTTAGTTTTGTACGTCATCTGTATTTTCAAATTCGCCTGTCCGTTACACCTGAGACTGCTTTTATTGTTTTCTTGAGTGACTGCCTCATGGCTTCCCAACCTATGATCCACGGAACAATGAATAAGTGCTCCCCCAAAAACTATTAATAACACAGCGTTTGTTTCGACATTTTGCCAATACTAAGTGTTTTCTTAAAATTTTATTGTTATTTCTAGATTATGAGTTACGATTTAAAATTGAAGTAAGCGATGAATAAAGCGAGTTTTCCTCGTTTTTCAAAATTTTATTCACCTTCAAGATAAACGAGGCGTTCCATAAAAGTACCAGATTCTCAGTATTCCGTCCGAGGAAATGTTTGGGAACCTCTGGCCTAGAGGAGACAAGCTTCGTCAAGCGTATATACTGAGACCACGAGAGGCGTATTACTTAAAGAAGGGAAGATGATCATTGTTTACCATCCTGTCGATAACGAGCTCATTAGAGACGGAGCCATCGTGTGAATACTGGCGAACGGAATCGGCCGTGCACTTTCAAAGGAACCATGTCGGCTTTTGCTTGGAGCGATGAAGGGAAATTACGGAAAATGTAAGTCTGGATGGCCGACGCGAATTTAAATTGTCGTCCTTCGGAATGCGAGTCCAGTGTTATAATCACCTCACCACGTCGCTCGGTCATTACAGAGTAACAACGCCATCCTCATCAAATGTAGTTCTTTTACCCTGTGGAATAGGCTCTTCCTTTTCCAGTGAGAAATTACACATGATGCCCGGATGCATCAGTCACTCAGCAGTCACTCTTTGCAATTCAAAACAATTCGACATGGGACCGTTGACTGTATGGCACTATTGTACAACAGCATTCTTTCATCACAAAGACTGGAAGTTGCAAGGGCACAAACAACAGCGGCTGTTGTACTTAGCTACTGGAGATAGTTGAGTATGATTTATATATGTCTTCAGAATTCAATCGCAAGTATTTGTCGCTTAATATCAGAAATAGGCAGAGCCTCTACGAACGTTCTGCGAGATTTCGTAAAGAAAAGTTTACAAAGGTTGAAGCTTTCTAAATAATATTTGTATATTTGTAGAACTGAAGTAGGGTTAGTGAATAAAATAAAGTAATTTGTTACTTATGTATTCAAGGAAATAGTACATATTAAATCTTACTTGACAAATACATAGCCCCATAGCGAACTTCTGATTTGTCTATTAAAGTGCCAAATATTTTGTAAGTACAGTAAACTCAGAACCATTTGGTTTTTCTTCGTCGTCACTTGTAGCACTGGAAGGCAGAGACTGAATGGAAGGAGGACGAGATAAATAACTCCTTGTACTCTCGGAAGTAGTCGTCATATTAGCATGATAGGAAGTGGATGACCATTCAAACAATATGTTGTTGGCAATGGTCTTTGCTCTAGGCTGAAGATCGCGCAATTCATTAGCGACATGTTCACCATAAGTTGCGCATTCATTCCTCTTCACTGCTTCCTGTAAAATAGCACTTGCTTTTCCTTCACGTTCAGAAAAGGTGATGCGCTTCTCTTTGCTCTCTTCCTGAGTGAAAGAAACTGCCTTACGCTTTCTTCATTACTTGACAAATTTGTAAAATCATCGCGTGTGCTGGGAAGTGGTAGGGTAGTAAGCTGATTCTCGCAAGGGGACCCTCAGACCTGTTAATCATTATTTTAATGAGTTTTACGTAAGTTGTAGAGATATCTGTCCTGATTACCTTGCCAGCGACTTTTCATGCGGCGGCCCATAGTTTCCGAGGAAACCGATGTTGAAGTTTTATACCTACCTAACATGTATATCGTAACGTTAACTACTTTTCGACCGTCGCGTCTAAGTGTAATAGCTACCATGCTGGCAGTACGGTTACATTCGTGCCTGTGCACATTCTTTTTTTCAGTGTCGTTGTACAGAACATTATCATCAACATTTGTCAAGAAATTTTATCCAGAAATAGTCATTAGAGCAAATATTCTTAAAATGGAACAGAAATTCCGGATGGTATTGTTGTAGAAGCAACCGAAACACGAATTCCTAGAGCACCGCGCACGTTTAATGAAAGCTGTTGCCTTCCATGCACACGGATTTTTCAGAAACGAAATCGGAAAATACAGTTCGTT
The DNA here is from genome assembly GCF_021461385.2 of Schistocerca piceifrons. Lineage (NCBI taxonomy): Eukaryota > Metazoa > Arthropoda > Insecta > Orthoptera > Acrididae > Schistocerca > Schistocerca piceifrons. The sequence goes on from NC_060139.1 coordinate 642,963,971, forward strand.
TTGATTCAAAAAGATTGTTCTTTCTTCGATCGACTTCGATGTGAATCTCGCGTATTTGATCATTGCTGTGATTGGGGATGCAATTAAAGAGAAAATCGCGTTGTGGAAGGGACATACTATGATAAACACAGTGCAGCCCCCAAAGCTCACTGGCGTGAAAGAAAACGCGACGTCTGAATAAAGCATTGTGGCCTTAGAAGAATTACAAATTTACTTTCCCAGTCGTTTTCAGATACTGCGAACCTTAGAGTGTTTTCGAGACCGTTTGTCATTCCAGTTGAAAGCACCCCTGTGCATGTGCAGATGAAACTAACTGATCTTCAAGGTAAGTCCCTTTAACGTTAACAGTGTCCAAAACGTCTACATTATTTTCCTCGGGCAGAGTTTCCACGTCTCCATAACGAGATTGCAAAAGTGCTACAATATCTCGATCAACATATGCGTGCGAAAGATGTTTTCTCGATTATGAAATTAACAAGTCACGATTACATGGCATCTGTGCACCACATAAAAATTATGTGTCTCAAGTGAGCCAAAAATAATTAAATAATGCTGAACCAAGTCTTACGCAGTGTGACTGCATTCCCATTTAAACGCGGCGCGTTTGCGGTTTCCCCCTCCTCCCGCTCAGTGTGACGTGGTGGTGGGGAAAACGTGCCAGACCGCCTGAGTTCTATAGCATTCGTGCTAGGCTACGTCCGCGGACGGAATTCTTGGCCACCCCTGCTGTATTACATACGCAAGACTCATCAAAATCCCCTATAAAATAAGGACGTGCCATCTTTATTTATGTTGCAGATTCCAACAAATGAAGATGAGAGGAAGGTAATAGTTAATGATTTTGAGAGAACCTGAAATTACCCACACCGTATCGGAGCCTTGGATGGAAATCACACAGCACTTCACAGCCCAAAGAATAGTGGCAGCTTGTTATTCAGTTACAAGGGGTCCTGCAACACTGCTTTGATGGGGATTCCAGATGCTAGTTATTATTTACTGTATGCCAATATTGCTTGTCAAGGAAGGATTTCTGACAGAGGTGTGTTTCGCCCAGTCCGTAGCTCGTGGTCGTGCGGTAGCGTCCTCGCTTCCCGCGCCCGGGTTCCCGGGTTCGATTCCCGGCGGGGCCAGGGGTTTTCTCTGCCTCGTGATGACTGGGTGTTGTGTGATGTCCTTAGGTTAGCTAGGTTTAAGTAGTTCTAGGTTCTAGGGGACTGATGACCATAGATGTTAAGTCCCATAGTGCTCAGAGCCATTTGTTTCGCCAAACTTCATTTAACAAAAACTAATCAAAAAGAACTCACAGTACCGACTGCGCAGCCTCTCCCTGGGAGCGAAATATTATCTCCTTAGGTTTTAGTGGCTGATGACGTATTTGCCCTACAGGTACACGTTATGAAGCCTTATCCAAGACATGACTGAAAACGTTCTAAGTGTGGTGTCACCGCCAGACACCACACTTGCTAGGTGGTAGCCTTTAAATCGGCCGCGGTCCGTTAGTATACGTCGGACCCGCGTGTCGCCACTATCAGTGATTGCAGACCGAGCGCCGCCACACGGCAGGTCTAGAGAGACTCATTAGCACTCGCCCCAGTTGTACAGCCGACTTTGCTAGAGATGGTTCACTGTCTACATACGCTCTCATTTGCAGAGACGACAGTTTAGCATAACCTTCAGCTAGGTCATTTGCTACGACCTAGTAAGGCGCCATATTCAGTTACTATAAGTACTATTTCAAGAATGTATTCTGAACAGATAATATTGTGAATCATGTACCGTCAAGAACGACGTGCATCATTAATGGATTAAAGTTAAGTATCAAACTAATTACGTCCGCTTTCTGAATTCTAATTCCTTGTCATGTTCCAGACCTCACGTCAGTATAGTTCTTCCCTCCTCACGCCAGCCTGTGTGAGCTAAAACGCGTGCATTTCGGCCTCCACTCCTAACACGGTGTTGGCTCTTCCGCCAACGCAAAACTAAGAACAGAATATATAATTACAGACCAACTCGTGCACGTAGAGTAGTGGAAAATACAGATTATTAGCATCAATGTTCCGTGTGTTTCAAAAACCTTCAATGGTAAACGTTGAAAACGCGGGAACTGTCGCATCTGCGTGTGTATATTTGCACAATTTTTTTTAACGAAAATCAATAATTCAAGAACCTTTTATGCGTTTTACGGCGATGCACAAGATGGAAGTGTTATTCCAGGATCATGGAGGACGGTAGTCAAAGATGATACAGATATGGTTAATTTACGGTGCAAACCATGAAAATCGGTTGAAGTTGCGAAAGCCGTTCGGGACAAATTCGGTAGGTATTTTGTGCCAAGAGAAGGAAAAGTATCTTGACAAGACGTACACTGGGAGACAAAACACAAACTTTAAGAATGTAAAATGATTGTGTTTAGCTGCTTTACTACTTTATGATGTAATTTCTCCCTATCACAGACAACTAGAAAAAGTGGAAGGTCAACGTCAGAAAAATACTTTTTAAATATTTACTAGAATCTAAATTGGGAAACCAATTTTTATTTATAGGATCCAAATTGGAAACACTTCTGTGTATTTGCTATAAATAAACCCTATAGTACACTACCGGCCATTAAAATTGCTACACCAAGAAGAAATGCAGATGATAAACGGATATTCCTTGGACAAATATATTATACTAGAACTGAAATGTGATTACATTTTCATGCAATTTGGGCGCATCGATCTTGAGAAACCAGTACCCAGAACAACCATCTCTGGCCGTAATAACGGCCTTGATACGCCTGGGCATTAGTCAGACAGAGCTTGGATGGCGTGCACAAGTAACAGCTTCCCATGCAGCTTCAACACGATACCACAGTTCATCAACAGTAGTGACTGGCGTATTGTGACGAGCCAGTTGCTCGGCCACCATTGACCAGACATTTTCAATTGGTGAGAGATATGGAGAATGTGCTGGCCAGGGCAGCAGTCAAACATTTTCTGTATCCAGAAAGGCCCGTACAGGACCTGCAACATGCGGTCGTGCATTATCCTGCTGAAATGTAGAGTTTCGCAGGGATCGAATGAAGGGTAGAGTCACTGGTTGTAACATACTAAAATGTAAGGTCCACTGTTCAAAGTGCCGTCAAAAAACAAGAGGTGACCGAGACTTGTAACCAATGGCACCCCATACCATCACGCCGGGTGATACACCAATATGGCGATGACGAATACACGCTTCCAATGTGCGTTCACCGCGATGTCGTCAAACACGGATGCGACCATCATGATGCTGTACGCAGAACCTGGATTCATCCGAAAAAATGACGTTTTGCCATTCGTGCACCCAGGTTCGTCGTTCAGTACACCATCGCAGGCGCTCCTGTCTGTGATGCAGCTTCAAGGGTAACCGCAGCCACGGTCTCCGAGCTGATAGTCCATGCTACTGCAAACGTCGTCGAACTGTTCGTGTTGTTGTCTTGCAAACGTCCCCATCTGTTGACCCAGGGATCGAGACGTGACTGCACGATTCGTTATAGCCACGCGGATAAGATGCCTGTCATCTCGACTGCTAGTGATACGAGGCCGTTGGGATCCAGCACGGCGTTCCGTATCACCCTCCTTAACCCACCGATTCCATACTCTGCTAACAGTCATTAGATCTCGACCAACGCGAGCAGCAATATCGCGATACGATAAAGCGTAATCGCGGTAGGCTACAATCCGACCTTTATCAAAGTCGGAAACGTGATGGTACACATTTCTCCTCCTTACACGAGGCATCACAACAATGTTTCACCAGGCAACGCCGGTCAACTGCTGTTTGTGGATGAGAAATCGGTTGGAAACTTTCCTCATGTCAGCACGTTGTAGGTGTCGCCACCGGCGCCAACCTTGTGTGAATGCTCTGAAAAGGTAATCATTTGCATATCACAGCATCTTCTTCCTGTCGGTTAAATTTCGCGTCTGTAGCAAGTCATCTTCGTGGTATAGCAATTTTAATGGCCAGTAGTGTAATTACATGTACACCGATAAGCCAAAACATTACGATCACTGCCCATCGGGACCACTGGAGGCCTTACGAGCACGTGAGGCGGTAACGAAAGTATTTAAGTGGAACACACACGGACGGGGAATCACCCTAGCGAAGATATGGGCTGCAAATAGGAAGATCCATCGAGATAAGCGACTTTGACAAAGGGCAGAGCATTAATACGAAGAGACTATGGAAGAGTATCTCGCAAACGGCGAAGCTGAGAACGTGACGTTCGGAGGCTTTTCTGCGCTGTAAAGTAGGATAGATGGTAATCTGTGGTGTCTCTGCCGAAGGAGCACAGGACTGGTGCACGCACAACTGTTTCGGAGCACACCGCTCATCGTACATTATCGAACATGGAGCTCCGCAGCAGATCACGTCTACATATTCACATGTTGAGCCAACCATATCGTCAATTACGATCGCAGTGGGCGCGGGACCACCAGGATTTGACCGTTGATCAGTGGAAACGTGTCGGCCCTTCGGGTGCATCACAGTTTTGCTGCACTAGGTCGATGGTTGTCTACACAAACGCCGTCATCGACATCGGTGGCTCGAAACGTGCGGCACGCCACGGGCACAGGCTAGTGGGAGCAGTATTACCCTATGGGAGCCGTTCTCCTGCGCGTACATGGGACCTGTGGTAATCGACGACACGTTGACAGCTGCGAATCACCCGCATCCCTTCATGCTTGTTCTCTTCCCAGGCGGTGTCATCTTTCAGCAGTATAACTGTTGGTGTCTCGGAGCCAGAGCCGTGCTACAGTGATTTGATGCTGTTGGATGTGTGGGACGCTCAACTGCGCGGACAGTGGTTTGATGAGCATTATAGTGAAGTCACAGTGGTGTCACGACGACCAGATTCACCTGATGTAAACCCTATGGAACCCATCCGGGTCGCTATCATACGCAGTCACTGCATATGCAAATCAGCGGTCCATTATTTGCGCGAATTACATAGCCTGTGCATAGACATCTAACGCCACATACCTCCACAAACCTGCCAACAAACTGTCGGATCCCTGATACGCAAAATCATTGATGTATTTCACTCCAAAGACGCACAGACTAGCTATTGAGCAGATGGTCATAATCCAGAATGAATTTGCACTCTGCAGCGGAGTGGGCGCTGATGCGAAACTTCCTGGCAGATTAAAACTGTCTACCGGACCGAGACTCGAACTCGGGACCTTTGCCTTTTGCGGGCAAATGCTTTACCATCAGAGCTACCCAAGCACGACTAACATGCCCCGTACTCACAGCTTTACTTCCGCCAGTACCTCATCTCCTACCTTCCAAACTTCACAGAAGCTCTCCTGCGAAACTTGCAGAACTAGAACTCCTGGAAGAAAGGATATTGCGGAGACATGGCTTTGTCACAGCCTGGGAGATGTTTCCAGAATGAATTTTCACTCTGCAGCGGAGTGTGCGCTGATATGAAACTTCCTGGCGGAAGTAAAGCAGCGACGACGGGGTGTGCGTCGTGCATGGGTAGCTCAGATGGGGGAACGTCTCTGTCCCCTCATAACACGCAGCAAACATTTTTAAATGTGACTCGCCGGCACGGTAGCTCAGCGTGTTCGGTCAGAGGGCTGCTCGCCCTCTGTAATAAAAAACTGAATAAAGGAATCAACGATCAGCTTGAACGGATTTCTTGGAACGTCCGCCCAGACCAAACGCAACGAACAAAAAAAAAAAAAACTAAAAAAAATTTAAAAAATGATAGAGCACTTGCCCGTGAAAGGCGAAGGTCCCGAGTTCGAGTCTCGGCCCGGCACACAGTTTTAATGTGCACCCTCCACTGCAGAGTGAAAATTCATTTTGGAAACATCCCCCGGGCTGTGGCAAAGCCATATCTCCGCAATATCCTTTCTTACAGGAGTGCTAGTTCTGCACGTTTCGCAGGAGAGCATCTGTGAAGTTTGGAAGGTAGGAGACGAGGTATTGGCGGAAGTAAAGCTGCGAGGACAGGGTGTGAGTCGTGCTTGCGTATTTCAGATAGTACAGCACTTGCCTGCGAAAGGCAAAGGTTCCGATTCCGAGTCTCGGTCCGGCACACAGCTTTAACCTGCCAGGAAGTTTCAGGTTTTGGCTCATCAGTGTAAGTTCTTTTGTGAAGTGTTTATTACAACTATTATCAATGCAACGAAAGCACATTTATACGTTTCTCACCACTATGCTTTACGCATATGAGCGTCGTCTAGTGTGTTTTTTTTCGATTTGGGATGCAAATTTATCCCATTTTCACGTTTTCCATGTATACGTTTTCGCATTTTTTATGCTATTTTACTCCCCCACAGTCGATTTCGTCGCGCTAACACATTACAAAGATCAAGAAGTCGTCACGAAACGTTTCGTATATGGTGCGGCCAGCGACTTTTGTTTTTCTTGCTGCATGCATACTGCACTCTTTATTGCATGCCTTAAATGCAGTACAGGGGGCGACACTGCTGTTCACGACCTTGAGGCTGTCCCTTTCAGAGGTAAGGAGGGGGAAAGCGGCCCCCGCTCCAACTACCGCGATACACAGCAGTGGTATGTATTGTTACATATTAGACAATGCAGCTCATAAGGACTACTTGGGATCAGCTCAAGCGAAACACAGTAGGCAAGTACTTTCGAAAAGCTGGCGCTCAAAAGATGAAACTGAAGCTGAGCCCTAAAATGAAGATTTTGAAGTAGATTTCGACCTACCAGAAGACAATGGTAGGGCTCGTATTTCAGACAGAATTGATATTGACGGTTTTCTTGATTGTGATACTGATACTGGCATATGTTGTGTGCAAAAAGATGATGAATTAATTAAAGAACTTGTGTCATTGTCAGCAGGAAAAAAACAATTCTAGGTAAGGATCGGATGGTGAATTTGTGGGCCATCCCAGTCTGAAGCTAAACGATGTCAAAGTTAGCGTAAGGAGGGCTATGCATGAAGCGTTCAGTGAATTCGAAAGTAAAATTCTATGTACCGACTTGACAGAAAATCCTAGGAAGTTCTGGTCTTACGTTAAATCAGTAAGTGGCTCGAAACAGCATATCCAGACACTCTGGGATGATGATGGCATTGAAACAGAGGATGACACGCGTAAAGCTGAAATACTAATCACCTTTTTTCCAAAGCTGTTTCACAGAGGAAGGCCGCACTGCAGTTCCTTATCTAAATCCTCGCACAAACGAAAAAATGGCTGACATCGAAATAAGTGTCCAAGGAATAGAAAAGCAACTGGAATCACTCAACAGAGGAAAGTCCAGTGGACCTGACGGGATACCAATTCGATTCTACACAGAGTACGCGAAAGAACTTGCCCCCCTTCTAACAGCCGTGTACCGCAAGTCTCTAGAGGAACGGAAGGTTCCAAATGATTGGAAAAGAGCACAGGTAGTCCCAGTCTTCAAGAAGGGTCGTCGAGCAGATGCGCAAAACTATAGACTTATATCTCTGACGTTGATCTGTTGTAGAATTTTAGAACATGTTTTTTGCTCGCGTATAATGTCGTTTTTGGAAACCCAGAATCTACTCTGTAGGAATCAACATGGATTCCGGAAACAGCGATCGTCTGAGACCCAACTCGCTTTACTTGTTCATGAGACCCAGAAAATATTAGATACAGGCTCCCAGGTAGATGCTATTTTCCTTGACTTCCGGGAGGCATTCGATACAGTTCCGCACTGTCGCCTGACAAAGTAAGAGCCTACGGAATATCAGACCAGCTGTGTGGCTGGATTGAAGAGTTTTTAGCAAACAGAACACAGCATGTTGTTATCAATGGGGAGACGTCTACAGACGTTAAAGTAACCTCTGGCGTGCCACAGGGGAGTGTTATGGGACCATTGCTTTTCACAATATATATAAATGACCTAGTAGATAGTGTCGGAAGTTCCATGCGGCTTTTCGCGGATGATGCTGTAGTATACAGAGAAGTTGCAGCATTAGAAAATTGTAGCGAAACGCAGGAAGATCTGCAGCGGATAGGCACTTGGTGCAGGGAGTGGTAACTAACCCTTAACATAGACAAATGTAATGTATTGCGAATACATAGAAAGAAGGATCCTTTATTGTATGATTATATGATAGCGGAACAAACACTGGTAGCAGTTACTTCTGTAAAATATCTGGGAGTATGCGTGCGGAACGATTTGAAGTGGAATGATCATATAAAATTAATTGTTGGTAAGGCGGGTGCCAGGTTGAGATTCATTGGGAGAGTCCTTAGAAAATGTAGTCCATCAACAAAGGAGGTGGCTTACAAAACACTCGTTGGACCTATACTTGAGTATTGCTCATCAGTGTGGGATCCGTACCAGATCGGGTTGACGGAGGAGATAGAGAAGATCCAAAGAAGAGCGGCGCGTTTCGTCACAGGGTTATTTGGTAACCGTGATAGCGTTACGGAGACGTTTAGCAAACTCAAGTGGCAGACTCTGCAAGAGAGGCGCTCTGCATCGCGGCGTAGCTTGCTCGCCAGGTTTCGAGAGGGTGCGTTGCTGGATGAGGTATCGAATATATTGCTTCCCCCCACTTATACCTCCCGAGGAGATCACGAATGTAAAATTAGAGAGATTAGAGCGCGTACGGAGGCTTTCAGACAGTCGTTCTTCGTGCGAACCATGCTCGCCAGGTTTCGAGAGGGTGCGTTGCTGGATGAGGTATCGAATATATTGCTTCCCCCCACTTATACCTCCCGAGGAGATCACGAATGTAAAATTAGAGAGATTAGAGCGCGTACGGAGGCTTTCAGACAGTCGTTCTTCGTGCGAACCATACGCGACTGGAACAGAAAAGGGAGGTAATGACCGTGGCACGTAAAGTGCCTTCTGCCACACACCGCCAGGTGGCTTGCGGAGCATTGATGTAGATGATGTAGATGTAGATGTCATAAGCACTTACTGCATTGGAAGTGATACAACGTTACATGAGATTGAGAAACTTTAGTAATGACAGGATGTGCATAGTAATAGCATATGAACACTTGATCTATGAATGCAGTGTTTCCTCCATAAAAACAAAACATAACTGATTCATTCTTTAGGTCTAAAGTAACTTTGATTTTCCATAGTTTAGTCAGAAGTCTATTTGAAGTACCGTACTGTACCTACTATTGTACATTATATGTATATTCTGTTTGCATGCTTCTAAAGTTGTTACAAACATATTAAGGAGTTTCATTTTAACGTTAATCTTGTTTGTACATTAATTTTCGCATCCCCCTTCAAAAACGTATAAACGAGGTTCCATGTAAGAGTGACACATTTTGTCGATACAGTCAGCTCCTCCTTTCGTCACATTATAGAACTCAACGACATCATCACTATTTCAATTACTGTGTTAAAATAATTAGAAATCTTAATTAACTTACCACATCGTTTTCTATTGCCGAAAATATTTGTCTTGGAATGTAAACATTTAAAAAATGTAACGAGATGATAAGGAAATTATAGTATTTCTCTTTATCAGGAGAAGGCCCTCTCTACGGTTTGGTAATCCTTTTATGTTCCCGATGGAAAAGAGACCTCAAATTCTTCATTTCACTTTTTTTTTCATCTACTGAACAGACGTACTTGTTACCGATTAATTTTAATTTGTCACTTTCCACAGTCCTGTCATTATATGAAGCATTTTTATGATTTGATGCCTTATTGACCAGTACTCAACCGTGACTGTTTCAAAAATATGAAAAATACTGTTTTATAAGAATTTTCATGTGATCAACAGAACAATATACAAAGAGACATCGCTTCATACTAGGTTATCCTTCTCTATCACTTCAAAACACGACGCTAAATAAATAATTTAGTAGTCAGCAAATTTTGTGACTGGTAGCGGTACTAGTATTCAGTATATAGGGTTGTTTTCTGTATATTCTACTCCATGTCGTCCGTTTTCCGTCACTCTCATGGATTACCCTTTTTTTTCGTGCCCCTGGATAATGGCAACATCGTACGGCACGATGGACCTTTGTGGCACTGTGGCCCATGCACTTGGCGACACGGCCCAACACCTGGCATTCGTTATTGTTACTTGCTACATGCCGCAGTGAGTTGCTTCGGCCGGCCGGAGTGGCAGAGCGGTTCTAGGCGCTTCAGTCTGGAACCGCGCGACCGCTACGGTCGCAGGTTCGAATCCTGCCTCGGGCATGGATGTGTGTGATGTCCTTAGGTTAATTAAGTTTAAGTAGTTCTAAGTTGTGGGGGACTGATGACCCCAGCTGTTAAATCCCATAGTGCTCAGAGCCATTTGAACCTTTTTTTTTTCTTTTTGAGTTGCTTCGCTTGAGATACTCGTATCCGCATGCGTCGGTGCCGCTATCATATATTGTCCGGAAGCTGCCTCAGGGGAAACGCGCCCTAAGTCTTCCAATATGTAGCATACAGAGTTTAATCTGAAGGACAGCCAGACATGACTATAACGACTTTATGGAAGAGTCTACAACAGACCATTTCTCTGCTACACTCTACTTGAAATAGGTGACTTTGATGCATCTGGTCCACCTGTACAGCGTCCTCTTCCTTGACTGAGTTGTCAGCATCATTAAATGCCATGCAGCGCGCCCGGGTTCGGTTCCGGCGTGGTTCGCGATCTTCCCCGCTCGGGGAGTGGCTGTTGTTTTGCCCTCATCATCATTTCACCTTTATTGACGTGCAAATTGCCCTGTGGGGCCTTAACTCAAAAGATTCGCAACACGTCCGCCTCACTTTCCTAGATGAGGATTCTCGGCCCTCGATGTCATCCGATCATTTCATTTCGTTTCACTTTGCTGTACAGCCATCGTCCCATTTTCGCTGAGCACTCGATTATACTCCTCTAACTTGTAATGCGTTCTTCAGCACTGCAGATACTTCGTTAGCCACATGAAATGACATGATAAAACTTATGAAATGCCATAAATTCACGAGTGACTCTATAAACTGCATATCAGTACAATAAATCTTACATTTAGAAACACTACATCGCGGGCACAAAAATTTACATCAGTCTATAAAATGATGTGATGTAATGCCTGTCTTCAAATATTTATACAGGCGTCAGTGTTTGTTTTGTTGCGCAACACCGTCCACTAAACTATCCTATTTTTGACGACTGAGTCTCCATGGTCATCCTCCGCAGCAAGCACAGAAATACTTGTTTTGTAAACAAGAACCACAGTTTCTTGCTGCACTGTATTTCATTTCTCCCAGGCGTCGCCTTTTTCACTTTAAGGCATCATCAGTCTGCGATCTAGAATGATACAGTTTCGTTTTGATATGTGTTATTTGTACGCTATAAAACAGTTCGCGTCTCATTTTCTATGTACATAAGTGATTACTTACAGTTCTTCGCGATACCAATAAAAATGCGAAGAACTGTAAGAAATTACTTATTTACATAAAAAGCGAGACGCGAACTGTTTCATAATCTACAAATAACACATATCAAAACGAAACTGTATCATTATAGATCGCACTGATGATGCCTTGCCTGGGAGGAACAAAATAAGTGCAGCAAGAAAAGGCGTTTTTTATTTACAAAATAAATATTCTCCTTTTCTTTACAGTAATAGACTTGTCGATTATTATCTGCTAGTAATATTACGTTAGTAGCTTCAAGGTTAGGTCTGCCTGCAGCTACAGAAGTGCACTTATTTTTCGTGCTTCACATCCAATCGTCGCCACAAACGGAAAGGTACAAATGTTTTCCAAATCAGAGAGCAAGAGAAATTATGAAAAGGAGATGCAGATAGTAATACATGTAACCATGAACAGTGGCTACGATACACACTACTAGCTCAGCCCTTAAATTAAAACTAAAGCACAGAAAAAACAACATACACACGATACACTGAAATTCATTAAGGCAGAGCCCACGGGTACAATACAGACAAATATGACAGACATACACCGACAGCACTACACAACAGCAAACGCGACCGTACGTAATGGTACACATACAAGCTATTACCTTCGGTAGCGTATAAAACAAAAAACACTTCAAAGTACATTTAAGCTACCAACAACCGAGAAAGACAAGTTCCAGGGAGCATGTTTATACTACGCAATTTAACCCTTTCAGACCATCTGGCTACAATTGTGAACATTAACTTTCTCTGTGTCTTAGCTGCAACAGAAGTATTTTTCCCAATGGAAACGTGAGGTACAAATTTGCTAATGTTCAATCTTATCATCATGCGCAAATGCTGCCAATTGACGAGCACCACTATGGAAATATCAGCACGTCAGTGTGGTAGTGCGCAGCAGCCAGAATACACGGATGTGGTTGGTTCGCTATGTTCCTCTGTATAATTGAATATTGTTGTTGTAATTTTGCGTGGTAATTATTGAATGATCATTTCAATATTTAATCTTCGTACATCCATATTTAAGGTGGATGATGATGGGACACAGCTGGTAAAATTTTTATTAAAAATCAAACTTAAGAGTTTATATTTATTTGGCTACTAGTTTTGACGTTGCGTTAATGTTATCTCCAGACCTGTACACTTTGATGAAATCAATTGTGTGTGGCTGAGTACTAGAAGTCCACGGTGAGTCCAATACGTGGGTGGAACACGTATGATTATTTCTCCGTGTGCAGTTGGGTGCCAAAGAAGTATTCTCGCATTCGAAAGAAAAAGTTGCAAATTTAAATTCCTAGGAAAGATGTTCCCGCAACTTGAAATTCCGGGAAAATATTTCGTCATTGTTTCGGTGATTGTCACGTCAACTCGGATATCAAGTCGGTAATATTCTCTGCCGTACTTCGCGACAGTAAAAACGAGCTGCAATTGTTTGAACTTTTCCATATCGTCCTTCAGTTCTTATTGGTAAGGACTTCATACAGCACAGCAATACTCCAAAAACGTAGTGTAGGCAGTCTCTTCAGTAGACTTGTAGCATCTTCTACGAGTTCTGCCAGTTTAATTATTCATAATTGTAATTCGTAAGTATTTAGTTGAATAGTATAGAATCTGGACCGGAGGACTTGCCTTTATTAAGTGATTTAGTCTGCTTCGCTACCCCGAGGATATCTACTAAGTTTCTCGTGTTGGTAGCTATTCATGATTCGAATTCAGTAACACACAGGGTGTAACAAAAATGTACGGCACAAATTGCAGGACACATTCCTCACATTTGGACGAAGAAATTTTGTTATATGAACGTGGGACTGGAAACGCTTTGTCTCCATATTACAACTCATGTTCAAGTCATTGTTCATGGGAAACACACACGAACAGAACGCACCAGCATACAACAATCAGCTGTTTCTTACAGTAGATTTCGTTATGCCCTCGGTGGGCATTGATACATGCATCAACCCGCCGTCGTAGTGAATGTCGAATGCGCTGATGTATCTCTTGGAGTGCTGCGTAGAGTTTTGCAGAGTGCAGCAAACTCGACATGGCATGACTCAACAAGTCGTTAGAAGTCCCCTGCAGAAACATTGATCCATGCTGTCTCTATAGGCGTCCATAATTGTGAAAGTGTTGTCGGTGCAGGATTTTGTGCACGAACTGTACTCTGGACTATATCTCATAAATATAGGATAGGGTTGACGTCAGGCGTCTTGGGTGGCCAATTCACTGACACGAATTGTCCAGAATGTTCGTCTAACCAATCACAAACAATTGTGGCCCGATGTCATGCCTATTCCCCATGATTCTAACGTTCTGTACTTGTGTGTTTCCTAGGAGTAATGAGTAGGAAAAAAATGAGCTGCTGTAACATGGAAATAACGCCTTTCCAGATCTATCTTCATATAACATAATTTCTTCGTCTACATGTGAAGACTGTGTGCTGCAGTTTGTGCCGTACATTTTTGTTATACCCTCTGTTTACTTAGTCTTCTTTCGTGAAGGCATACTTCATATGCGTGGACCAGAGTGAGCCTTCTGACAAAAGTGTTTCACAACTTGTTCGACCAGAATACGGAACGGACCCAGTAACATCGTTCTTGGTTCCTGCCATCTCTGTCGCGTGTAAACACAGGCCGTAGATTTGGTTGGAGATATTTCTAAGGAACCCGATGCAGCCAATCCTGAAACTTCTTCATAGAGACTGATATTTGAAGTTGACATTCCATGAGACTCTCGTCTGTAGCATAAACCATAGGTCGTCTGCGTACTGTATCACTCGACATGATCTTGCAGATGTGAATATACTCTGAGGTGACAAAAGCGATGGGCTATCTAATAATATCGTGTCGGACCCCCTTTTGCCCGGCATGACTCAACAAGTCGTTAGAAATCCCCTGCAGAAACATTGATCCATGCTGTCTCTATAGGCGTCCATAATTGTGAAAGTGTTGTCGGTGCAGGATTTTGTGCACGAACTGTCGTCTGCACTATATCTCATAAATATTCGATAGGATTGACGTCAGGCGTCTTGGGTGGCCAATTCACTGACAGGAATTGTCCAGAATGTTCTTCTAACCAACCACAAACAATTGTGGTCCGACGTCATGGCGTTTTGTAATCCATAAAAATTCCATCGTTATTTGGGGAAAAAAGGGTTCAAATGACTCGGAGCACTATGGGACTTAACATCTGAGGTCATCAGTCCCCTAGAACGTAGAACTACTTAAACCTAACTAACCTAAGGACATCACACACATCCATGCCCAAGGCAGGATTATAGCCTACGACCGTAGCAGCAGCGCGGTTCCGGACTGAAGCGCCTAGAACCGCTCGGTCACAAAGGCCGGCTTATTTGGGAACATAAAGTCCATGAGTGGCTGCAAATAGTTTCCAAGTAGCCGAAAGTAACCACATCCAGTCAATGATCGGTTCAGTTGGACCAGAGGATGAGTCCATTCCATTTAAACACAACCCACACCGTTGTCAACGTGGGCCCACGCCACATTCGAACTCTACCATCAGCTCTTACCAACTGAAATCGGGACTCATGCGACCACGTAACGGTTTTCCAGTTGTCAAGGGTCCAACCGGCGTGGTCACGAGCCCAGCAGAGGCGCTGCAGGCGATGTCGTGCTGTTAGCAAAGGAACTCGCGTCGGTCGTCTGCTGCCACAGCCCGTTAACTCCGAACTGCCCTAACGATACCTTCGTCGTACGCACCACATTGGTTTCTGCGGTTATTTCACACAGTGTTTCTTTTCTGTTAACATTGACTACTCTACGCAAACGCGGCTGCTCTCGGTCGGTGAGTGTAGGCAGTCGGCCACTGCTTTGCCCGTGGTAATACGTGAAATCTGGCATTCTCGGTATACTCTTGACACTGTGGATCTCGGAATGTTGAATTCCCTAACGATTTCCGAAATGGAATGTCCCATGCTTCTAGCTCCAACTACTATTCCGAGTTCAGAGTCTGTTAAATCCCGTCGTGCAGCCGTAATGACGTCGGAAACCTTTCCACGTGAATCACCAGAGTGCAAATGACCGCTCCGCCAATGCATTGCTCTTTTATACTTAGTGTACGTCTACCGTCATCTATGTATGTGCACATCACGATCCCATGGCTTTTTCACTTCAGTGTAGATCAGCTGTGTAAAGACTAAATAATAGTAGCGATAAAGTGGAGCCTTGCGGCAAAAGTGGCCGAGCGGTTCTCGGCGCTTCAGTCTGGAACCGCGCGACAGCTACGGTCGCAGGTTCGAATCCTGCCTCGGGTATGGATGTGTGTGATGCCCTTAGGTTAGTTAGGTTTATGTAGTTCTACGTTCTAGGGGAATGATGACCTCCGATGTCAAGTCTCACAGTGCTCAGAGCCATTTGAACCTTGCGGCAAATCTTTGATCGCGGACCGGGGCACTATGCTATGCATACCTAATCCTGACATATAATTAAGGTTCTGATCCTCAGTAAATGTGTTGTCTGTGTGGTGTGTGTGCTACTGTTTCGTCACACTGAAAATATCCATAGTTGAGGCACAAGTAGATTGAACAGGCTCCTTACATACCCCTCAGAATTACTGCTTTGATACATTTTTGATCCAGTTTTATTTTGCCATCCGGTATAGCAAGGTAGCTACGTCAATGGGAGCAAACTGTTTGCTCGACTGTTGGTAATATGTCTTAGCGGATCATTAGTCAACAAACTTGACTAGAAGAAGGTATCGATTGGTAGGACATATTCTGAGGCATCAAGGGATCACCAATTTAGTGTTCGAGGGCAGCGTGGAGGGTAAAAATCGTAGAGGGAGACCAAGAGATGAATACACTAAACAGATTCAGAACGATGTAGGTTGCAATAAGTACTGGGGGATGAAGACGCTCGCACAGGATAGAGTAGCAAGGAGAGCTGTATCAAACCAGTCTCTGGACTGAAGACCACATAACAACAACAGTCAATAAACTGTGGGGATGGTAAAAAAAATTTCGCCCGTCATATACGATAAGTCTCACTGTAACGCGATCGGCCCTTCAGACAAATAACTGAACTTTTCATGTAGCACAGGAATCAAGTTACAAGACAGTCAAATCAGATTTCTGTAGCGTAAGCTTGCTTTTGATACACTGGTTTAACACAAACGTTTAATTTGCAACTGTCTTATCAATATTACGCACGTATTCTTTAAGCTTTGCCGTATTAGTATCACTATCCCGTCAGTTTTCTTAGTGGAACTTATCGACAATAGCCACGATGAACTACTTCCACTTAAGCACATTGCTTTCCTCAAATGTCTCCAATGCCGTTTCGTATTCAAAATTTCTTTTTTATCCCTGTTTATTAATATCGAAATTTGTAAGTAATGTCGCAAGTCCTTCCTTACAGTTAGCGGAAATGGGCTTTGCTGTCATCATGACTCACACTGAAAATTACAGTTGCTCATATCTTTATTACTCAATGCTTCATTATGTGATAGTACTTTCCTGCATTTATCCGTTTAAAACATGTTTGCGTTCTGAAAATATTTCAAAAATGGAATGAACTTCTACGTAAAAAACGCCCGTAGTAAATTATAATTCTCAAATGCTGCAAAAAAGTTAAATAAGATTAGAGTTTAACGTCATTTTGATGACGTGTTCCCTACATACAAAACACGAGCTTTGGTTGGTGAATGATGGGAGGACTTGTCTTTTCCAAAGCAACTAACCCAATATTTTGTCTTAAATGATGTAGGGAAGCTGCGAAAAAATAAAATCCAGGCCAACGGACGGAGATTTCAATTACTGTTCTTCCAAATGTGACTCCTGTGTCTTACCACAGTGTTATTACGGTTGCGTACTGCATCACAGAGCTGAACCAGCCTGCCTTCTACATGTATAGAGAAGTGTCTGCAGAGCTTTGAATCTATTATGATTAACACAGCGCTTTCACTTAAGAGCAATTTCCATCGTACGTCCCCAGGGACGTAATTTGTGTGCCCCGACTGTGTGCGACTAATGTTATCCCACGTGAAAGTTTGCGAACGTTTTAAATGTTCGCGAATCGTATTACTGGGAAGGGACGTGGGTACCAGCCCGGTATTCCCCTAATCGGATGTGGGAAAACCGCCTAAGTACCACATTCAGGCTGGCCGGCACACCTGATCTCTCGTTAATCGTTCGATGCGGAGCCGGCGTGCCTCCCTCAATCTTGAAAGCGGCGTGCTAACAAGCGCCGCCTTCCAGGTAGCTGTATAGCCTATAACCTCGAAACTGTACGACAAAAAGTGCTTCACTTAGTTAATTACAGTGCCTTATGACCGCGTTGTTCCTTGTCCTATCGATTACGTTTCATACTCGTTTGCTGAAATATGCTGAATTCATTCACAATTGTGTAACCGGATTCAAAAGCACTATGTAATTTGCTAGTATGTTCTGTCACAAGATATGTCACTTTTGGGGAGTTATACTATTCATCAGAAGTTCGGTAATAACGTTAATAGTCGGTCTGGGCAGCGTCATGTGCTCTAGTATCACGTCTAGAACATTCGTTTCGCCATCGTAACGAAGGCTATAGTCGTAACCCTAAAGTCCTAGTTAAATCAGAAGTGAGTTCCGTTCTGGAGAACATAACTTTAATACAGCTATGTCGCCAGTACCACTCACTGCAGTTACCGACTACGGCCACTTCTGCGCGTTTCTCAGCAAGCGGAGACCGTCGTTAATCACAGCCAGCTCTGGATTAGCACACTCATAAAAGCCAGGATCTCCATAATGATATCAGTATGTTAATGCGAATTATACTCGTATTTTCTTGTGCTCCTACCGAACTTTCTTCAAGTTTGCGTAAGGCAGCCTTTTTTTATAAAAAATAATAGGCCAGTTCTCTCACCAAAGTTTTACGCAACATACTCGTCGAAGATGGCTTTTTCCAAACAATTATGACTCGATCTCAGTTATAGTCTTTAAGTTTGATGTTCAGTTTTAGTAGGAAACGGAAACAGCTGTTTCTGCATGTTTTGTGTTAGAACTTGTGGGTATTCAGAATCAGCCATTTCTGTTCACGAAATTTCACCTTGACCGCATATTCTTAGCTTTCTGCTGTTGAGGGCACAGTAGTTTTTACCCAGGGGTATTTACTTCTAATTCATTGTGTTAGGAATTCTCGGTACTTCTTGGTTTTATTTGGCTTCTTTATTTCGCCGATAATACAATTTAATGCACCTGGTTTAATTTTATAAAAGGGGCATAGTTACATCAAGTGGGGTGCTGCTTAGTAATCATCTGGTAAGCAGGTCCACAGTTCGCTTGTAGGTATCTCTGGCGTCGTTGGGTGCTTCAAGTTCCCGTAGAAGTTGGTGTTCCGACTCAGCAGTCCGTTAATAGACTCGTAGTTTTCTGTATTCTTCGGAGGACGTAGTCTTCATCTGCTACTTCATGTAAAATCTGTGAAGGAAACTGTCTTGGCACGTGGAAAATTCTTCGTAATGCTTTATTCTGCAGCGACTGCAGGCGCTGTATATGCTTCATTGCTGCGTTTCCCCATGATAAACGGGCGTAATCCATCACCGGTCTGGTGAAAAGTCTGAAGATGGTTAATCCATTCTCGATGGATAGGCTGGATAGCAGGGGATAGAGTGCGCCAAGCCTCTGGTCCACTTTCCTCCGAACTGCTGTGACATGTTCTTGCCATGTTAAAGATTTGTCTAATATCACTCCTTAGTAGGTGATTGAATTTTGCCTATTTATGGCTTCTGCAAACAGTTGGAGCTGTGGAATATCCGGAGGGCGTCGTCTGGTGAAGACAATTGCCTGGCTCTTCTGGGCGTTAAATCAGATTCTCCATTTAGTCGACCAGTCTTGCAGGTCTGTACAGGCGTCCTGCAGTGTTCTGTGGATCTCTTCAGGCCACTTACTCCTGGAATAGATGGCTGTCTCATCTGCGTACAATGCCCTTTTGACTCTCGGTGACTTTGGGAGGTCGGAGGTGAAGATTGAATAAAGCGTGGGGCCTAGAACCGAGCCTTGTGGGACGCCTGCAGCTATAGGACGGACGGTGGAGTGAGAGTCTGCAACACGGACGACAAAGTCGCGGCCGTGGAGGTACGAAATCAGTAGCTTGGTAAGTCTTCTCGGGAATCGAAGGTGGTGAAGCTTCCTTAGCAAGCCTTGGTGCCAGACATTATCGAATGATTTTGAGACATCCAAAAATAAGGTGCCGCATTTTCCCTGTTGTTGAATGCTCGTGTTATCTCCTCTAATTCTTGGATGAGCTGTAGAGTTGTGGAGTGCCCACTCCGAAATCCAAACTGTTCTTCTAGTAGGATACCGCGTCGATCCATCCAGGTCTTCATCTGCTGCAGCAAGAGCCGTTCAAATGTGTTGCTCAGCTGTGGTAACAGGCTGATGGGTCTACAGTTCTTGGGATCCTTCCTTACCTTGCCTGGTTTGGGAATGGCGACGACGGCAGCGTGCTTCCAGGTTGCTGGATACTGGTGTCGCTGGATAATGAAACTGAACATCGCAGCGAGAAGGATAAAGGCTGCATGCGGCAGTTCCTTTACGGCCTTGCCCGGGATCTCGTCCAGTCCTGGTGCTTTCTTGTTTGGCAATTCCTTGATGGTGGAGTGGACTTCTTCTGTAGTTATAGGTGGGATCTGTTCCTCGTCTGC
This sequence comes from Schistocerca piceifrons, assembly GCF_021461385.2. NCBI lineage: Eukaryota > Metazoa > Arthropoda > Insecta > Orthoptera > Acrididae > Schistocerca > Schistocerca piceifrons. Next base: position 642,983,950 of record NC_060139.1, read on the forward strand.
ACCGTCCAGGTCGTTGAGGATGCCCGTTATTTCTTCTTCAGTCCTCTGTACATATGGGATGTCAATAGGATCTTCCACAGGTAGGAAGTTGGTTTGGAAGATATCTGCCAAGGCAGTTGCCTTATCCTTGGGCGTGTAGACCAGTCCACCAGATGTTTCAAGCGGCCGGATGGATGGCTTCTTCTCTGTGATAAACCGGAAGACGTCCCATGCGGTGGCGTCAGAGTGAGCGAAGCCAACTTGGACGCCCACTGCTCATTCTTATGAGCAATGAGAGCAGCCTTGAGGTCCAGATTACGAGTAAGTCTCCAGCCCTTGGAGATCCTGTTGCTCTATCTGATGAAATTTCACGATGTGTTACGATTGGCTTCACTATCAATCAGTATTCCTAGACGATTTTAGAGTTTAGCTGTAACTGTGCTGTTCGTTGTAGACATTAGAGATTGCGCTACTCTAGAAGATTTCTGAACGATTGTCATTGTGTAGGGCTTAATTTTATTGAGCCTTAAACCAACGTAACTGTAGCAAAGCATTTTTAATATCTATAGACAAAATATGTAAACCGGAAGCAAAAATCAACGTGGACTTCAAACGTACCCATTTTGAGTCTGATGATAACTGTTTCTTTTTTCTTTTTCAAATGTTTTTCTCTTTCAACAATTTTATTCTGTTCATGGCATCACTTTTAGTAAGCTGAAATAAGGGAAAATATGATAACAATTGATGATTGTTAGTAAGGGATCACCGTTAGGACAGGAAAGAATTTTCAAACTCTGTTTACAAACATCGATAGCAGAGGCCGCTGCTGCTATTGCGTTACGTCGCTACTAATGTACAGTAATGGCCATTAACATTGCAACGCCAAGAACGCGACATGCAACAAACATAAAACATGCATAAAGTGTTGTGATGTACAGTTGATGTGAAAATGATTAGCGAATGATGTGCAAATGATTAGCATTTCATAGCAGCCATACACAGTACGTAAGAGTAATGCCATCTACATTCTTTATATAAAGGAAGATTAAGCAACGAGTTTCTCATTCAGAAATCGCATTTGAATGTTGGTTGTTTGTGAGAAGTCTGTGAGAAGGTGCTGTTGTGCATCATGTAAGAAGGAGAAACAACAACGAGCACATCTCTGAACTCGACAGGGCTAGGACCGTGGCCTATGGAGACTGCAGTTAATCGTTCTGTGATATTGTTGCTCGCATTGATCGAGAACCTACCAGTGTCGTGCGAATGTGAAATCGATGGGCTCAAGGGGGCCATGCTCAATGCCATTCAGAATCTTAGTTGTCAAATGTGACTAGATAGGTGCGAAAACTACCTCTCAGTCGGCCTAACTGCTCATGTATCCCAGGTGCCGACAAGAATAATGTACAGAAGAATGGAAAAGAAAATTGAGGATCACTTAGATGACGATCAGTTTGACTTTAGGAAAGCTAAACACATCATGGAGATAGTTCTGATTTTGCGCTTGATAACGGAAGCAAGACTGAGGAAAAATAAAGATACATTCATAGGATTTGTCGATCTCGAAAAATCGTTCGATAATGTGAAATGATGCAAGATGTTCGAAATTCTGAGAAAAATAGGAGTAAGCTACAGAGAAACACGGGTACTATAGAGTAGGTACAAGGGCCAAGAGGGAACAATAAAGCTGAAATACCGGGAACGAAGTGCTCGGATTAAGAAGAGTGCATGACAGGGATGCAGACATTTACCTTTCTCGTTCAGTCTATACAAGGAAGAAGCGATGAGGGAAATAAAAGATACGTCCAAGAGTGGGATAAAATTCAGAGTGAAAAGATATCAGTTATTAGATTCCTTGATGACGTAACTATCGTTCGTGAAAGCGCAGAAGAATTACAAGCTCTGTTGAATGGAATGAACAGTTTAGCCTAATCAGTACAGAACATGACACAACAAAACCAGTTTGGTTGTGTCAGTGAGTAGCGACGGACACATAGGCTAATATCGATGAGGCTACTTGTTGCCATCTGTATACTTCGTTGTGCCTTTTGGCACTTTATTGTATGAACAATTACGGTTAATAGCAAGGTGCGTGGACTGAAAATAAGCTTGTCGGCCCGAAACCGGTAACCACTACAGCTGAATTTTATATCAGTGCAACTGAGACGGTCGAAATAAAAAAAATTATCCAATTTCCTCAGTACTGAACAGTTGCGGACCGACCATACCGTGGCAGCATGCATTACATGACAATCAAATTTTTTTTTTGTGGAGGTTGGGAAATTACCCACTTACTATATCCAAAAATTCATCTAATGAGTAGAAGGAGCTGCCATTAAGAAATTCTTTTAATTTCCTTTTAAATGCTATGCTATTAGGTAAGTGACCAAAGACTTTTGTGGCAGCATAATTTACCCCCTTCTGAGCCAAAGTTAGATTTAACCTCGAGTAGTGAAGATCATCCTTTCTCCTAGTGTTGTAGCCATGTACACTGCTATTACTTTTGAATTCGTTCGGATTGTTAATAACAAATTTCATAAGTGAATATATATATTGTGAGGCTACAGTGAAGATTTCTAGCTCTTTAAGTAAGTGTCTGCAGGATGATCTTGGATGAGCTCCAGCAATTATTCTGGTTACTCGCTTTTGTGCAATGAATACTCTTTTACTCAATGATGAGTTACCCAGAAAATGATGCCATACGAAATCAGAGAATGAAAATAGGCGTGGTAAACTAATTTACTCAGATGTATATCGCCAAAATTTGCAATGACCCTAATAGCATAAGTAGCTGAACTCAAACGTTTCAGCAGATCCTCAGTGTGTTTTTTGCAGTTCAGCCCCTCATCAATGCATACACCTAGAAATTTTCAATATTCTACCTTAGCTACCGATTTCTGATCGAAGTCTATATTTATTAATGGGGTCATTCAATTTACTGTGTGGAACTGTAGATACTGTGTTTTGTCAAAGTTTAATGAGAGCCCATTTGCAGAGAACCGCTTAATGATTTTCTGAAAAACATCGTTTACAATTTGAGCAGTTAATTCTTGTCTGTCGGGTGTGATAACTATACTTGTATCATCAGCAAAAAGTACCAGCTTTGCACCTTCATGAATATAGAATGGCAAGTCATTAATATGTATTAAGAACAGCAGAGGACCCAAGACCGAACCTTGCGACACCCCATTCTTGATTGTTCCCCAGTTTGAGAAATCACCAGTTTTTTGCATATTATGGGAACTGTTTATTTCAACTTTCTGCACTCTTCCAGTTAGGTATGATTTAAACCATTTGAGCACTGTCCCATTCATACCACAGTACTTGAGCTTATCTAGAAGTATTCCATGATTTACACAATCAAAAGCTTTTGATAGATCACAAAAAATCCCAACGGGTGACTTCCGGTAACTCAGAGCATTTAATATTTCATTAGTGAAAGTACATAAAGCATTTTCCGTTGAAAAACCCTTCTGGAAACCAAACATTTTGTTGCAATTTTATTTTACAAAGGTGTGAAGCTACTCTACAATACATTACTTTTTCAAGAATTTTGGATAAGGCAGTCAGAAAAGAGAGTGGGCGGTAGTTGTTGACATCAGACGTATCCCCTTTTTTATGCAGTGGTATAACAATGGCATATTTCAGTCTATCTGGGAAAATACCCTGCTTCAGAGAGCTATTATATATGAAGCTAAGAATCCCACTTATTTCTTGGGAACAAGCTTTTATTATCCTGCTGGAAATGCCAGGGTGTGACTGGCTGCCTCAAACCAAAGAGCCTTCCGTGAAGCATGTGTCCAGCTACCTGCGATACCAAAGAACTATTCGAGACACTGCACCGTCGATACCAGCGTATCTACGTGACTGCCTCTTTGGGTAAGACAGGATAGCATCATGTTCACGTAGAGATGAAACGAGCCGATGCGAAAAGCAGACGTGTTTCAACGTCACTTTCTTGAGACATGAATCTCTTAAAGATAAGTAATGTGCATAACACAGTAACAGAAATGGAAAGTGTTACATCGTGAAACACCAGTCCGATATTAATCAAAATTTATGGAAATGTTAATCACAAAACAGGTATCAGTTGACTAAACTTTTATTCCATTAGGAACTGATCAGGCTTCAATATCAGTATGAAGTGTGATTCCATAAGTAAAAATACATTGTTATATTCGTCTGGTATGGAAGCAAACAGCCGACGAATGTCATCTTGAGAAATTTCTCGCCATGCTAGAAACACATGCTGCGCCATTTCAGGAATATTACTGATTGTAGGCTGCTGTGAAAGGATACGTCTTCCAATTGCATAGCAGACATTCTCTGTGGATGAAAAATCAGGGCACTGGACAGGTCAGTCAAGGACCTGAACATTCCACAAGGTCTTTGTGGTGTGAACTGCAACGGTGGGTCCTGCATTATCCTGCTGGAATATTCCATTTGGTGTCCAGATCATGACGGATATGATAACAGGATTTACCATTCTTGCCACTTGCGTATGCATTCAACCTTACCAAATTGATTCTTTTGTCATATTCAATAGCTCCCTACACAAAGTTTCCAAGAGTTGGAGAGATGAAGTTCTTAAGAATCGCTAATTTCTGAGATTTTCCACCAGGCGGTCTAGAGACGTATTGTCGCCTTGTGACTGCCACAGACAGAAGCATAACTCGTCTCTGAACACCACTGACTGTCTCTCAATTATAAAAGTATCTTGCCTCTATACAATGCAAGTCTTCTGTGGTGCAGCTTCAGAGGTACAGGACTCCATCAATCTGTCTCGACGGTCCGTGATGGCACTATGCCTCTACCCAGATTTCAGCTGTTTGCTTCTATCGATTCATCAGAGCTGGTCGAACAATCATTCGATGTCCTCGTGTTCCATTACTTCTGGAAGGAACTGTTCCTACTCTTTCTTGCAACAATGCTGTCGTGGATCCATCTCGTCACCGCTCGTTATGCAGGCATTGCACTACAGCTAACTGCCTGTGCGATATGTCGGTATGATACTCCCTTGTTCCTCACGTCGATCATTCGACCTTCCTCAGAGTCAGAAAGATAGCGATAAGCTGCATATAAACGTTATCTGGACAAGCCGTGTTCCTATCTCCAGTAACGTTCAACAAACCCAATAGCCATCGTGCACTCACACCATTTTTCATCTGCAAAGTGGATTTCATCTGTACTGAAAAAAAGAAGGGGGAAGGATAAAAGTATTATACCCCACAGGCATGGAAGTACTAGAGTATCAGTTTGGCAGTTTGGTAGGGTTCGGCCAAGGTGTTCGTTTGTGTCAGTGTATGCGATTGTAATGGTAAGCAGAGTACTAATCTACGTCCGGGATGAAGCAGATGTCTTACAAGTGCAATTTCCCTGGCTAATTTGTGATTTGCTACATGCTATATCAGCGTCAAACTGTCGTACGTGTTCGTAGCAGTCTTTAGATCGATCAAAAAGTTACCAAGCACTCTTCCGGCGCACTCCGTGGTCGTTAGTGTGTGCCAAATTTATAGCGATTTTTTGTTTTTACTGTGCATAATACAAACAGTAACTCCATATTCGTTCTGTTGCTTAACTAGGGTGCCGACGAATAAATTTTTGTTCAATAAACGCAGTTTCGGTATTTCCCGTGGGTTTCCCAAATTGTATATTTGAGGTATAATCGTACTAGTAACTTTTAGACGTTGCGTGTGTTATTTTCACGATAGCCGGAGCAGAGTTATGTGAAGTTTCCGGTACGGCGTTTAAAAATTTGATGATCCAACAGCCAATGTCATACGATCAATGCGCAAGCCAGATCGAGTTGTTCGACACCAGACTGCTGATGTAATGGTTTACTCCTCAATAGAGTCTCTTCTACTATCTTATTGAAGAATTGCTGTCTGCTACTCCACTCACCTGACGAACTTCAACAAAGTAACAGGTGTGAACCACGGCACTGTCAGAAATTATATTCCAAGCAGGTGCATGCCGCAATATCATGGTACTGCATTACTTCACGGAAACAGCAACAAACACTACGTCAGTCAGCTTAGTTATAGGACACTGCACTTCTTAAAATCGAAGCGAACATCGCATAAAAAATTAATATTACGATTTGTGCTTCGTGGGAGAACTGCTGTAGTGATCTGGCTGTTTAGTTTAGTGCAGTGCACATAGACTTTCGTTTGGTTTTCGGTGGTTTTACAGTTCTCATTTAGGAAAGCTATGGCCTAATTGCTCTTCTCCGCCTCCGTAACGCAATACACAAACAGCTGAAAGACGGTTATGAACAAAACAAAATTCACACAATTCTCAGACAGATGGCAGAATCGGGGTCTCCCCTTCAGGGTAACTGAGTTCGCAGTAACAGGAAGGGCATACGAGCGAAACATGAAATAAAACAACTGTCAAATCGTGAATTTGCTGTCGTTCACCATTAGTGGAATACATCACGATGAACGCAGAAGAAAAAGAAGAAAAAGATGAAGAAGGAGTGGACAGTGACTCATATTTCCATCCTTATTAAAGGTATCGTGATATAAACCCCAGTAAACAAAAGTAGATGTGCTGATTACAAGAAAGTCTGAGAAAGGTAATAAAATCTCGAGAACATTGAACTGGAGCACAAACTGAGCCAATAAATCACAAACTCGTAGGGGGAACTTCAGATATCAACGATCTAAATTATGAATGCCTCTGCTCTGTCGTTTACTTCAGCTGCCCACCAGAAGGTAGGTTTCCACGTCCCTTCTGCACCCCCCATCGCTATTTTCGTATCTTTCACACACCCGAGTTTAACACTCCACTTGATGAAATCGATGTTTCTCCCTCCCTCCGTATCACTCACCCTCGTAGCTTCGCGTAGGTTTTTCTCTTCGGAAGCCACGAGTAAAAAGTGGAGATCACCATCTGCAAGCGCCTGCAATGTGTAAATAGAACTTTACACTGAAACACGGATAATTGTTGTGAAAAATGGATAACTGTCGTGAAAAATGCGCATCTCTCCAACAGCTTTTCTCCAAGAGGAAACCGTAACCACTCACTCGGAACCTAATTTCACTTATTTTATTCACATTACACCTGTGAAAGATACACGTTTCAAGCAGTAGATTCGTTTCGCAATGTGTCTTTAATACTGGTTCTGTAAATTTACAGAAAAGGGTTTCGGGTGAACAACATCTCCCGCCCAGCGCAAAGTCCCAAGCGACTGAAAAAAAGCTCAGGTGACTCCTGTAAATAACAAGGATAAAAGAACGAATCCACAGAGCTACAGACCAATACGTAAGTTCGGCGCAGAATTCGTGAACATATTCTGAGTTTCAATATAATAAATTTCTTAGAGACCGAAAAGCTTACACCCACGAATCAGCACGGTTTTAGCCAGCACCGAGAGTAAGAATCTCAGCTTGTCCCCTTTTTTTTAAATTAGTATACTGCGAACTATGGATGAAGGCAGATTCCATATTTCTAGATTTCCGAAAAGCATTTTACACGGTGCCCACGGTGA